>NC_072434.2:97532500-97832500 GCF_028878055.3 Symphalangus syndactylus | reverse complement strand
ACTGTGTGTCTTTCTGGATTGCTTCTTATTTAACTGTTGCTTCTCATAGTTTACATACCTCCTCCTGTACCACACTATCAATATTTCTCAAGCTGCACTATATGCTGGGTTGTGTCTTTATTTATTTATAAGTTCCTTGATAATTCGGACTATATATTAGTATATTCAAAAAATACTTATGAAGTGTTTACTTTGGGTCAGGAATTATTGAGTGAAGGAAATTGACCAAAACTCTGCCATCATGAAGCTCGCATTCTAACTTAGGGAGACAGATAACAGACAATGAGCCACATAAATATGCAAAGTATCGTAAGTTAGATGGTGAAAAGTAATCCTGGATGGGGATCAGATAATTTTGATAGGATAATTTTTAACTGGGTAGTCAAGAAAGTCCGCACAGAGAAGATGGCAATTGGAAGAACAAGGTGGTGAGAACTGCTGAGTCTGGAGCAAACACACAATTTGGAGTAGTAGAAGATTCTAGAAGTAACAGAATAGAGGCGAAGAAGTGGGAATTGTGTGGAGTCTTTTACTTGCTGTTGTAATGACCTTGGCTATGCTTTGAAGTGAGGTGGAAAGTTGGCAGGGACCTTAGTTTTCTTTTTAATAATTCACTATGAATTTTGAACGGTCACTATTATAGACTCAATAATTTTGCTTTATTACTCTTGCAATTGACTACAAAAGAGCGTATTGAAGAAATGTTAAATTCTAATTTAAACTGATTGAAATAGGTTTTTATCTTTTTATGTTTCTCATCACTGAATATCTCATTTTTAATTAGTTTGAAAGCATTCTAAGATAGTGAGCCAATGCAATTTAGCATAATGCATAACTTATTATTCATCAGATTTAGGTATTTAACCGAGGATGCTAATTAGGAAAGTAACTTGTTCTGTTGGATGATTTTGATAAAGCTACTTTCAAATGATTATCACATCCATTGATGTCATATTAAGTTGTGTTTCTGGAAACCAAATTTAGGCAGTGGTAATGAGTTAATATCTCTAAGTGGATACCTTTTATCTCTACAGTCAAGGATACTTGAAAGTGGAAAAACATACTGGCTTCAAGTCTTGGGAACTAGGACTTACCGGAAATGTGTGTGTTTGTTTTGTTTCCTGGTGGAATTGTCTTCTCGGAAAGATGGTGTTTCCTTTTCAATAGGAAAAAATTGATCCTATGCTGCTTTACTTTAATGCTTTGCTTTTGTCAAAATAGTGTTTTCTTAGGAAAATTAACCTATCATAATATAATGAAAAGAGAAATGCTGAAGACACAAAATGATGTCCATGTTAATATTGAGTAGGAAGCATCAAGGGACATGAGAAGAGGGAAGCGAAGAGAGGGAGAAGAGAAATTTATAGTGTAACAACAATTAGTAAAAAGGATTAGCATATACATGTAGTCAATAAGTCAATAAATGGCTGTTTATAGAAAGCCTACCAGGCACTAGGGGATATAGCAGTGAAGAAGGCAAAGACACAATTGGCTATACTGTAGTGAGGAGGGAAAGAGGAGGAAGACATACAAATACCTAAACAAAGCAATGGTGTGAAGGGCTATAAAGTACACTACTACGAAGAAGATTACATGTGATAACATGGCTGAGTAAAACTGTCAAGGAGGAAGGCACTGATCTGGCTGTAGGTATTTCAGAGCATTTTTCTCTCTGAGGAGGTAATATTTCATTTGAGAGTTGAGTGAAGACAAATAGGAAGGTACTTTGAAGATCTGGGGTGCTCTGAGCAGAAAGAAGGGCAGATATAAAGATTCTGTAATTTAAAAAGAGAGCTTGATAGTTTCTTACAAAGAAAAGAAGGCCGGTTTGGCTGGAATGTCCATGAAGGAAGAGCATGGAGAGAGATTACATGAGTGTTCTCAGGGACCAAATCTAGATCTTATATCAAAATGTGAATATAAATTAAATACATTGAAAAGTGTATGATGGATGTGTGATACGATGAGGTTAGCTCTTAGGAGGGTGTACTATTGGGGAATGGTACACTAGTGAAGGAAGGGGGTTCATTTAGCTGACTATTGCACCTGTCCAGTTGAAGGATGACGGTAGTTGGGATTATGAGTGTAGCAATAAAGTTGGAGAAAATCAGTTGAGATTGGAAGTTGATTTGAAGATGATTGAATTTACTGAGCAAGAATTATATCAAGGTATTTGGATTTAGGGACATGGGGGATTATGGTCACTTTTAGTGATATGGCAAAGTCTTGATGACATGAGGCAGTTTGCAAGTGACAGAGGTGTGGGTAGGTGCGTATGTGTGATTGATTTTACATTTTTTAATCTTAAATTAAGACGCTAGTTAGAATCCAAGTGGAGACATCAAGTAGGCACTGACAAGTTGACTTGGCTAGAGATGTGAGTTAGATCATCGTAGCCTATAGAGCATGCCTAAAGTCATGAATCTAGGTGAGGGGTTGGAAAACTATTATAGCCCATGAGCCAGATCTGGTCTGCCACCTATTTTTGTATGGCTCATGAGTTATAAGTACGTGTGGCATTTATAAGTCTAAAATGTAAAATACAGGGAAATTTTTCAGCAGGGAAAGTTCCATAAATTTGCCTCTTGGCAACACAAAGCCTGCAATATTTACTATCTGGCTCTTTGTCAAAAATGTTACTGACTCCTGATCTGGATGAAACCCTGTGAGGAGAGAGTGTTGACAGAAGAGAGAGAAGCATCACAGTGGAAATTAAAATTATGTCAACTGAAGTGTGTAGGGTAGAGAATTTAAGCCTGAGTATAACAGTAAGAGATTAAAATAACAGTAAATTCATTATCAGCGTGATCAATGAAACCTTTGGGGGCAAAGAGGAACTATCTTCGTCACACCTTTCACTCACTCATAGAAAGATCTTAGGCAGGAAATATAACTTGTTTGAAGATCTGAGATAAGGCTAATGTAGTTTGGACAAAGAAAGCCAATGGGAGGATGACATTACATCTGGCCAAAGATTTAGGGAAGAGCCAAATACTTCAGGCTTTTTAAAGTGATCTTTAGATAAAGAGGAGGTCATCAAGGCATTCCGAAGTTGGAGGATCAAATCACATCTGATGGGAAAAAATCTGGCTGTATGTGCATCTAGGATGTAAGGAAGCCAACATGGATGTGAAGTTAAAATTGTCCATTGCAAATAATAAAATGAAGGCCCCAGGTAGCCTTGGCAAGGGCAGATTTGGTATAAAATCCTTATTGGAATGGGCTTAAGCAGTAACGGGAATACGGATCTAGCTGTTGTGTTTAGTGGAATTTTATCAGTCTTTTTGTTGTGTATGATATATAGATGGTCAAAATAAGGAACTTCTACATTTTCGGTTTTTGTTTTATTTTAATTGAGATTTGAATTAAAAATAAGAAACTTTTATTTTGAAACTTGGAGACTGTGTTTAAAAAGTATAGAGTAGGGCTAGAAAAAAACCTAAAACTCTCCTGATGAGGAGAGTGCTAATCGTGACTCTAATAATAATAAAATACTTTTCTGATAATTTTTTGTGTGTTTCATTATTTATATATGTATGGGAAGTTGTACCCTAGCCACATGCCAATTCACCTGGTGAACTTGCTCTTCAACGTGGCACAAATATTTCCTTCTATCTTTAGCCTTCCGGGGTTTCTCACATGGACTATTGGCTCTTCCTACATGAACCTGCTGGTAGTACCCTGTAGGAGACATGCTACTCCATGACAACAGGCACCACGCTGTAGGGGAATTACCATACCTGTCAATCACTATCTCTAGAATGTGGCCTTTCATGAGCCCTGAGATTTCATACTGTTTCTCTGAGCTGTAACAATATTTATATTGAAAAAATAAACATGTTCTTCTATCTTTAATATTTTATATCTTATAATTTTAATATCCCATTTTCATTATACTACTTAGCTGCTAAGTTATGTTATAAAAACAAGTTTTAATTATCTGCAAACACCTTCAAATCTAATCCTTACCGGTGAAGACTGATGTCTGGTTAACATCTGTTAGGACATTTATTTCCATACAGTATTTATAGCGCCTTTTTGTTATTGATTGGTATGATAAATGTGTAACTCTTACACAAAGATAAAATTTTTAGATTTTTGTATTTAAAATACTGGTTATCAAAAGAAAAACCCAGATGTTATTTGTTTATGTTTCTGCTTGAGGTACTGAATCTATTTCAAGTCATATTTCTCAGTATTGATATACTTAATTTTGCTGAAATAATAACACACTAACTTTAGCTACTTTTTTTCTCAGTGTATCTCCTTGTCGCTCACCATTTCCGCCTCATTTCACTTCTCATCTTTATTTCTTTTTCTTTGGTCTTCTTTTACTTTAGGGATTCTTTCAATTTAGAAGTGTTCTTGTTTTCTGTTAATTACTATTCTTCTTGGATGTACACAGTTATCCTTTTCCATTTCATTTGTGAATTCATCTCAGAGGCATTTTGTGTGTGCCTTTTACTCATAGCTTCTCAGAAGTCCCTTTCGAGGTTACCGATTTAACATGTCATGTACTATAAGGTTTGCATGGCATGGTGGCAGCTGACTTTGGTCTTTACAAGGATTGAAATGTTCACTCAACATGGATTGGTAGAATTTATTTTTTCCTTAAACATTTCATCGCCTTGTAAACAAACAAAAGCAAACCCAAGACTCAAAACTGACATTACTATTGGTGCCCCTGGAAATAGCTACCTTCTCACTAAAGTAGATTTTGTCATCCAACTTTATGTGTTGTTGAACACACATGGTGCTGTATGAGCACTCACTCACTAGTCTAGAAAACATTGCTGTGACCAGTTACCAGAAAAATAAATTCAGATTGCTCTTCACCTTCCACAGATGACCCTTCTGAAAGCCATTTGAATTCATTATAAATTATAGTTATATTAGTGTGACTTTAATTCACTTGTAATCTGAACTTTATGTGCAATGCATTTTTTCCCGTGTTTAATCATTTTTGAATGCTAAATCATTTGCAAACAAATGGCTTGTCCTTGAGAAAGAATTTAAGGCTGAAAGTACATTAAGTGCCATCTGGGTATCTGTGTCAATGGTTTTGTCACTACAAATGTGTGTGTGTGTGCATATCACCTACTTTATCACATTTATTTGATAAAATTGATATGCAATCTCTAAATCATTGTGTCTCCAACTTGTGTTATGCCACAAATACAAATTTTTGTCCTAAAGTTGATGGTACCCTTTGTAAAACTAGAAGTTCTCATTTGTGCAAAGGAAGGAAAAATAAAACAAGAAACAAATTCAATAAAAAAATTAAAGGTCAGATTTCTTTTATAGCTGCTGAGTTCCTTTCTTTCCTTTCCATCATCCTCACATTCCCAAATCTCAACAAAGTTAAGAAATTAAAACACACATCATGAGATCATATGTTCACCTTGTTCAGGAACTGAAGGATTACATATACAAGACTATACCTTAATAAGTAGAGGGAGAAATATGAAGATATGAATAGAATATGAAAATTTATTATAATGCAGTTGTATTCTAAAGTGTTTCCTAGGCAGGCTAAGAGTATGTTGCCAGGAAATTTTGAGAGACCCACTCCATTATATAGAAGAGGATGTGTGTAGATCTCTTAATTCTGAAATGTTTAGAACTGAGTACAACAGGTCTTTGAATAACGACGTTTCATTCAATGTCATTTCATTATAATGTTGATGAGAAAAAACAAATTGATTCCAATTGGGGTTCACTGTCTGTGTAGAGCTTATGTATTCTCCCCATGTCTGCATTGATATTCTCTGGATGCTCCAGTTTCCTCTCACTTCCCAAGGCTGTGCATGTGAGGTTGATTGACGTGTCTATGTGGTCCCAGTCTGAGTAACTGTGGGTATGTGTGAGTGCACCTGCAATGCGACGGCGCCCTGTCCAGGGCTGGTTCCCACATTGCGTCCTGAGCTGACAGGATAGGCTGCGGTCAACTGCAACCCTAAACTGAAATAAGTAGGTAAATAATGATTTTACTAGCTTTTATTAATCTTAAACGTATGAATAGCTGAAATTTATTTCAGCATTTAATATTAGAAGTGTTTTGATCTTTATTTACAAGTTTGTTGACGTTTTAGTTACCAAAAGCCATAGATGCTTAACTCTTTTGATGTCAACCTATGGTAAAATGGGTTTCGCTTACTGTATTTTTGTACCAATTAACCATCCCCAATTTATCCCTCCGTATGCGTGTATCAAAACATCACGTGACCATAAATATATATACCTATGACCAGTTTTCAAGCACCTGTCAATGATGTTAAGTGAAGACTTATTGTAGTCCTTTTTTGGCATAACGAAAATGTGTGTGTTTTGTTCAAGATTGGAAAAGTTCTTTGTGTAAAGAACTAGACAGTAAATATTATAGGCTTTGCTGGCCATATGTAGTCTCTGTCTCTCCTTCATCTACTCATTCTTCTTCTCCCCTTCCTTCTCCTTCTTTAAACACTTCCAAAATGCCAAAACAATTTTTAGCTCTCAGCCATATGAAGCAAGCCATTGATTAAATTTGGCTTGTAGACCCATAATGTGTGAATTCCTTTACATCATCAGAATGCCGCATATATATGAAATGTTATCTATGAGAAATTAATGGTGCTCCCAGCAGAGAGAAATTAGCCTAAGTTAAGTTTGGGCTTTGGAATTCAGGGGAATGCCATGCACAAAAATGCTCTGCTTTTAAAACTAGTTACTAACAGTCCATTTCTGATATCAGAAATACATGAAAACTACCAATTGAACGGACATTATTCACTACTTTAGTGCTGCTACTCCTGTGTGGTGGAAAAAGAACCCAGAAAGTTTTCCTTTCCATTTGAACATTCATGCAATAAAAATTTCCAAATCTTTTTTTGAACAAATTTTTATCTTATAGCTCTCTTGTGTACTTTATAAGTACGTTTTGCTGCTTATTCTCAGTAACTGTATTGAAACAATCTGTTTTCCTTTATCAATCAAAATAAAATAAGAAATTTAGCTTAATACTAATATTAAGCTGAAGTGCAAGATATATGAAAAAGAGAGAAAAGAAGCAGGATAAACTGACCTTTTGATAACTGCAGAGGACAGCAGATCAAAGACTGGACTTTAACGTCTGACATTTTCAGAATCTATCACAGTAAGTCCACTGGGTCCAGAAATAGGTTTTAATCCTAGATTGAAATGACAATGCTGTCATGACATTGAGTTTGATGGAAAAAGTGAAGTTAAAGTTTTTCTCAATATTTTTTTAAAATCAATGATTGATTTAACTATAAAATGGACTGATTCTGAAGAACTCATTCTGACGTTGGAGGTGAAAATGCTTTTACTCTAATCATTAAAATCAATTTCTCTAGATATCTGACTTTATTCTGCTTTATAACATAAAGAATGAAACTATATTTATTAATCAAATGTAATCTAGCAAAGTGGCATAAGCATAATTATGAGTCACTTACTAAAGTTGTGTGTTTTTTTCCATTGCATGAAAACCCTGCCTTGTTTTAATTTTTATTGACTCTTTAAAAGCAATTTTAGGTTTGTAGAAAGAAGTGAATAAGCATTCACACGTCATCCTCAGCCTCTACCCCAATTTCCCCGATTTTTAACATCTTGCAATAGTGTGGTACATTTGTTATAGTTGATGAGTCAATATTGGTACATTACTATTGACTAAAGTATGTAGTTTGTATTAGAGTTTACTCCTTGTCTTATGAATTCTATAGGTTTTGTCAAATGTGTAATGACAAATAATCCTCATTACAGTGTCATACAGAATAATGGATTCACTCTCCTAAAATTCTTCCTTGCTCCATCCGTTCATCGTTTCCTCTACTAATTTATGTAGAAGATAAATTAGTAGATTGAGTTGATGGTTATAGCAGTTTAAAGCACAGATAGAAAACTAGATTGACCTGCCTACCCAGACTGTGCTTCTCACTCTCACTGTGCCCTTTCTTAACCTTTGGAAATGCTTTTATTCATATATAAAATAGGCTATAACTTCATATAGTTGTATTACAAAAAGTTAATGCACAGAAAAAGACTTGTGCTAGGTATATGGTTTCTTCTCAGTTAAATGGAAGCCATTGCGTGTGTTTGTCAATAGAATTCGTCATACTTTATCTCACATATCTTTACGTCATTGTTGGCACATGACATGTTTAGACTGCACAAATCTCCTCCAAATCCCTAATAGCCACTGATCTCTTTACTGTCTCCATAGTTTTGCTTTCTCCAGAAGGTCATGTAGTTGAATCATACGGTATGTAGACTTTTCAGACTGGCTTCTTTCACTTGGCAATATGCATTTAAAGGTTCCTGTGTGTCTTCTGTAGCTTGACAGAATACTATTCCATTGCCTGGATATACCACAGTTTATTTTTCCATTCACTTCCTGAAGGACATTTCGATTTTAGTGATCATGAATAAGGCTCCTGTAACATTCATGGGAAGAAGGCTTTTGTGTGCATGTAAGTTTTCAAATCCTTTAAGTAAATACCGGGAATGTAATTGCTGGGTTGTGTGGTAGGAGTATGTTTAGTTTTATAAGAAACTGCCAAACTGACTGCCAAAGTAGCTGTACTATTCTGCATTCTCACAAGCAATGAATAAAAGTTCCTGTTTCTCCTCACATTTGCCAGCTTTTGGTATCATCAGACTTTTGGATATTGGTCATTTTAATAGTCATGTAATAATATCTCACGGTTGCTGTGACTTGCAGTTCCCTAATGATACATGACTAGTAACTTCAAAATCCCCATTTGACAGCTGTATTTAGAACTTTGGACTATTTTTTAAATGAGTTGTTTTCTTTCTTATTTTCGAGTTCTCTGTATACTTTAAATACCAGTAATTTATCTGATATGTTTTGAAAATGTTTTGAATATGTTTTGAAAAAATTTTCTCCCAACCTGTGGCTTTTGTTTTCATTCTAAGCACAGTTTTAATAACAAAAGTCTTTAATTTTAATGATGCTCAATTTCTCAATTTTTTCTTTGTCTAACCCAATAAATCAGAAAGCTTTTTATCATTTCACATGACTTAATATTCAGGCAAGGTCTATATAGGCCCCTTTCAAACAGTCATAAAGTTTAGAAGCTCTGACCTCACAAACAATAACAACGACAACATAGAAACAAAAATGACAGCTTTTGATGTTGTCTCAGTAATTTCTCAATTCAAGAACAGATTACTGAGCTTTATAAGCAATACGTATAGATATCAATTTCACAATAAAATACCTTATGATATTTATCAAATCACCTTAGTTTTGGTCACTTATTACTATTAGACTAAAATGTAATTTGTCAGACATGAGAAATCCTTTGGAGTATTTTTTAGAGAACCAAGTATTTGTTTTAGCCTTTTCAGTTCTTCTCTTGCTGTTTCTCCAGTATAGTCATTCCAATTGTCTCTATAGATGTATTAATACCAGGTACATAATAAACACAATTATCTCCCACGTGTACCCCAACCCCATTCCCTGTTCATGCAGTCAACATAAAGGAAGCAGGTCAAAAGGAAGCAGGTCATGTACCCTGTGATGTGCTGGGTTGTAAGGAAAGGTACACAATTAATGTACCATGTCTGAGTTTTCTTCTTCTCTGTATTTGTTCCATTTAATGCATGTATGTTTTTTATTCCTTAGGCCTCTCCAGTCCTAACACACTCAGGGATACTTGATACAGCTATAAGGCTGTGTCTTTATCAGGTACCTTTGGGTTACCCCCGGCCAGGGGTGGGAAATAGAGGAAGTGAATGTCTGTATCCTCATTAAGTATCACACAGAGCAGAAACATAAAGAAGCCTGTGCCATGAATGGGTCTCTTCTTTCTCCAAAAACCACCTACCCCTTCAACTCCCACTGCTTAAAGGAAAATCTTGTATTAGTCTCCCCATTTTCTCCTCAAACTTGCTTTAGCAAAGCAGTTCCTAAACCTCTGTTAATGTATGTCCCCACCCCTAACTCAACACACAGTCTCATGTCACATCACAGAAAAGAAGTTCAAAACAAAACAAAACAAAGCCACAGTCTTATAAGAAAAATAGGTAAGTTTTACAAAAGTTGTGTACTGTATCTCTGCTTTGAATTTTGTCATTGGCCAAGGATAGTAAAACTCTTGGAAAACTATAAAACAGGAACTTACGTAATATGTTTTACCCAAGATTTTTCAAACATTTTTGGAAGGATACTTATTAACGTCTTGCAGAGGTAATGTTACATGAAAAACTTAGCATAAGACCAATCAGGTATTCTATGCAATAATGCAGATATATGAAAAAATAATATAATGAAATAAATGACTTTTCAAAAGGTATTGATCCTAGATCCACATTCTTTTTTTGGTTCAGGTGAGGCAATTAGAATGTGAAAAAACGAAGCATAGAACAACTGTCTAATGAGAGGGACGAATGTTCCTGGGTGGAAAGTTATTAGAAGATAAATTAGTAGATTGACCCTTTTGCTGTCTACGCAGGTTTTTTTTTTTTTTTGCTAGTACCAATAGAAACAAATTCATTTTATGGTTTGTGTCACTGGAAATGTATAACTTAGTGGTAGCTGTATAGCAAACTTTGAATATGTAATAATAAGAGATTAGATGTAGGTTTAATATCATTATTTAATTTATTTGCTTGAATACCAGTGAGGAATTTCCACTTAAGCTCTCGTTTTCCAGATGAGTGTTTAATTGAATTCCAGAATTCATTTTGAAATAGAACTTTGTGTAGAATATGAATTTCTTTGCAAGAAGAATCATTTGTACACTTGGGTTTGAGAGCAGTTTAATGTCAATATAACTTCTTTCCAGGCTTTCATTTCCTACTTTTTGATATGGGAATAATCTCATGGCGTGATTGTGAAAGTCTTAAAAGATAATGTTTGGGGGGAGGGGAAGGGATAGCAATAGGAGATATACCTAATGTTAAATGATGAGTTAATGGGTGCAGCACACCTACATGGCACATGTATACATATGTAACAAACCTCCACGTTGTGCACATGTACCCTAAAACATAAAGTGTAATAAAAAAAGATAATGTTTGCAAAGATACTCTGTGCACTCAAAGCGTGCTCTATGAACTTCATTGCCGTTCACATTTTGGGTTTATGAGGCTTCCATTTGCTGGCAATTGAAATGTGACTCTGAGTTAGATGCCGTGGTGTGGGAGATGATGTTTATTGGAGTTTAAAGCACAGATAGACAACTAGATTGTCCTGCCCACCCAGACTGTGCTTCTCACTCTCACCGTGCCCTTTCTTAACCTTTGGAAACACCTTTATTTATATATAAAATAGTTTCATATACTATTTTATACTATATACTTCATATAGTTGTATTATGAAAAGTTAATGCACAGAAAAAGACTTGTGCTAGGTATACGGTTTCTTCTCAATTAAATGGAAGCTATTGCCTGTATTTGTCAATGGAATTCATCATACTTTATCTCACATATTCAGTGCTTTACATCATTTTTGGCACATGGTATGTTTAGACTGTGCAAGGGTTAATTACGCCAAATTTATCTATCTACAGTTAATATAGCCCAAGGTACCTTGTTTAGCTGAGCCAAAGTTTGCATTTATTAAAAATGTAAATTTATCTTGAAGTGATGCCTGATCTCACAGAACTATGGGTTCCAATCTCTAAATCACTGTGATCAGTAGTAAAACTATGTACTCTGTGTCTGTCCTACTAGCTATATTGCCGGAATCTGGAGCATGACTTTTGGGTCTTTCTGTAATGCCTTACCTCTCATCAAAATTCACAAAATTCACAAGACCTGCTCTCTGGATTGTGAGACTTTTGCATTATAAAGAAAAAGGTACTGTCCTAATGGCATTCCAAAGCCATTTGAAATGAGTTGCTGTCGTTTCCAGGGAGTCATTTTTGTGTTGGTTATCATTACTTTACCATTACCTTTTAATTTGGAAATGTTAAAATCCATTGCCATGCTCCTTGGAATATAAAGATCATATAGGGTCATTGACATGAGTCTGAAAGTATCAGTCACTGGAGACCTTCTAGTGGGATAATGTTGTTAATATTGCTGGTATTCTATTCTTCACGTTTCCTCCAGTAAAATGTAAAGTGACCAAAATATAAGCGTCACGCAGGCAAAGATTCTTTTATTTGTTCAACGAACACTGCTTTCACATAGTAGTCAGTTAATATTCACTACTAGAATGCATGTTGAATGGCAGCTCTTTTATTTGCCATTAGCGTTGGCCCACTTGATAGCAGTTGGACAAAAAAATTGGACAAAGTGTGTTGATCTTTTATGAAAAAATAGATATCTCTTTCTTTCTTTCATTGTTGCGTTTTCTCTGGGCAAGTTGATACACACTGTAGACCTGATGTTATTTTAGGGATACAGTTGAAGTTACTAGATACTTTAGAGTTTATTTAATTATAATATGAAGCTTTGAGTTTCTGTTTCATTATTAAATAATTTATTTTATGATAGTGTTGCTTAACTTAGTGTGCAAGGCCTACAAATAAACCTAATAAATATCTTACAAACTACCTTAAAATAAATCTAACATTTTTTACTGAAATATTTTTAAACATGTTGAAGTTGGAATGCCAGGTAATTGTATACATACACACACACACATTTTCTTTTGGTTTCTTTGTTCCTATTATTGAAATTCCTATGCTAATAACCATATCAATTTATGAAACTCATTTTGAGAAAAAAGGCCTAAAATATAACTCATTTTTAAAATGATTTTCTCTTAATTTATAATGTCATACTTTAATAAAATAGGGTAGGGCAATTTTGTATAAATATTTATGCTAAGTTTTCTACATAAGTTACTGCATGTAGTCTAGTTTTTAATAGAAGGGTTTTCTTTTTCTTCAGTATCCACTTTAAAGTCAATGACATTTAGTGTTTTTTACTTTACAGTTCTAAGTTACTTATGCTTAAAAAGACATCTGACTTTTAAGTTACTGTCCAACTTGATTGTTATCTCTCTGTATCTTATCGATGTGTTCTTGAAAGTAGTTAGATTTTGAAAGACATTACTAAGAGGGCTTTTTCTCATCTTTGGAGAGTAACTTGGGGTAAACGGTTGTCTTTCATCTTTGTCCTCCTCTCTACCCACAACTCCCCATCCCAGATCATTAGCTGAACTTGTGTGCTCAGGTTAATGTTCTGTTTCACCTTTCTTGTCAAATTGCTAGATACAACTCTCTTCAGTTATATACTGTACAAACAGAATCTCATCTTTTTAATCTCTCTCTTTTAAACAAATGTGTTCACGCTCAGATTTGTTGTCATTTAGAACAGGACTTCCTATTAGAAATATAATAATTTTCCTTCATGTTGTATCTTCAATACAAAAAAAAAAACAGAAAAACACGTATCAATGGTTTGCATGTGTCATGCTGATAGTTGGAGGGCAACTGATATTAGAAAAAGTGACACTATATTTCTGAACACAAACCTTGTTTCATCTTAGAATTTGGTGTTGAACCAATTGTGTACCTCATAGCAACAAACTTTAACGAGTTGTTAATATGTGATTAACTGCCTTGGCCAAACTCAAAATCTTATTCACACATACAATACACACAGAGAACTTATTTTTATTTGTTCAGTCACTCCTTTAGTCCTTCATTTATTTCACAAACATTCATTGACACTTGCGTGGCAGCACTCTTATAAGAATAGAATATACCCTGTTAAATCAGACATGATACTTGCTTTTGTGGAGCTTATGCTTTAGTGGAGAAACAGAAAGTCAAGCAAAAACTCAAACTATATAACTTTAAATTGGATATGTGCTAATGAAGGAAAATGTGGCAGTGTAAGAAAAAATAATAGGGAGTTAAAGGATAAATAGGAGTTTGGTGGATGAAATTTATGAAGGGCTGAAGATTTCAAACAAAAGAAACTGATGCAGGAGGGTGCAGCTTTGGAGTCAAGAATGAAGTTCTAGGAGATAGCAAGGAAATGGTGGGAGAGGAGGTCAAAGTAGGTAGGATTTTATATATTATCAATGGGAAAATATTGAACAACCCTAAGCAGAAAGGCAATGATAGGGGGTCAAAGTAGGTTGGATTTTATATATTATCAATGGGAAAATATTGAACAACCCTAAGCAGAAAGGCAATGATAGGAGGTCAAAGTAGGTAGGATTTTATATATTATCAATGGGAAAATATTGAACAACCCTAAGCAGAAAGACAATGATATATATTCATCTTCATTACAAATTCTTATATCTTTAGTAGACCTGTTTTCAGGCAAAATTTCATGAGAGAATAGTAACAAAGAGAAAAAAAGTGGTGTTCTCAGATTATCTCTAACTCACCTGATGACTTTAAGCTAAATGACTTCAACATTTTGTGAGGCTTTTCCTTCTTATAAAGTAAGGAGTTTAGATGAGGTGAGGTGTCCAATTTCATTTAGCTTCAATTTCCTGTAATTTGACGGCTGTCAAGTCATGCTTTGATTTGTTCTGTTTGTGAGCCAGAGTAACTTTAAGGCAGTATATTAACTAGGAGAACTATTTCTTTACTTTTAAACTTCAAAATTATGATGACATAAGTATTTTAAAGAGCATTTAGAGAGTAGACAAATGAAAAATTTTTAACATTTTGGAATGCTTCTTGTATTTCTTTTTGAAACCTAGGTTTTTGGTGGTAGTGTTGATATTTATTTTTGCCAAACTAACCATTCCATGTAATTTTGTAGCATTTTGGGTTGATGACCACCGTAAGTCTAGTATTCCCATATGTGTTAAAATTTATCTTTACAATTAATATATTTTCACTGAATTATTTAATTAAAAATTAAACTACGATTTCTAATACATGTTCAGTGAGATATTATTAGGCATTACCTGAAAGGGATTTCTGGAGAAAGAAAGAATTTCTGGTTAAAAGGAGTTGAGCAGGTTTTCCTAGAGCGATTCTCTTGGTCTCTAGGATGGTGCTACAGCATAAAATATCCTCCTAATTTACTTCACAAATTAGCCCTTAGATTTCATGAATTACTTATAATTTTTTTTGTAGACCACAGTTTCTTTGCTCTTCAGTATTACACTTGCTTATGTGAGTTTCTAAAACTAAGTTTAATTTTGGAAATTCTTAATTTTATATTTATATTTTGAATTGTGTTTAAAATTAAGTTTAGTAAAAAGCTAGGTTTTTATTTCTACCTACAAATTCAGTGTCCCATCAATAGAAAAAAAATTCTCAATAATATTTTAAAGTTACTTACTTTAGTCTTTGTCATTAAAGAATAAAATTTACCAGGCAGAAATGCCCCAGAAGCTACCTATGGAGGAAATATAAATATTATTATTACCTACTAATAGTAATATACAAAATAGTCAATTATGTGTATAGAAGTTAAATATATATAAAAGTTAAATATTTATAAATGATACAGGACTCACGTGTTTGTATTCTCTGACTGCTGTGCAGTCACAGTCTGATAAATTGATAAACAGAGTTTGCAGTAAAGAAGGAGTTTAATGATTGCAGGACAGCTGAGTGAGGAGATGCGAGCACCCTCAAATCTGTCTTTCCAGAGAGTACTTGGTTGGGGTGAAGGGATTGTAGAGGACCAGGGGCTGGATAAATGGGGTCACTGACTGGTTTGGGTTAGGGGGATTAAATCTTAAATCACCAGGATATAGAAACTTCACCCTTTAGTGAGTCAGCTTCTCCTGGAGCCCTTCGGAGGAGCTGATGTCAGTAGTTTCACTGGTATGTAGGATCTGAAAGAATACCTCAGAGAGAAAACAACATTTCACAATGCTCAAGTTGTTATCTATGAGTAGTTAAGTTAAGGGATGAATATTCTGATATATGTAAGTCATCAATTCTGATATATGTAAATCATCTATTCTGATATATGTAAATCATCAGTTCTGATATATGTAAATCATCAGTTCTGATATATGTAAATCATCTATTCTGATATATGTAAATCATCTATTCAGATATATGTAAATCATCACTACTCACTATGCTGCATGATCCTTGACAAATTTTCTGATTTCCTTGTATTATTAAGTAATAGCTGCATTCATTTAGGATACTATTTCATGATCAGCACTCTTCCTTCAGGCTCTACATAAAAATTATATAAGACTACTAAATCAGTTTATGATCTAATTATGTCATTTCTTTATTTGTCTATTATTTGCCACTGTAACTCAATTGTTCAAAGATTCAATGTAGGAGTCATATAATTCAGCCTGATTAATATAAGTATTTGCTCTAAATGACATTGGAAATATATATATCCATTATAGCTCATTTTAGCACATATGTTAATATTTCTGTTGCAGGATTCACTCAGTTATATCCTCATTAAATGTTGGTACACTTCGAAGATATCAAATGATATCAAATCAGCAATACTGAGCAGCTAGCTACATTTATGAATTTCTTATTTGCTAGTTGAAGTTACTTATATTTGTTACAATCTGGGAAGCTCTTAAAAATATAATTATGCCTTTAAATATATCTCTGCAAAAAAAACTTTTGGAAAGAATTTCTTTGGTGTCTCTGAGAACTATGAAGTCTTAAGTCTGAACGGAATTAAAGGCATTTGTATTCGTCCATTCTTTTTTTTTTTTTCCTGAGACGGAGTCTCGCTCTGTCGCCCAGGCTGGAGTGCAGTGGTGCAATCTCGGCTCACTGCAAGCTCCGCCTCCCGGGTTCACACCATTCTCCTGCCTCAGCCTCCCGAGTAGCTGGGACTACAGTTGTCCGCAACCACGCCTGGCTAATTTTTTTTTGCATTTTTAGTAGAGACGGGGTTTCACCCTGTTAGCCAGGATGGTCTCGATCTCCTGACCTCGTGATCTGCCTGCCTCGGCCTCCCAAAGTGCTGGGATTACAGGCCTGAGCCACTGCACCTGGCAAGTGGTATCTTTTCACTTAGTTTAAGTTTACTCAGTGATGAGGATATGAACATTTTTCTAATTGGCATTCACTTCCATAACTGTGAACTCTACCCAGTGACCAGTATCTGTGATGGTATTAAGTACCACCTGTTCAAGCTATTTATGTGTTGTGAATTAGTCCCTAATACCCCCTGTTTCCAAAGTCTTATGACATCTAAGATGAAATGATAATAGATAATTTCATTAATTTATAAAACTCTGACTGAAGATGGGAGAAAGATGTCTAAACTAATTCTTTAGATTATATTTATCAAGAACCAGACAGATTCTAATCATTCTACATGTACATTAAATATATTGAATTAGATTTCTCTTCTAACCTTTACAATAAATGCTATATGAGCTTGTGTGTTTATTTAGCTCCTGGAAAATATTAGCTCTAATCTCCCCTATTTCATGCTATTTATGTTTTAAACCTCGTTTCTGAATGTGCTTTGTTAATTTGAATTTTATTGGCCTAAACAAATTTTTTCTTATAATCAACATAAATTACATCGCCATAACTCATATGAAGTTTTCTTCCCTCCCTCAGAAAGTTGTGACCAAACAGGATTTTAATACATTGCAGTTTTTGTAGAACTCCTCTACCAACAATTTCATAGCTAGTTAACTGTTTAAATGCACACTTACTGTGCTAATGGTTGGAGAATAAGAGGTCAAGATGGTGGCTTTTACAAGGAACACATATTTCTGAGCTTATGGCCTGCAACGCTAAGATAAATTTTAAGAGAGAGAAAAATATCCTAAGTATTTATATATTTAATTATGTTATATTTGAAGTCACATATTTAGGAAATGAAAGTAGGTGTTTTCAAACAATGTCAGTTTCTATCAGCATGCAGCAGGGGTATCCCTCTCCATGCACAGATGCACAGAAACGAGAGAAAAATTAAGTACTAAATTCTAGTGACTATTATAGGATGATGCAAGTTTCAAGACATGTGAAAGAAAACACAAACTAAAATAATTAGTGAGGACTGTGATGTCCGATAAGGCAAGCAATGAATTCTCTCTTAGCCTCATCTTCTTCATTTGTAAAATTGTTAAATATTTTGCATGACTTCTTCATACTCAGACTTTAATTGTGGTTGGCTTAGAACTCTTTCTCTTTCAACATTGTCTTCATTTCTCCACCGTTTTACTAAATCTTAGTCGTGACTGTTGATATGTCCTCAAGTATCATATACGCACCACGTTCCTTGGAGGTGGTAGAGTGTAGTGAATAGTCAAACAGGTTCTGGGTTTAAATCCTGCATCCTCTGCTTTCTAGCTGTGTGATTTGGGTCAGGCTAGTTGCTATCTGAGCCTCATTTTCCTCATCTGATTGTTTTAAAGACAAAATAGTATATAAGACAAAAGAGTTAAACAATATGTGAAAATATTCCAGCCTCGGACACATCGAAATTCTCAAGAAATATTTACTGTTCTCAGAACAATATTCTATTCTATTCACAATAACAATTGTTACAATTTTTATGCCTGTTCTAAGTTAAAATCTCTACAAGTCCAAGGGTTAATCAAGAAACATTAAATGTCCCACAAATAATTATTTCTATTTAACATAATTTAATTTTAAAACAGTTTTAGGTTCACAGCAAAACTGAGCATTGAAGTGTAAAAGCTTTAAGATAATTTTTTGCCCTTTCAGTATTTAATTTATTTTATTTAGACCTGATTAATTATAAAATTATTTTTCCTTAGCCATGAGAATTCAATATTACGTTATAAAGATATTTCAACTGGAAAGCTTTTTTTTTTTTTTTTTTTTTTTTTTTTTGAGATGGAATCTGGCTCTGTCGCCCAGGCTGGAGTGCAGGGGCACGATCTCGGCTCACTGCAAGCTCCGCCTCCCGGGTTCACCCTGTTCTCCTGCCTCAGCCTCCCTAGTAGCTGGGACTACAGGCGCCTGCCACCATGCCTGGCTAATTTTTTGTATTTTTAGTAGAGACGGTATTTCACCATGTTAGCCAGGATGGTCTCGATCTGCTGACCTCTTGATCCACCCACCTCGGGCTCCCAAAGTTAATTTTTGAATATATTTCAGATTTTGCTCTAGCATATTTAATGAGATATTAATGTCACTATACAATCTAAATTTTGGCATATCATTTTATGTCCCTCAGCGTGTAAAAATCCTTTGTCATTATAGCTTGTACTCTCTGTCTTTTAATAGTGAACTTAATGTATTTATACTAAATATGATTTTGACACATATGGATATATTTCTGCATCTTTAATAAAATTTCACTGTATTTTTACTTCTTTACTTTTTTCGTTTGTTTTCTGCTTTTCATTGACTTGATTGCATATTTTTGGGGGGTGTGTTGTTTGTATATTTCCTTTTCCATTTAATCTGTGTCGCTTTTCATTGCTCTTTAGTTATTAAATGTTGAACAAAGTGCATTAGCACTAATGAAGCACAAGGTTGCATTAGCAAAGTACAACTTGAAACAATCATCTCCTTCTACCTGAACAATTTAAAGGCTGTAGAAAATTTTAGATATGACCATCTCTTCCAGTTTTTATATTATTGCAATTTGTAAATATAATTATGTATTGTTTTTTAAATTCCAAGCTAAATAGTCATTATCCTTAATGTTATTATTGCTGTTACTTTGGTTATTGATTATTTAGATACACCAACGTGTTTTCAAGTTTCTGTATAACTCAGTGCCACTTAGATCTCACTCTTTTCTTCTCATTGAAGCATATATTTTGGTGCTCTTTGGTATGTAAACTCAATCATTTATTTGAATGTGTGTGTGTGTGTGTATGTGGCAGGGTCTCAGGCTGTCACCCAGGCTGCAGTGCTGTGGTGCAATCATGGTTCACTGCAGCCTTGACTTTCTGGGCTCAAGCAGGTCTCCCACCTCAGCCTCTTGGGTAACTGGGACTACAGGCATTTGCCACCATGCCCACACCAGGCTAATTGTTTGTATTTTTAGTAGAAATGAAGTTTCACTATCTTGTCCAGGCTGGTCTTGAACTCTTGAGCTCAAGCAGTCTGCTCTCCCGAGCCTCCCAAAGTGCTGAGATTACACGCATGAACAACCATGGCTGTCCTGAAAATTATCTTATTTTATATATCTTACTCTTAATAATTTAGAAAGGTTTAAAATAATAGATTGATGGATATTTTCTCTTAGCACTTTGAAGAGTTTAAAATCATAGGTTGATGGAAATTTTCTCTTAGCACTATTGTCTTTTATAATTTCAAGATGCTTTCATTTTAAATTATGAGTAGAAAACAGAAATTACCTAAAAGGGCACAATTACTAGACTGACAGTGTTATGGGTTGAATTGTGTACCTTCAGCAAATAATGAGGCGGTAATTCCAGTAGCTGTGAATGTGACCTTGTATGGAAATACAGCCTTTGCAGATGACCAAGTCAGGATGAAGTCATTAGGATGGGCCCAATCCAATATGACTCTGTAGTTACAAAAAGGAGAAATGTGGACACAGGGAAAGATAGGTATACAGAGAAGGCGATGTGAAGACACAGGAAGAATGCCATTGATAAGCCAAGCGATATGGTCTGTCTTAGCTCCTGTAACTCCCATGTGTTGTGGGAGGGATTTGGGGGAGGTAATTGAATCATGGTTGTAGTTTCCGTAACTCCCATGTGTTGTGGGAGGGATCTGGTGAGAGATCATTGAATCACGGGGTGGTTTTCCCCATACTGTTCTTGTGGTGGTGAATGAGTCTCACAAGATCTGTTGGTTTGATAAGGGGTCTCCTCTTTGCTTGGTTCTCATTCTCTCTTGCCTGCCGCCATGTGAAATGAGCCTTTCGTCTTCTGCCATGACTATGAGGCCTTCCCAGCACATGGAACTGTGAGTTCATTAAACCTCTTTTTCTGTATAAATTATCCAGTCTCTGGTATGTCTTCATGAGCAGCAGGAGAACAGACTAAAACACCAAGAAACACCCAAAGCTGCATGACATAAGGAGAGAGACTTCTCTGGAATAGCTTTTTCCTTGTGGCTCTCAGAAGGAGCCACCTTTTCAACACCATGATTTTAGACTTCTGCCTTCCAGAACTCTGAGACAGTACACTTATGGTTAAGCCACCCACTGTGCGCTGTTTTGTTAGGGCAGTCCCAGGAAACTACTACAGATACAAATCGTAAACAGAAACAAGAGCCAGGAGAAACCAGAACCTTCAACCCTCTATGCAGTACTCTGTCCTTTCTTTCTGGAGGTTTTCAGAAGGAATTTCAAGGATTCGGCAGGGGGTTGGTAGACCATGCTGGGCCCACTGTGTCCCATTCCTGCCAGATTCCTGCGGGAACTGCACGGTTTACTAGGTTACACTTTCTTTTCTGTTTATGGCTTCTCAGGATGCACACTTGACCCTATGCCCTCTCTTAATCCTGGCAACCCCCCATACTCTGCCTAAATAAATACCAGTGGACATAACTACCGACATGCCAAAGTCCTCAACATCTCATATTCCATGGAAGAGTACATAGACGGGCTCTTTATACTGTCATAGATTATACCAGCCGGGTATCCAAGTGATGTCAACAGGGCCCCAGTGTTTTTTAGACATTTTAATAAAAATTTCTTTTTAAAAAATCAGATTTTGCTATAGAGTCAGGCTTATAATCCCTATGTTCTTTTCTTGACAGTATGTTTTTCCAAAAGAATCCTCAGCCATCCACATAAAAACAGTTTCCATATATGCGAACTGGAAATTTTTATAACTGGTAGAAACAGACTAAAAACTGGACTTTCAAAAAATATAGTTGGCCTTTCCTGTGTACGAGCTCCGCATTCACAGATTCAACCAACTATGGATAGAAAATATAGTATTCCCAGATTGGGCAGCCCAAGGATGCAGAGGGCTCAGTTTTAATTTTCCCAGGTTATACAGGACCAATGTTGGAATTTTAGCATTTCTGGATTTTGGCATCCATCAGGGTTCTAGAACTAATCTCTCACGGAGAACGTGGAACCACTGTATATACCAATGGCAAATAAGCAGTGAAAATTTGCTTAACGCCACTAGTCATTAGGAAAATGCAATTAAAACTGCAATGAGATGCTCTATACAGCTACTAGGACGGCTATAATCAAATCACAGAAGACGGAGTACTGATGAGGATATGTAGAAACATCAGTGGTATAGTTGCTTTGGATAACAATAGGGAAGTTTCTTTTAAATTTAAATATACGTTTATCATATGACTCAACTGTCAATTCCTGGATGTTTACCCAAGAGAAATAAAAGCATGTTCATACAGAGACCCATTTGCTAATGTTTATAGCAACTTTATTTGCATGGCCTTAAACTAGAAATAATCCAGAGGCCCATGTATTAGTAAAGGTATAATCAAATGGAACACTAGTTTGCGATAAAAAAATACAATATAGACATATGTAACAGCATGAATAAATCTCCAACGCATTAAGTAAACTCAATAAAAAACAATCAAAGCTACATAGTATATGATTCAATTTTTGTGACATTATTTAATAGCCAAAACTGTAGCCACCCAAATCTGAGTGGGGTAGACAGGGGCTAGGTGTCAGGTTGGGGGCGAGGACTGATTACAAAGGGGCACCAGGTAACATAGTACTTTAGGTTGCTGTAACAGAATATCATAGACTGGGTAGTTTATAAACAACCAAAATTTATTTTTCACAGTTTTGGTGACCAGAAGTTCAAATTCACGTTACTGACAGATTCAGTGCCTGGTAATGACTCACTTCCTGATTCAGAGGTGGCTGTCATTCTTTTGTCTCCTCACATTGTAGAAGGACGGGATATCTCCAGGGTCTCTTATAAAAAGCACTAACTCCTTTGATTAAGTCTCTGTTCTTATGATCTAATCACCTTCCAAAGCCTCCAACTCGCAATACCATTATATTGGGTATTAGATTTCAGCATAAAATTTCAGAAGAATATAAAAATTGAATCTATAGAACAAGGGAATTTTTAGGATGAAACGTCTCCATTGAAGTGGTTGTTACACTACTGTAAACATTTGTCAAAATTCATCAAAATGAACACTTAGAAAATGCTGTTATATATCATTATCGTTTGGCTGTGTCCCTCCAAAAGGCATGTGTTGGAACATAATCCAATGAACCACTGTTGGGAGGTGGGGCCCAATGGGAGGTGTTTAGGTCATGAAGGCTGAAGCC
The DNA here is from genome assembly GCF_028878055.3 of Symphalangus syndactylus. Lineage (NCBI taxonomy): Eukaryota > Metazoa > Chordata > Mammalia > Primates > Hylobatidae > Symphalangus > Symphalangus syndactylus. The sequence goes on along the minus strand of NC_072434.2, from coordinate 97,809,418 downwards.
TTGTGAACAGATTCATGCTGATTTAAAATAACTTAAAGCTGGGAGTTCAATCTCTTGCTGTCTCACCTTCCACCATGAGATGACACAGAAAGAAGGTCCTCACCAGACACTTGCCTTTGCATCTTGGATTTTCCAGTTTCCAGAACCATGAAGAATCTCTACAAATTGCCCAGTCTCTTATATTCCATTATAGCAGCACAGACTGAATGTAACTATACATGTATTGCATTTGAATGAATATTAGTAAGAAATTAAACATTCACCACAATAAAGGGATCTTTGAATGAGCACTGGGTCCCTCTGAGCAAGGCCATGGACAGATGTTATGTAAGAGAAAGGACTGGATCAGAACTTTGAGAGCAGAAAGCATCAAATATTCTACAGCTTGAGCCTTCTGTAATGGTAGCAGTAGGAACTGAAGATTCCTATGTTTTTGTTATCTTAGATGGTGAATTGGACTCCACTAATGGAGGGGCTTAAGATATCAGCAGCCATTTATTTTGTATAAACAGTTGTGCAAAATGAATGTGCCAATAAACCATAACAAAATAAATTGGGAGAGCTTCAAATCTAATCCACCTTTTAGGAAGTCTATGATGGATAGACTTGACCTACAGAATCTATGCACACTTTTGATAAGCCAATAATTTCCTCTCTATATAGATACCCCTAATTCAGGCTTCAGGGGCTAAAAAGTGTTCCCAGAGTTGCAACAAAATCATCAATACTTGAACAATATAACACACACTACAAGATTCCTTACTTTGAATGTTGAATATGTGTAGATATAGATACTAACAGAAGAAATTAAAGTTTGGCAGCTTTTGAAAGTGTAGTCATTCAAATATGTAAGGCACTGTTTGATGACACAACTAAAAATAAAGTTTTCATATTTCTTTTTTCAGTATTTTACATAATCTAGGGAGATATAAACTTCTGGCTAACAAAAAAATAAATGTTTGCTTAGGAAACAAGACTCCCAGACTTAAAAATCGTTACAAAAATACATATGTGACCAGCTGTGTTTGGTTTCTCCGTTGTCTTTTGTTTGCATTCTAATTTTTCCAGCTTGAAGTATCTTGTCCTTACTCATTTTTAGACATCCAATACAGAGGTAATATTTATTTATTCAGTATTTGTCACTTTGAGAGTACTATGTTTTCTCAGATGTGAATCATCAAGTTGTTCTTGAATATTATACATTTCATTTTCAGGGTAGGATAAACTTTGTACCGATTATATTTGAATTTGTTACTTGAAGTGGAAATTGTATGTGATAGCAGAAAGGCTGAGTGCTTTGAAATGAGTAATACTGGATAGTGAAATATTGGTTAAAATTCTGGATCTTCCAGTGATAGCTGCCATCAAGGACACATTTCTTATCATTTTTAGCCTTAAGTCACTCACTTTGAACATGGAAATAATAAACACATTTTACAAAGTTATACTGGTGTGATGAGATCAGCATTCAGTAAAGGGAAGCTGATACGACTGTCAGTCAACGGATTCATCTAGCTATTTACCTACCGTTCTTTTGTTTTCCTCTCTGCAGCCAAAAGATTTAAGTTCAAATTCTGGATTGACAGTTTATTACATCTGTGACTTTTAGCAAATTATGTACTTTGCAGTCTAAAATTTCACATTTATAATGTATGATATTATTATTAAAGAGTCTATAAGAATCCAGTTTAGTGCCTGAAATATAGTAGGTGCTCATTTAATGACAGCTACTATTTCAACTTTTAGACATCACTATTACTACAAAACTGGCTTTGATATTTTACCTTTCTAAAATTTATTTTTTTGCTTCCTAAAATGCAGACTGTCCTACATCCAAACTATATTGGAAATTAAATATTTTAACGGAAAATAAAAATCACACACAGGTCAAGTAAGTTATAGTGGTTTTGAACAAAAGGCATACAATTTCTTTTTAAAAAAATATAAAAAGTACTAAAGCTATGTTCAACACGAATATACTTATATGTGTATTATATACATGCTGGAAATATCAGTTTTTAAGGGACTACATAGCAGCTACATGTTTTGATAATTGACATTATTCAGCAAATTATTCTAATACAGGAAGTATGTCAAATGATGAGTTCAGTATAACATTTTTATCTGCATTGCTTTGTTACTTTTGTGCATTACTATTAAATGCATTGTTATATGTTGCTGTAAGTTGTATTATTGCATATTAAAATCATTCTTAGATAAAATAAAAATCAACAAGGTCATTTGCACAGCTCGAGAAAATGTTTTTATCATACAGAGATTACGCATTTTTCTTTTAGCACTTTTTTTGCATGAAATCAATTGTTTCAGGGTTTTTTTTTAAAAAAAAACACATCTTCCAGGTAAAGTAAATATTTTCACTTTTAGCTACACATGGATATCCTCCATTATTTATGTTGTCATATACTTATCTTAGTAAAAGTTTGCCTAAAAATAACTGCTTATCCAAAGTGTACTTATGTTAAGTGTAGATATATTTTGAGTAAATAAAAAGCAGGTATTGTTTTCAGAGATAATCTTAAAAATGCTTTATCATGAATCTGGAGGTTAAATAGCTGGAAATGAAATCCAGAAGTAAATGATACCAGTTGTAAACATACCTCTGACATTAGGAGTATACAGGAAATTATGACAAGTATCTGTTATCATAGATAAGTAAGGGTATCCCATGGGTAACTAAAAATGAGCATATTTAATGGGAGCCAAGTTTCGTATTTTTAAAAGACATGGAGAAATTTATTTTATAAGAAAAATCTGTTTAAAATGGAAAATCTTTGTAAAAAAACTACTCTTTTTAAAATCCTTTGCTAATGGCCTTCTTGAACTTTATCTTAATGTATATAAGAATTCTTCAAAAGTCACATTATATAATTAATTAAGGATACTAGAGAAAATTAGATACTGCAATGTGTCAACAATGTTTAGAACTGATGTTAAATAAGTCTGGGTGCAGTGCCTCACTCCTGTAATCCCAGCACTTTCGTAGGCGGGTCACCTGAGGTCAGGAGTTCAAGACCAGCTTGGCCAACATGGTGATACCCCAACTCTACTAAAAATATGCAAATTACCTGGGTGTGGTGGTGGATACCTCTAGTTACAACTACTCTGGGAGGCTGAGGCAGGAGAATTGCTTGAACCTGGGAGGTGGAGGTTACAGTGAGCCGAGATCACGCCACTGCACTCCAGCCTGAGAGACAGAGCAAGACTGTTAAAAAAAAAAAAGAAAAAAATATCGCTGCTAAATACGTTTCTGGCTATTCCTAATTTCTATTTGTGATGGTCTAGTTTGTGCTTTTCTTTTTAATAAAGACTTGTTTTTTAAAAGAAAGCACAGTGATCTGGATGATGTCTTATGGTAAAGCCTTGGGGTAAACTCCAAAGGGTAAGTATTAGCAGTGTCGATGCCACCTCATTACAGTAACCACAATACCACATTTAAAGTGAAAAAAAAATCAGACTTTTCTGAAGTGTCTTGCAAATTCAAATCCTTTCTACGATGGCAAATAAAACAGGAATTTGGAGCACCAAACTTGCCCCTTCCTCTGCAATAAACTAAACAAAAGTTTCAAACATGTTTTAGAATGAATTCCTAATTTTATACATCAAATGACCACCCTCTCATCACATTGAATACCTATGGTAAGAAATTAGAATTCTCTCTCTCGTCCTTCCTTGTTAGTGTAGGGTAGAAGGGATTTTTTTTTCTCATCCATCACTAGGTTCATGGCTGAAGCACCTATAACAAAAGGCAGTTTAACAACAGAAAAGCATACATATTTATTTAATGTAAATTTTATGTGACATGTGGACCTTCAGAAATGAAGACCCAAAGAAATGGCGAAATCTATATATTTATGCTTAGGTTGGATGGGGAGTAGACAGTCATGAGGAAGCATGATTGAACAGAAGGAGTATGATCTAATGGTAATAAGCTGGGGGAACTTAGCAAGGCCTGTTTGTTCATATTACTTTCTGTGTCCCAGTGTGACATTCCTTGTCTCCAGATATGAGGCACATGAGGCTCTTATCACATACTTCATAGGAAGATCAGATTCTTTTTTTATTTTTTTTTGAGACAGAGTCTCGCTCTGTCGCCCAGGCTGGAGGGCAGTGGCGTGATCTCCGCTCACTGCAAGCTCCACCTCCCGGGTTCACACCGTTTTCCTACCTCAGCCTCCCGAGTAGCTGGGACTACAGGCGCCACCACCACACCCGGATAATTTTTTGTATTTTTAGTAGAGACGAGGTTTCACCGTGTTAGCCAGGATGGTCTCAATCTCCTGACCTCGTGATCCACCCACCTCGGCGTCCCAAAGTGCTGGGATTACAGGAGTGAGCCACCGCACCCAGCTGAAGATCAGATTCTTTTACAGCTTGCTTCAGAGAAGAAGGATTGGAGAAGGTCAGAGACCTTTCTCCTTTGTGATTTTCTCAAATGTGAAGGTGCCATCTTCTGGGGTAGCACGTTCTGAACCCAATGCTCTGGGGTAGCGTGTTTCTATTTGTAGAATATCAAGAGAATGGTGTTGCATCTTTCAGAAAACCCAGTCTAGAAAATCTTAGGAATGAAATATACAACCTAATTTTATACATTTTTCTAATTTCTATTTATGGTTAATATTTGAAGAAACATTCCCTCATGCATATAGAGTTTTAATTTAATGTAAGTGGATAATATACATAATAATGCTGGTTGCAAAGATTTTGTGTTCCAGAAGAGTTCAATAATATTTTCCTTAAAGGTTGGCGTGGAAGAAGAAAATTTATTTCCAACATTTTAATCTTTGACTCTGCATTAGCCATTTTCAAGTAGATAAATTAATTTTTTTCACTTGAGTTATTTACTGAAAATTGGTGAACTTAATTGCTGAAAAGCTTTAGCTTTTGCTGTTTTTTTTTCGCTAATCATTGATTCAGTGATTACTATTTCTTTTCTATTTTCTTTATATGTACTGTAATTTCTCAATGGCATTCAAGAAACCCAGGAAAGCACATTGAAAGTGGAATTATTTGAGCTGGACATATACTTGTGCATTAAAAAATTCTCCAAATATGTCTTTAAAACTTAATTAAAAATGTCAACTTAGAAACTTAATGTGCCTGGGGCTTAGTCCAGAGGACAGTGGTATCAGCTGAAACAGGAAGATAATGGAAGGGGATTTGAACTTTATGATAAGGACTCCTGGTCAGTTTAAGAAAGACAATGGCAGGATCAGAATATACGTTACTGCCTGCTGTGTATATGCAGCAATAGTGGTTATACCTGGTTCTTTGTCTCCAAATCAGAGCACAGGCCCAACAAGAACAATCCTCGGTCCACTTATGAAGGAGGCTTATCCACTCAGTTGGAGGTATGGTTTCCCTGCATATTGCTGCCAACTTCCTGTCACTGCCCCAGAGGTTTAGAATTAGCATTAATGACCTTCAAACAGCTTAATTTCCCCAGAGTCATTGAACACAGCTAGTTGGCCCTACTAGGCTGAAAGCCATATGGCATCAATTGTAAATGTTTTGCTACCATTTCCCAACATAACCACCTGCCTGATTTACTGTTTGCTGGATACTCACCTTGAATGTGAATATGTCCACATAATTTTTTTCTTTAAATTAAGAAATATAGTTTAAAATTATGATTCATTTTATCCTATTAAGATGTTGAAGGGGGATGCTGAAGAAGATTCACATTGTCAGTTTTGTATAAATCCACTTGTTGGAGAAAAGTGTTGAAATGAAATTAACAAAACCGTCACATAAATATAAACGTGTAGATTGTTAAAATTACAGTTTTAGGAAATTTGCAACATAAAGTACAAGGTAAATAAATATCTCATTTTGAACTCACATATTTAGTACAAAATATTGCCCAAAATCCATCCTAGGGCTTGGGGATATTTAGAAAAGAGAAGACCCCCAGAGCTATAAATCATTAAAAAACCAGATAGCTTAACTTCAAAATGCATTTTATTTTTTTTAATCTTGGGTTTCAAGATAAAACCTTGAAGAAAACTGTAGAAGCCTTTTCTCTTAGCCATAAAATAGACTCCATATCCCTCCCTTTCCTACCATGTATACTCCCTTCACATTTATCTAATTGTATGCTGTCGTCTATATGCCTTCTTAGAAGTTGCAGGGGCTAATCTTGAGTCTGACAAAGGAAGCTTGGAGACTCAGCTGCAAAATTCCCAAGATTATTTCAAGGTGGCTGGCTAGTCAACAACCCCGCCATTGTTGAGATGCTGCCAGCTCGTGATTCAGGAGGACTGAGACACAAAATAGCCACCAGAGCAAGACACACAGACATTGTACTCAGCACAATTTTGCGCGCCTTCCTTATCAATTTTTCCACACTTAAACTCCTACCCTCACCCCCAAAATTGAAGTGGTTGCTTTGGATGGGAATCCGGCCACATCCCCTTTACTAGTTTTGGTTAGTAAAATCCCTTTCTTTCCACCAGACCTCACTCTTGTGAATTGGACTCTGCAAGTGGTAAGCATTCAGATCTGTATTCAGTTACAACGAAGTGATCTCTCTGCAATGGATACAGAAAAGATAGGTTCAAGGGGAAATATAGGGGAAGAGGGAGGGGGAACTTAAATAGGGGGGATAAATGAATTTGTGATAATTAAAAGCAGACATAGAGAAAATTCTGAAGGGAAACTGGTAATAGTGTATATGGAGACATTGTGCTCCTCAATGGAAATTTTGAGGGTACGATATTGTTTCCATGCATCTCCCTTTCAGCAATTCATCCCAGTGACTTGATGCAATGACATCACCTGTTCTCTTCTGAGGAAACAGTTTTAGACATTCAAAGCCCAGTTGTTCAATGTAGCCGAGATTCTTTAATTTCTATTTCAGCTAATTAGTAGCAATACAAACTCTTGCCAAACAAGAAATGTGAATTCTTAAAGATTAAATTTTATTTTCTCTCTATCTAGAGGTAGGAAACCAATCTTTCGGGAGGCACAAATTACGATGACAGCCAACATTCATTTATTCATTCCAAAATAAAACCTTTATGTGTAATGAATTATTTTTCGTAATTCTAGAAAGTGGCGTGTTCCAGCAATTATAATTATAAAGTGTACTGTTTTTGGAGGGTAAAATAGTAAGTCACATCATTAAGGTCAAAATGATGTTTAAAGGAAAACTATAACTATGCCTTTAGTATATTAAAATTAGATAATATTTTATACATCTGTCCCTGCAAAATAAAACACTTTTCATATGTTTTCTTTGGCTCACACACAACTAAATTTGATGAGATAAAATATACAAATATTTGACAGGGTCAATTTCCTTTTCAAGTTGGATTTTAATTAATTCAATAAGCATGTATTGATGACCTACTGTATGCAATACATTTGGCTAAATTTAGCATATCTGATTTTGCTCTATCATCATGGATCGTGATGTTTGTGACGGGGGATGTTTGTGACTGGGAGCTTTTTTTTCCCATTAGCCAAATAAATAAGTAGGTAAATGCTTAAAGATTTTTTTAAAAATCCACGTGGTGTTATTTTGAGAGGTATAGAATTTATCTAAGCTCCAGTTCCTTCCATTGGAAAAATGCATATTTAAATGAGGTAATATGTATAAAGGCAATGGTGGCTGGGCACGGTGGCTTGTGCGTGTAATCCCCGCAATTTGGGAGGCCCAGGTGGGACGATCGCTTTAGCCCGGGAGTTCAAGATCAGCCTGGGCAACAGGGAAAGACCCAGTTTCTACAAAATATTTTTAAATTTAGCTGGGTGCAGTGGCACGTGCCTGTAGTCCCAGCTACTTGGGAGGCTGTAGCAGAAGGATTGCTTAGGCCTGGGAGGTTGAGGTTGCAGTGAGCTGTGATCGCGCTACTGCCCTCCAATCTGAACCACAGAGTGAGACCCTGTCTCTAAAAATAAATAAATACAGAAATAAATAAATAAAGACATACATACATACATACACAAAAAAGGCAAAGAGTAGGCCCTCAATAACATGAGCTAATATCAATCTGTATTTCCATAAATTGGTATCATTCTATGTATTCATAGCCTCCAAACCTGTTATAGTCCAGTCTTCGGCTCCTTTTCCTGTGGCTTTAAAAATTTATATTAGATAAGGAAAAGAATCACACTATATACTTATCCTTAACTGTTTTATAGTTATTTTCAGATTTACATTTCCTGTGGTTACCAAATTACAAATGGCTACATGTAAAAACATACCTTTCTGGACAGTTTAGTTTCTCAAAGTTCAGAGGAACTCATATGCACTTACATGTAAAAATTATATAAAATATGCATATGTTAACTTCTCATATATACTTGAAAGACACCTAACAAAATTGAGAGTTCGCAATGGCGTTACACACATATTTGAAGTTGCAAATAGAAAAAAACAGATATCCAGAAATCAGGCTGAGTTTATACCCTAGAGATATTTGCAATTCCTCCATAATAAAGTGACAAAATTTGTGACTTTGAAGCTAAAAATTATGTATAACTACATTTTACACAATTTTAGCCATCAACAACTTATATTAACAAATAAATTAAGTTATACATCAAGCCAGAAAAGATAGCAAATTTCTTATGTTCTAGTATGGGAAGAAGAAAGGCATTTTTAGTTTAAAATTTAGTATGCGACACAAAATGGCCAGATGGTGCACATAATCCATTTGTTGCAGGGCTTCTAGTTCTTTCTGTGCATTGGAAGAAAACCAGGTGACAAGTTAGGCAGCAGTTTTTATGTAGGACATTTCCAAATTGCATATAATCAGAGAATAAGGATCTAGAAGATAACTTCCAACTAAAAACAAGCCATTCTGACTCAAAGTCACAAGAATTCAGTCTTAATAATCACAAATGCTTTCTGGTCTCAAGCTTAAATATCTATTCTCTATTTTCTTTGGACTCTCAGTGTCTTAGAATTTTTGCACACATAGTCTTACATTTTCCTCTTCAGAGAATGGGATTGGCAGAAGAAATGAGAGAACTTTTTGCAGCCAGTCATTTTTTCCAAGATCACAGAGCTAGTCAATACACCCTGAGATTCACATAAAACATGAGAATAGCCAGTATGGGGTACCTAGAAATGAGGAGCACTGCAATTATAATACAAACAAAAATTATACCCCATTTTACTAGTTTGAATCATTACCACAATAAACATGGATTCATATGTTAGGCTGTGATAGAACCAAAAGAAGACATTTATGTGATTTTTTTTTTTTTTAATGGCATGCATCTGCTCGGGACAGGCTGTGCTTTTTAGAGGAACAAATTTATCCTTCAGTAAAAAATTCTGGAGAAGTGTGATATAAAAGATCAATTAAACTTGATATTTAAAGTCTTTGTACCAAAATAATGAATCTATTCATGAACAATACAAGAATGAGATTTGGCAGGAAAGCTATGTCAGTATATCTCATATCAGTGCCTAGCTAGGATGCTAATTCACAAGAAAAAATATTGTCATTCTCCAATGTCAGACGGTTATTTGAAGCCTGTCTGCTTTTTTTGGTAAAGATACTTTAAATAAGGAACCTGGGGAAAGAGTTACAGATATCTACTGGCATGAAGAGGAAGACTGTTTACTGAATAGAATTGAATGGATTTTTTTATGAGTATTGGTATTATTTCAATTTTCAATTAAAAAATAAACTGGTATATGCAAAATCTTCATGCTGTGGGCCATATTGAAAGATAGTAAATAATTGAAATAAAATGCCGAGATATTGGTGGGGACCCGTCTGCACCTACTAGGGTCTTGATGTTACCTGAGCCCCCTTAGGTATTTTAAATATGTGCCAGAAGACATGCTTCCCAGGACATGATTTTTCTATTCCTAAAAATAAGTTACAGGAAAAATAGACAAATGAAGACTAAATGTTTCAAGAGGGAACCCATATAATGGGTTAAATGAGGCATAGGATAGCAGTGTGTGAGGCATTTTGTATTAGAGCTCATTTAAAATACCATCGGTTACATGAGGTTTCAGAAAAAAAGAAAACAGCCTGTGTTCTGCATAAACAACTGTATGCAATGCATTGTAAAATGGGTATGAGGAATTAAGGAAAGAATGCCTTTTCTTCTGGTGTTCATCTTCCTCCTGGTTCCTAGCCAACTACAACAATTTGTTTTATAATCTTGCTTATGGCACCTTCCATGGCAACAGGTGCTTACTCATTTTGACAAATGTCACTTTATTAACAATCGTGATGTATGCAAAGAGGACTAACAATCCCTCTAGTTATGCAAAGGACAGGCACAGTACCCGCTGGGGATCAGAGCCTACCAACTTTGTGACAGCTCACAGTATATTTTCACTATTGAAGCCAATGGAGTATATATTGAATATACACTTTGTTCAAGGATTGGTCCTGCTTTATGCTTGAGGCTTATTTTATTTTCAATGTGTCCTGATTTATTAAACTAGTTTTATGATGGACACACCTAAAGAGCATCTGTCTCCTATACAGGAAATGGCCATGTTATAGTGACAAACTTGGCAATGTAGAAATAAACTTAGAAATGTAGGCAAATATGAGATGATACCTGAACATCATCTCAGCCACACCACAGTTATTGAGATATTGTTTTCTAAGGGTAAGGTCCAAACACTTTATCATATTTTTATATCTTGCATGTAGTAGATAATTTATATACCTACCAATCACACACACACACACACACTTAATGTCATAGCAATCTAATTAGAAATAAAAGTTTCTAAATTTCAAACAATGTGGAGCAAAACTATAAAATATTGTCTTAAGTTTTACAAATTTTTTAAAAAGGTGATTCACAGGATTATGGAGGATATTGATCCAATTGAATAAAACATAAAGCCCTGAATACTTCTCCACTCTTCCATTTTTATAGAAACTAAGAAGCAATTTAAGGATTTCTTTTTTAATGTGAAGAAAAATGTTTTGTTAGATTTTCTGCTAAATGCCATTTAAATAATCAATTTGCCAACATTTAGGGAAATTGAGTATGCCACTTCTCTAAAAAGCTTGTCATTTCTCTTTAGGGTAACGTGTAACAGAGATGCATAGGAAAATTCAGGGATGTGCTTTGAAATACTATTAGTAGATAGCAAATGGGGGATAGATGGATAAAAATTTAATCTATATATTACTGGGCAATAGTTAAAAGGAATAAAGTATCTCTCTATACACATGGGTCTCAAAATTGGCCTCAAAAATGATACTGAGTTAAAAAACACTAAGTGAAACATGGTGAATATCACATTTCCCTGTGTAAATATAAAAATAGAAAAAATATAACAATCATTGTTGATATATATTTAGGAAAGAAAGGATTAATAGTTTAATATTGAGAGTAGATTAGACACACACATATATTAAATATATAAGAATTAGCCTTTCGATTTGTTAATCTTTTTGTTTTAATCTGCTGTATCTCTATTTACTATTTCATTCATTATTATTGTTGGTTTTTATAATTGCATTTCTTCTGCTTGGGTTTCTTATATTTTCCCTAGTATCTTAAGTTAACTGTTGAATTTATCGGTTTTCAGACTTTATTGCTTTCTTGTATGTTTTAAATATGCTTTCCTATTTCCAAATCTACAAATTTTTCAAAAAAAAATGTTTTTTTCTGACTTTGAACTTCGTTGTGCTAAGAGAAGTATATCTGTCTGATAATTCCTTGGAATTGGCTGATATGTGCATTATGTCTTCCCCATGTGGTTCGGCTTTCTCTGAAGTTCCGTGCGTACCTGAGAACACTGTGTATTCCTTGGTATGATGGGTTTGTTGACTTCTTTATATGTTTTGAGGCAAGTTATTAGAGGCATCAAAGTTGAAATGAGTGTATAATTATCATTGTTTTATGATGTTTTCCATTCTATATGATGCTTTGTGCCTTAAAGACTTCACTCTATAATATTAATATAGATACACCAGCTTTCCTTTGACTAATATTTAAGCTGCCTAATTTCTTATCCTTTGTGTATCAGTTTTTCCATGTTTTTATTTTCATGTGTGATTCTTCGATAGTATAATCCTGGATCTTATCTTTTATTGAATTTAACCTTTAACTAGAAAGTTAATTTATTTACATTTATTAGGATTGCTGATATATTTGGATTCATTACCATCCTATTTCTTGTTTTGTATGTTCCTCTTTTGCTTCATCGCTTTTACTTTTTATCACTTTTTCTGCATCTTTTACATGAAGTTTTTATTTAAATTCTATTTCCCTCTTTATTCTTTTAATAGTTACCATGAAATTTTAACAGATTTATTTACTTAAAGTCTACATTAATCATTTTCTCTATTCCTTCTTTATATAACATAGGGACCTTAGAATTATAAAAATCAAATCACCTGCTAGTCTTACTTATTGTCCCATATTTTAATTATATCCTTTCTGTATTCCCAAATTTAATTTTTTTGTTATTTCACACAGACCTTGTGGTTTATCTACATGCTTTCCATGTTCTTCACTCAACATTTCTTCTTGTATCTGCAGCTTTCCTTTTGTAGTTATTTTCCATCTTGCTGACATATCGTCAAAAGTTTGTTGAAGTGTGAATCTATTCACTTTTAGGTTTCCTAAAGGAAGTTTTAGTTTTTCTTTTAGGTTTACTTACATCTTACTTTTGAATTATTTCACACATGACAAAATATGTGAGAGGAGTACAACTATTAATACTTCCTATATACCTTGGGCCCACATCCTTTACTTGTTTATGTTTTACTGAATGCACTTTATCATTCTCTCTCTCTTCATCCTCAGTGTTCATTTTATTACCATGTTGACAGGAAGAGTTGTTCTTGATATTAAGTAAGGATTTTAAATCAACTTATTATCACTGCAAATTTCCAAAAGACAGAAAGAAGGGTAACAGTGTGAATCTCTCTGGCTTCTAGTAGAAATGGAAATATTGCTTAGATTGGAGGAAGGTCATAGAGCACTCAGAAGAAATATGATCGTATTGTCATCATAGAAGCAATACATTTGTCTTTTGTCTCCTTACTTGTTTATATTTTTTCAACTATTTAAATCAAACAATTTGAGGTGAAAGTTCACCACCACTCTCACCTACCAATAACAAGATAGAACAGTGGAAATATTAATTCACAAACATGTGTTTTCATTTTGATGATAGTCAGCTACTAATCTAGATGCTTGATATAAGAGACATTATCTAAGCTCTACCATACCTGTATCAGTAGAATTACTTCCCTATTATACATGAAGATATACAGGCATACCTTGGAGATATTACAGATTCAGTTCCAGACCACTGCAGTAAAGCAAACATTGCAATAAAGTGAGTCATACAAGTTTGTTGGTTTTCCAATGCATAAAAAAGTCATGTTTACATTACAATATAAGCAGCTGAGTGTGCAATAGAAGTATGTCTAAAAAACAATGCACATACTTTAATTTTAAAATACTTTATTGCTAAAATGCTAATGATTATCTGTTCCTTCATCAAGTTGTGATTTTTCACAGGTAAAGGGTTTGGTCCAAGTGTTGGTGGCAGCTGACCAATCAGGGTGGTGGTTTCTTAAAGTTAATATGGCTGTGGCAATTTCTTCTAACAAGGCAGCAATGAAGTTTGCCACATTGGTTGACTTTTCCTTTCATGAAAGATTTTTTTTTTTTTTTGTAACGTGATGCTGTTTGATAGCTTTTTCCCCACAGTAGAACTTCTTTCAAACCCAAATTCTACCATTGCTTTATCAACTAAGTTTCTGTAATATTCTAAATTCTTTGTTGTTATTTGAAGAATGTTCACAGCATCATTACCAGGAGTAGATTCTATCTCAAGGAACGACTTTCTTTGCTCATCTCTAAGAAACAAATCCTAATGCATTAAAATTGTATCTTGAAACTGCAGCAACTCAGTCACATTTTCAGGCTCCAGTTCTAATTCTAGTTGTCTTGCTGATTCCACCACATCCGCATTTACTTCCACTGAAGAGTTAAACCCCTCAAGGTCATCTGTGAGAGTTGGACTCAACTTCTTCTAAACTCCTGTTATTGTTGATATTTTGGACTCCTCCCAGGAATCACAAATGTCCTTAGTGTCATCTAGAGTGGTGAATCCTTTCCTGAAGATTTTCAATTTATTTTACCCAGATTAATCAGGGTAGTCATTATGGCAGCAATAACCTTACCATGTTTAGTTCTTATGTAATAAAACTTGAAAGTTGAAATTACTCTTTGATTCAGAGGCTACAGAATGGATGTTGTGTTAACGAGCTTAGAAACACTAATATCCTTGTTCACCTCCATCGGAACTCTTGGGTGGTCAGGTACATTGTCAATGAACAGCAATATTTTGAAAGGACTCTTTTTTTTCTGAGCAGTAGGTCTCAAGAGCAGGATAAAAATATCCAGTAGACCATACTGTTAACAGATATGCTGTCATTCAGACTTTGCTCCATTTATAGAGTACAGGCACAGTAGATTTAGCATAATTCTTGCTATTTTCAGAATCGTTAATCAGTATTGGCTTCAACTTCAATTTACCAGCTGCATTAGCCCCTACCAAGAGTGTCACCCTGTGCACTGAAGCTTTAAAGCCAGGCATTGACTTATTTTCTAGCCATGAACGTCCTAGACAGCATCTTCTTTCAATATAAGTCTGTTTCATCTACACTGAAAATCTCTTGTTTAGTGTAACAAACTTCATCTATTATCTTAGCTAAATTTTCCAGATTATGTGCTAAAGCTTCTACATCAGCACATGCTACTACTTCACCTTGCACTTTTTCTTTTATTTTGGGATGGCTTCTTTCCTTAAAAATTATCAACCAACTTCTTCTAGTTTCCAACTTTTCTTCTTCATTTCTCTCAGCCTGAAGAGAATTGAAGATAATTTGGGCCTTGTTGTAGTTGGTTTGATTTTCTATCCAGACTGATAAAACGTTCTTCATATCAGCAACAAGCCTGTTTTACATTCTTCATCGTTCATTTGTTCACTGTAGTAGCACTGTCAATTACCTTCAAGAACTTTTCCTTTGTGTTCATAAGTTGGCTGTTTGTTATAAGAGACCTAGCTTTTAGCCTCTCTCAGCTTTCAACATGCCTTCTTCATTAAGTTTAATCATTTCCAGCTTTTGACTTAAAGTGAGAGATGTATGATGCTTTTCTTCTCACTTGAACACTTACAGGCCATTGCAGGGTTATTACTTGGTCTAATTTTAATATTGTTGTGTCTCAGGGAATAGTGAGGCTTGAGGAGAAGAAGAGAGATGGAAGAACAGCTAGCTGCTGAAGAAGTGGGAACACACATGATATTAATTAAGTTTGCTATCTTATATGTGCAGAGTGTATGGTGTCCCACAATTACAATAGTGACATAAAAGATCATTGATCACAGATAACCATAAGTAATATAATGACAATGATAAAATCTGAAATATTGTGAGAAGTATTGAACTGTGACCCAGAAACCAAAAGTGAGCACATACTGTTGGAAAAAATAGTGTGGATAGAATTGCTCAAGGCAGGCTGGCCACAAACCTTCAATTTGTAAAAAACACAACATCTACAAGAAAAGTGCAATGAAACAAAGTACGCTTGTCATTGCTCCAGGTTACAGAGAAAAAAAGTGGAAGAGATTAGATTCAAATCAAATCTCTCTGATGCCAAAATCCATGATCTTAATCATTAAATACATTGCTTCCAATTTTATGTCTAGATAATATATATTTCATAAGTTTTATATAAAAATCTATTGTTTAACCTCATCTCATTAGTAATATATATATAATATTCAGAAAGTTTAATTAAACAATGGTTTCTTAAATGAACTACTGCTTTATTAAGCAAGAAACAAATCTTAATCTGTAATATATATTTAGAAGTAGCATTTATAACATTAAAATAAGCCATGATGGTTTTTCCAAAATAATGAGAAAATGACCACTTAAATCAATTATACTTTAAAAAGAAAGATGCCTGTTTTGTCTGTCTTTATGAAGGAGATGAAATTTGGCAAGGCAAAAACTATAGATTGTTAAAAGAAGCAAGTTAACTCATGTTTATGTTTTATAACTTATTTTATTTTTTAAAACAACCTTGAGTAGAGTTTTCTTTGTATTTATTTTGTACTATTTTAAGATGTATAGGTCATTTGCAAGTAGTTAGTTTCTGAATTTTCGGTGCAATCCAAATACTTAGTTTAGTATTACCTGTGGTTTACCTGCTAATTTAAAAAAATGACTATAACATGCAAATTAAGATTATAACCACGCATTTTCAACTGCAAACTATATGGAGAGAGTATTCGTTATGAAAAAGATAAAAAATAAAAATCACAGTTTCTATTTTCTTTGCAGTTTAAAAATGAATTGGAAAATGAATTAGTAATAATGTTTAAAATGCATTTAATTGTGTTTTTTAATGTTGCATGGCATAAAATTTTAATAGCTCGGTTAGAAATCTATGTCTGAACTAGATTTCAGAGAAATTGTTTTCCTCTTTCTATTGGTGAAATACTAACTGCTGTGTCTTGATATGACCACTTGATGGAACTCTTTCATTTTGCTTTCAGCAATCTCTAAGCAGTGACAAACTTACCTTTCTTGGCAGGTATAAAAGTGTATATAAGTATGTATGTGTGTATATATACATGTATATGTATGTGTGTGTGTGTATATATATGTATATATATGTGTGCGTATGTATATATGTATATATATATGTGTATATATGTGTATATATATATCTATGCTTAAAGGAATTCGTTATTTGGCACATTTAGTATTCTCTACCGTTTTTTATGTATGTGAATTTTATTTATTTCTATGGAGAACCACAGTGTTAGTAAGTCGACCTGTAGAAAAAGAAATAAAATTCTACTTCTTAAATAAACTCTTGTTCTCATTTCCCTCCAAGAATTTTTTGCAAAAAATTAATTTTAAATAATTCTAAATATTTAAATATAATAATATCCAAGATGTTATTTGCTTTATAATCAAACTGAAACTGTATTTCTGGAATGCCTTCAAAATTCATAGTCAGAAGCATTCACAAGGTCTTGGGAATTAGAGGGTGTTAGGTAGCTGTGGGAACTTCCTAACAATTATCCTTATTAAGAAAGATAGTTTGAGAAGGGGAGAGATTGATTTTGAAGTGAAGCTTTCAATAAAGTCATATAGAACAATTAGGAAAAACTAGAAGTGAAGGATGGGGTGAAAATCACCTTCTCTTCATTGAAAACATTGACGCTATAGGTCATCCAAGAGCTGTGGATTAGGTATCAATCATCTATTTGTGACCTTTCATTTAAACTTTCTGAAGTTTTGCATAAAATAGGGATAATCGTAAATCTCTCACGAGGCTCAGATACAATAAAACTCACTGTAGTAATACATTTGTAAACTCTAAAAACATCGTGGAACTAGTAGTTGTTGGAATGATCACATTGTTGTAAAGAAAGCCCACATTAAGCATGTCAGCATATCTCGGAGAAAAAGGCCGTCTTCGGTAACTCTACCTTACAAAATACTTTCCATGCTCTGTAGTGTCTGGCTCCTAGTCAGAAGAATCTCAAGGAAGTAAGGCCTCTTTTTTGTTTGCCATTTATTCTAAGTGATCTCTGCCACTTCAGTGGCATCTAGTCCTATGCTAATGGTGGCCAAATCATTTTTCCAGTCCAGAATCTCTACATGAACTCCACCATCCTATTAGACACTTTCTCCCCAATATTCTGGAAACTTAAATTTCTCTGTCTTAAACCAAACTCACTGTGTTTATTCTGCAAAACTGTTGCATACACTTGGCTGACAGAGTTTTTGGTTTTTAAATTGATGACCGTGATTAATTTCTCTTTTGGCTCCCCAGTACCCAGCCTACAGTAGTCAGAGACCGATTAACCATTGAATGAATGAAGTATTTTGAAGCTCAAGACACAGATTTGACCTAATGGTGATAATTTCAAACATTAATTTGTTTTATTGTGACTCTGTTAGAGATTGGCTTATACAATATTACTTTCCTAGTGATTCTTGTTTTTATCTATTTTTGGTCTACACAAGGCATTGAAAATATAAGTCACTGAATGTGCCCTCATTTTCAGAGTTTAAAAGAAACTTCATTGCTGCACTAATGATAAACATTTAATCAACCCATTTTTAGGAATAAGTTATAAAACACTATTAATGCTTTTTCTCTATATACACTTTTTCTTCTTGAATTACTGGAGTGAGGAAATTCACTTAAGAGTAATGTCTTTCAATAAGAGCAGCTGTAAGGGAAAAGCATATTTTCACTGCCAAGAAAAACTATCAGATAAAATACATTCATTGTACAAAAAAATTACAAGCGATTTCTGTAGACATGCAATATGGTATGTACTATTGAATGTGTTGGGGATAAAGTAATAAACAAAAGTACATGTCCTTACATTCTTTGAGCTTGTGTGGGAAACCCAATATAAACAAATGTGCTATTTATATTTTGGTTTAAATTATTTTATTTCAGGTTGCAACAGAACTATACAAAATGTGAAGTAGGGAAGGTGATGAAGTAACAGAGGCTGCTATTTTCTAATGGGTTGTCAGAGAAGATCTGTCTAAGGGGAGACTTTATATAGATATCTGAGTGAAATGATGGGCCAAGGCATTTCGGGAAGACATTTTGGATTGCCTCGAGAGGTCTCAAGAACCTTCCAGGGCTCTCCAGAACCCCTCTTCAGGGATCTCTGACAAGATACTGATTACAGAGATGTCTGAGGACAGAGCTGGGACAATCCAACATTTGTAGTACTGATGCAAAGAAAGCCCACCAAAAGAGATTTAGATCATTTCTATAGTTCTATAAAAATGTTTTTATGACTCCCAATTTTCATTTAGTTAGCGTATTTTTTCTTCTTCATGTCACGTTTACCCTTTGGTTGACTGTAAAGGAATCCATACACTTACGCAATGTATTCTGTAACAGCATAAGCTGTTTTCAATGATGGGAGCATCAATTTATAGGTAAGTATAACTCAATTAAAGCACATAAGTTCAGGTACTAAAATCAATACAAAGAGCATATTCTGGTACCTCCCAGTCGCCCGCCTCCGGTTTACATATGCTTAACATTTCTGGTGGACAGAATCTTGCTGCTTGTTTGGGATTCTTGACATCACAATATTCATCGTAGAGTAGGCATGCAATGCTTTTAATTTAAATCAATAAGTTAATTTCAAGGGGCAGGGAAGTGAGCAAAAGGGGGCTTATGACCCTTTTTCCTAAAGAGCAACCAATGGTCAGCCACCATTGATTGCTACACAAGGCCACTCCTGAGATCCCAGTTCTAATATCATAAATAATCAAGTACATGAAAATAATAGAAAATGAAACCCATCCTTTTCTGACAACAGTGTCTTGCTTCTGGAGATAAAACTAATGATTTTCCCAGAAAATTTTTAAGCAACATTTGGAGGAAAAGCTAAAGAGAGATTTGAATATTATTCCTTTAGGACAGGATTGCCTGGTAACTTACAGGGCACCTATTTAAATGTGAACTTCAGATAAGCCTCTAAGTATTTAAGATGTTCTTATACTAAAAAGTTATTCGTTTTTTACATGAAATTGAAATATAAGTAGAAATCCTATATTTTTATTTGCTAAATCTGACAATCCTATGTTAGGAATACTTTAGACAGATGAGGGTAAGATACTTTCTCTGGAAACATCAAGCAAGCTATTTTTGTTAGTCCATCAATCAAAGCCAAGGAGCCAATAGGATAGATTAGTATGGCTAAATGTCTTAGGCTATTGGCAAAAATGTGTGGGTGTAGTATTTTTCAGGACAAAATAAAAGAAAGGAAGTTAGCTTTTAGATGGATGAAATGTTCTTTCTTAGCTATGATTTTATTAAAAATATACTGAGATGAGAAAATCAATCCTTTCTCAGATGAGAAGAAATCCAAACATAAGCGCAATAAAACGTGTGAAAGCAATAAAATACATGCTATAGAATTCAACCATATTCCAATATATACTGATAGAGCAAATATGAGAGAGGATAATAATACATGAAGCTAAACTATGCCCTCTTCCATGAAAAATCATAGGCTCAAATTGTCTATGGAGGGGCTAGGCCACTCATAATGACAAAAGATGAAGACATTAATAAGAGTTATATAACATTTTTAGTAGTTATATTAAGCTTCTAAGTGAGGGTAAAAAGTAACAAATATTCCCAACCGTGTGATAAAAACAATAAAAAATTACTACAATTGACAGAACTCCAGGATCATAAGAGACTTGTTAGATTCTAAAGGAAGTTGCTAATGAATAAGGAAAGCTGTTAAACAGGCATTGAAAGTCTCCAAAGAACTAGGGCATGCATTAAAGAAATCCTCAGGAAAATGCAATATAGTAAAATTCAGAAAAAAATGTGTAACTGTGGTGTGGTATAAAATTCCAGTGGTGTGAATTTCAGAATCAAGAATAGACCTGAGAAAGAAGAGGAGGAGGAGGATGAGGGGGACCTTTCTAGCAAAGATCATTACCTGTCAAAACCATGAAGTCTCTTAATAAAATAAGCTACTGACTAGATTTTAAATTTGCATTGGAAATGCCATGATTATTAAAAATTTTTACATAAAAAAAGGCCTGGGTTATTTGAATGTGTTCTCTAACTCTGGTTGTGTGCTTGGAAATAAAGCCCTATCACTGGCGTTCCAACTCTGCTGTGATCCTATTTTGGGGGTTAGTTCCTGGCGGTGCTGCTATGAGCATATTTGCCAAATTGTCTAAAGACCACTTTTCTTGTTATGCAAATATCAGTTTAGTCGTCCAACTTGTGTATACAGTTCTGGAACAAGAAGCATCTGGAAAAAAAAGAACATATTATGACAGTTAGCTAAAAGTGGGGGATGGTGATATTCTTTGGAGGAAAAGAATTCTATCAAGGACCTAATGTATTTAATTCTGTTCGTTAAAAACAAATTTCCAATGGTTTCAAGCCAGAAATTAATTAAAATAAAAATGGGAGTTAACATGAAATATTAACAAAACTTTATCATTTCTATTTGTTTTTGTTAACTGTGCTTAATAAGTGTTCAGAAAAAACATGGCATTATATTAATGTCTCCTAAATATTTGAAAATCTGTAATTTAGCACTTCTTACATTTCTTTATTATTATTATTATACTTTAAGTTCTAGGGTACATGTGCACAATGTGCAGGTTTGTATACATGTGCCATGTTGGTGTGCTGCACCCATTAACTCCTCATTTACGTTAGGTATTTCTCCTAATGCTATCCCTCCCCCAACCCCCCACCCCATGACGGGCTCTGGTGTGTGATATTCCCCACCCAGTGTTCAAATGTTCTCATTGTTCAATTCCCACCTGTGAGTGAGAACATGCAGTGTTTGGTCTTCTGTCCTTGCGGTAGTTTGCTCAGAATGATGGTTTCCAGCTTCATCCATGTCCCTACAAAGGACATGAACTCATCCTTTTTTACAGTTGCATAGTATTCCATGGTGTATATGTGCCACATTTTCTTAATCTAATCTATCATTGATGGACACTTGGGTTGGTTGCAAGTCTTTGCTATTGTGAATAGTGCCACAATAAACATATGTGTTCATGTCTTTATAGTAGCATGATTTATAATCCTTTGGGTATATACCCAGTAATAGAATTGCTGGGTCAAATGGTATTTCTAGTTTGAGATCCTTGAGGAATCACCACACTGTCTTCCACAATGGTTGAACTACTTTACAGTCCCACCAACAGTGTAAAATCCTTCCTATTACTCCACATCATCTCCAGCACCTGTTGTTTCCTGACTTTTTAAATGATGGCCATTCTAACTGGTGTGAGATGGTTTCTCATTGTGGTTTTGATTTGCATTTCTCTGATGACCAGTGATGATGAGCCTTTTTTCATGTGTGTGTTGGCTGAATAAAGGTCTTCCTTTGAAAAGTGTCTGTTCATATCCTTTGCCCACGTTTTGATGGGGCTGTTCGATTTTTTCCTGTAAATTTGTTAAAGTCTTCGTTGATTCTGGATATTAGCCCTTTGTCAGATGGGTAGATTGCAAAAATTTCCTCCCATTCTGTAGGTTGCCTGTTCACTCTGATGGTAGTTTCTTTTGCTGTGCAGAAGCTCTTTAGTTTAATTAGATCCCATTTGTCTATCTTGGCTTTTGTTGCCACTGCTTTTGGTGTTTTAGTCATGAAGTCCTTGCCCATGCCTATGTCCTGAATGGTATTGCCTAGGTTTTCTTCTGGGCTTTTACGGTTTTACATATAACATTTAAGTCTTTAATCCATCTTGAATTAATTTTTGTATAAGGTGTCAGGAAGGGATCCAGTTTCAGCTTTCTACATATGGCTAGCCAGTTTTCCCAGCACCATTTATTAAATAGGAAATCATTTCCCCATTTCTTGTTTTAGTCAGGTTTGTGAAAGATAAGATGGTTTTAGATGTGTGGTGGTATTTCTGAGGCCTCTGTTCTGTTCCTTTCATCTATGTATCTGTTTTGGTACCAGTACCATGCTGTTTTGGTTACTGTAGCCTTGTAGTATAGTTGGAAGTCAGGTAGCATGATGCCTCCAGCTTTGTTGTTTTTGCTTAGGATTGGCTTGGCAATACAGGCTCTTTTTTGGTTCCATGTGAACTTTAAAGTAGTTTTTTTCCAATTCTGTGAAGAAAGTCATTGGTAGCTTGATGGGGATGGCATTGAATCTATAAATTACCTTGGGGAGTATGGCCATTTTCACAATAGTGATTCTTCCTATCCATGAGCATGGAATGTTCTTCCATTTGTTTGTATCCTCTTTTATTTCATTGAGCAGTGGTTTGTAGTTCTCCTTGAAGAGGTCTTTCACATCCCTTGTGAATTGGATTCTTATGTATTTTATTCTCTTTGTAGCAATTGTGAATGGGAGTTCACTCATGATTTAGCTCTCTGTCTGTTACTGGTGTATAGGAATGCTTGTGATTTTTGCACATTGATTTTGTATCCTGAGACTTTGCTGAAGTTACTTATCAGCTTAAGGAGATTTTGGGCTGAGATGATGGGGTTTTCTAAATATAAATCATGTCGTCTGCAAACAGGGACAATTTGACTTTCTCTTTTCCTAATTGAATATTTATTTCTCTTTATTTCTTTATTTCTTTCACTTGCCTGATTGCCCTGGCCAGAACTTCCAGCACTATGTTGAATAGGAGTGGTGAGAGAGGCCATCCCTGTCTTGTGCCGGTTTTCAAAGGGCATGATTCCAGTTGTTGCACATTCAGTAAGATATTGGCTGTGCGTTTGTCATAAATAGTTCTTATTATTTTGAGATACGTCCCATCAATACCAAATTTATTGAGAGTGTTTAGCACGAAGCGCTGTTGAATTTTGTCAAGGGCCTTTTCTAAATCTATTGAGATAATCATGTGGTTTTTGTCTTTGGTTCTGTTTATGTGATGGATTATATCTATTGATTTGCGTATGTTAAACCAGCATTGCATCCCAGGGATGAAGCCAAATTGATCTTGGTGGATAAGCTTTTTGATGTGCTGCTGGATTCGGTTTGCCAGTATTTTACTGAGGATTTTCGCAGCGATGTTCATCAGGGATATTGGTCTAAAATTCTCTTTTTTTGTTGTGTCTCTGACAGGCTTTGGTATCAGGATGAAGCTGGCCTCATAAAATGAGTTAGGGAGGATTCCCTCTTTTCCTATTGTTTGGAATAGTTTCAGAAGGAATGGTACCAGTTCCTCTTTGTACCTCTAGTAGAATTCAGCTGTGAATCCTGGACTTTTTTTGGTTGGTAGGCTATTAATTATTGCCTCAATTTCAGAGTCTGTTGTTGGTCTATTCAGGGATTCAGCATCTTTCTGGTTTAGTCTTGGGAGGGTGTATGTGTCCAGGAATTTATCCATTTCTTCTAGATTTTCTAATTTATTTGCATAGAGGCATTTATAGTATTCTCTGATGGTAGTTTGTATTTCTGTGGGATCGGTGGTGATATCCCCTTTATCATTTTTTATTGCGTCTATTTGATTCTTCTCTCTTTTCTTCTTTATTTGTCTTGCTAGCGGTCTATCAATTTTGTTGATCTTTTAAAAAAAACCAGCTCCTGGATTCATTGGTTTTTTTGAAGGGTGTTTTGTGTCTCTATTTCCTTCAGTTCTGCTCTGATCTTAGTTATTTCCTGACTTCTGCTAGCTTTGGGATGTGTTTGCTCTTGCTTCTCTTGTTCTTTTAATAGTCATGTTAGGGTGTTGATTTTAGATCTTTCCTGCTTTCTCTTGTGGGAATTTAGTGCTATAAATTTCCCTCTACATACTGCTTTGAATGTGTCCCAGAGATTCTGGTATGTTGTGTCTTTTTTCTCATTGGTTTCAAAGAACATCTTTATTTCTGCCTTCATTTCGTTATGTACCCAGTACTCATTCAGGAGCAGGTTGTTCAGTTTCCATGTAGTTGTGCAGTTTTGAGTGAGTTTCTTAATCCTGAGTTCTAATTTGATTGCACTGTGGTCTGAGAGATAGTTTGTTGTGATGTGTGTTCTTTTACATTTGCTGAGGAGAAGCACTTCTTACATTTCTGATGTGAAAACTGTTTAAACGCTATGGCATCCTAGTTTAAAAATTACATATTGAGTGGTCCAAACAGACCGTAAAGTTTTCAGAAAGCAATATTCATATCACGTACATTGAAGTTAGTTTCGACTGGATATTATACGATACTGCTTATTTAGGCAAGATAGTGTTTTCTTTTAATATTGCAATGTGTGATGTACTAAAGAACTTTAATGTTGAAGCTTTAAAAAGACAGAAATAAGAGAAACCCAAACACATTCTGACTGGCTGTAAAAGTAAGAATAAATAGTACTTGCAAAGCATCATAAAATGGATATAACAGCAAAAAAAAAAAAAAATGGGTAGAAATGTTATCGTTGATTTTTCTTTGTTTCCTCAAGGAGGAAAAATAACACTTTTATCATGGTTGGGACATAACTTCTAAAGAAAAACAAGTTTAGAGCTTTCTATGTATTTTCTATTTCTTTCTTTAGACAATGTTACCACGTGGTCTGGTCTAATGCAGCTGTGACACATACACATACACACACATCACCGACCAGGATATGCTGTGCTATTGCTTTTGCTTCTTCGTGTGAATATTGAAAGGCCACAGGGTCACCTTCAGCTCCTTGGACACTGGCTTCCTGTGTGTCCTGCTGTGCATATAGGGCCTGCTACCGTGGTGTTTCCTCTGAGTCCCACACGCTGTGCCATTTTTGTACGAATTGAGCCAGATATTTTCTACATGGCATCATGGTCTGCCACTGGAATTTTACACTGAAAAGTTAGCAATAAGCATTTTACTACTCATTATTATTTATATGTTGCTATGTAATAAAGCACCGCAAAGCTTAATGACTTCAAATCACAGCCATTTTATTGGGTATGATGCCATGAGACAGCAATATGGGCAGGATGAAGAAGAGAGAACTCGTCCATGATTGACATGGTTTTGGCTGGGACAGCTCAGCTGGACATAGTGGAACCCATTGGCCTCATTTGCACGTGGGGCCTGGTACTTGCTGTTGGCTGGAATGCCATGGGTCTCTTCCATGTAGATTGTGTTTCTGCCTGTGGCCTGTCACTCTCCCGTCTCTCTGTGTGGTTACCCTCCTTAATAGGAGATTCCGGAATTCTTTATTCGGAGCTGAGTTCCGAAAGGGAAAGTAGAAACTGAAGACCTGAGCTCAAAAGTCCTAGAACATAACTTCTGTGACATTTCATTGATCAAAGCAAGCCACGTGGGCAACCCAGATTCAGGAGTTAAAGAAACAGACTTCACCTCTTGACAGGAGGGTGGCAAACACCTTAGAAAACGCGCATAGGCATGACCATTGGTGGGCAGTTTTTATCACTGTAGCACACTGCTTTTATGGGAGATGTGCAGTGGCCTTTGAAATGAACAGCTGCACCCAATATCATTTTGCTTTGAATAAGGCAGGAGCATGGATTCTAATTTTTCTCCCAAGTATTCCCTGAAGGAAAAAAATTTATATATCCATTTGTGGTTATAATGTTAAATTAGTTTTAAAAGTTTACAATTTTGATATAATCTCTTCCTCCTCAAGTAGCTTAGCTGGTTAATTCAGAAGGACTAAATGCATCTATTTCTATTTTTCTCCCTGTTTGAAAATAGACAAGTCACCTGTACTAATTTTCTATGATAAGACGTGGAGACTAGGTTATATATCTTTGCAGATAAGCACGCTCAGAACTGAAAGAATAAAGTTGAAAGTATGTTGTTTCAGTAGGGAACAGTGGGAAATAATTAATAACCCACATTAGTTCTGTGTGTTGGAATGTTGTTGTGGGGGTAGGAGAAGTAATTATTTTGCAGTTAAATTAATACAAGTCTACTTCCTGATGCTTCTGCTACAGTAACTTCTTTTTGTCTTACCACCTCGAATCCATGTGTTTTGTGATGTGCCATTATCTTGCTTTAAGCTCTTCAGTTTCTTCCAGTGGCTGGTAGAAAACAGTGAAAATTCCTTAGTGTGACATTTATGAGCCTTGCCTGGTTCCAGCTGTCACTCATCATGCCCCACCTCACGGCCTGTGCCCCAGCCAATCAAACTGCCTGTAATTTTCTCAGATGGCAGTCTGGGTCAGACCTGCAAGGCTGCTCGTTCAGTGCTCTCTGTTGTAGCTTCCTTTGGTCCCGGACTTCTTTTACTCTCCCACCTCCCAGAAAACTTGGTCCAAGAACAATGCTTCTCTCTTTAACCTTAGCTCAATACTGAATCTTATGTGAATCTTCTTGATAATCGCCTCCTCTTATGTAGAAGTGACTGTTTTATCCCATGTGTGCTAATTTCCAGACCTTCATAAGTTTTATCTTTGAAGCTATAGTATACTCCTGCATTTAATTACTTACTTATCTTTTTCTATGGCTGGACTGCGGTAAATATATCTTTATTTTTTTTTTTTCTAAATCCTCTCTTCCTAGGACAATGTCTGGCGCATGTTTGGTATTGAAGAAATGAGGCTTGCTGAATTAATGCACATATGCCAAAATCCCTTTTGATAGTGAGTCTTCCTAGTAAATATTCTAGACATGTTCTAAGACAGATGCGTAAGTATTATCTCAGCATGGACTTTCCCTGTATGATTCAGAACAGATTACTGAAATATGATTCTTTGTTGTTGTTTTTTTTTTTAATTGAGACTGGAACCATGATGAGAAGGTGAATGTGATCAGTCTGAGGATGTGCTCGGCTAGATTTCTGCAGGGTAAATTTTCTCCTCTATGCCATAAAATAACCAGCAGACTGTTTAAGAGCCACCAGGAACTCCAGTTTTTCTTTCAGAAGTCTGTTAAGACATAATGTTTGATGTGCTTGCTTTCCAAGGCATACATTAGTTGAGTGCAATTATATAAAGGAATGTTGTACCCACAAGCCATATTGCACTGAGTATGTTCTGCAGAAATGTACCTTGATATGCCACATAACACCCATACACATTTGCGGGCCTGCACTCATTATCGATTGAAAACAATCTGATCGAAAAGTGACAGTCTCGATTGCGATTTTCATTTGATCTTACAAGTTATTTCCAAGGGCCACGGTGTTGGCACATTTTTAACTCCTGTGTCTCCTTCACCCTCTACAACAGACTTAGCCCCACCTTTTCATGGAAAAGCACAAGACCCTCAAATCATTGTGTTGTCCTAACGGCTTTCAAAGAATTACTTCCTTCGAAGTTATTTTCCTCTTTTTTTAACTTACGTTTCTAAAGCTAGAGTCAGGATAGTTGATTCTGGTGCTGAAAAAAATCAGTTAATAACCATTTTTATAAACTTCTACATATTTCTTTGGTGTAGGGTTGGTGTCGTGGAATATTGTGCATTTGGAGGTTAGAAAGAAACTGTTTCACTTCTTTTTTTTTTGAGGCAGGATCTCACTCTTGCCCAGGGTGGAGTGCAGTGGTGCGATCCCGGCTCACTGCAACCACCGCCTCCCGGGTTCAAGTGATTCTCCTGCCTCAGGCTCCCAAGTAGCTGGGATTACAGGCACCCGCCACCACGCCCAGTTAATTTTTGTATTTTTAGTAGAAATGGGGTTTCACCATGTTGGCCAGGCTGGTCTCAAACTCCTGACCTCAGGTGATCTGCCTGCCTCGGCCTCCCAAAGTGCTGGTATTACAGGTGTGAGCCAACGCGCCTGGCTGGTTCACATTTTAAATATGCAACTTTTTAACCAAATGATTTGGGGCAAGTTTCTCCTGTTTTTCTTTTTTTTTTTGAAATAGAGTTTCATTCTTGTTGCCCAGGCTGGAGTTCAATGGCGCAATCTCAGCTCACCACAACCTCTGCCTCCCAGGGTCAAGCGACTCTCCTGCCTCAGCTTCCCTAGTAGCTGGGATTACAGGCATGCGCCACCATGCCCAGCTAATTTCATGTTTTTAGTAGAGACGGGGTTTCTCCATGTTGGTGAGGCTGGTCTCAGACTCCCGCCCTCAGGTGATTCGCCAGCCTCGGCCTCCCAAAGTGCTGGGATTACAGGCATGAGCCACCGTGCCCAGCCATTTCTCCCCTTTTTCACATGTTTTCTCAGCTATAAAATATTTATCCCTGTAGATCTCTGTTCACCTCGAAAGTCAAGATAAAACTTTCCATTTGCTTCCCAGTATATATTTGGACATTTTGCCATAGTGAACTTACCCATGCCTGTTTTTAAGTGTGTTCATTTGTATTACTTTGGAAAAGCAATTATCTTGCCATCCTCTTTGTTGTCTTCAGATTTCTACTCCCTATTTTTCATTGAGATTTTCTTCTGCCCTCA
The DNA here is from genome assembly GCF_028878055.3 of Symphalangus syndactylus. NCBI lineage: Eukaryota > Metazoa > Chordata > Mammalia > Primates > Hylobatidae > Symphalangus > Symphalangus syndactylus. The sequence continues at coordinate 97,780,617 of NC_072434.2, read as the reverse complement.
AGTAGTACATGCTCATCCATCTCCATTGCATATCAATAGGCCTTTGAAAATAATCCTAGCTATAAATCCTGACTATTAAATAATTCAGAATTATTTACTCATCTGCATCATCCTGATTTATATTCCTATGTTTCCCACACTGTGTTCAGTGGTAGAAACACATGCTAAATTATGCATGTACATTTTCTTTTTTCTTTTTTTTTTTTAGACAGAGTATCACTCTGTTGCCCAGGCTGGAGTGCACTGGCACGATCTTGGCTCACTGCAACCTCTGCCTCCTGGCTTCAAGCGATTCTGCTGCCTCAGCCTCCCAAGTAGCTGGGATTACAGGTGTCCACCACCATGCCTGGCTAATTTTTGTATTTTTACTAGAGACGGGGTTTCACCTGTGGGCTGGGCTGGTCTCAAACTCCTGACCTCGTGATCTGCCCTCCTCGGACTCCCAAAGTGCTGGGATTCACATGTTCATTTTCCAGTCACTATTTACGCATTCTTCAATCATACTGCTTTTCTCAGCGTATACATACATAAAATGTTTTCTGTGCATCAAGCCTTATTCTAGGCACTGGGGATAGACTAAAAACAAACAAAATAGGATAATCTGTTCCCCTGCCCCCTTGAAACTCACGGTCAAACAGAAGAAAAATATATGAAACAAAAGAATAAAGTAAATAATTTTGTCATTTGAATAAACACAAAGATAGAGTGATATTATAGAACAAAATCCTTAACTACTTTTGGACAATGAGTAAGAGTTTTTAAAGAAATGCCATTTAAACAGATACTTTAAAAATAAAGAAAGATTCACCGAATGACAGGGATCAAGGAGGACGTATGAATAAGTAAAATTAACCTAGAGAGGAACTTAAGGAAGAAACGTAGATCAGAATGTGCAGAGCTTTGAAAGAGTCATTTTAAGAATGTTCTTACCTTTTCTGAAGGGTACTGGGAAGATACCGAAAAGTTTCAGCAGAAGGGTAACTTGACCTCATTTGTATTTTTAAAGAAATCATTCTAGTTTCTGTTTGTGGAGCAAGAAAAAAGAAAGATTGTTTGGGAAAGAACAGGAAGTGGGGGAAGATGGTGAGTAGAATTCTACAAGTAGGTTTTGCAAATATATGTGTAGAGCTAGAAGAAATATCTGGTACAGATATAAATTTGGGTCCCTTCAGTCTATCATTATTAAAGGAAAGAATGGGAGTAGGTGAGATTGCATTGAGTGTATATTGCATGAAGAGTGGGGAAAAGAAATTATGAGGAACTTCAACACTTTAAAATTAAGTAGAAAAGTAGGACCTGGTAAGGAACAATCAAGATGCAAGAATGATAGAGGTGTGAGGAACATCCTCAGAATGAGGTTACATTGTATGATGGGTGCTGTGATCACAGCCCTCTTTAAGGGTGGTCTCAACTGCCTGCAACCAATGACTGATCAATAGACGGATATGAAGGCACAGTCTACCCGTTCCAACTAGAACTTGGTCTTTATACAACTCTGAAGTGTTATTTTACCAGTGTCCCCATAGGCTGAAGCTGCGTCCAGCCCACTTTCTCTCCTTGTCCTACCATGCTTCTCTCTACTTTCCTAGGTATTGATCCCAAGAGAATTCCATAAAAGACATCCTTCTTGTTAGTATCCATCTGACATTCTCCTTCCCTGGGAACACAACTGGTAGCACATGGAAAACTGCATGTGTGTGTGTGTGTATGTGTGTGTGTGTGTATCTGTGTGTGTATGTGTGTGTATGTATGTGTGTGTGTATGTGTATGTATGTGTGTGTATGTGTGTTTATGTATGTGTGTGTATGTGTGTGTGTATGTGTGTGTGTGTATGTGTGTGTATGTGTGTGTGTGTGTATGTGTGTGTATGTGTGTTTATGTGTGTGTGTATGTGTGTGTGTATGTGTGTGTATGTATGTGTGTGTATGTGTGTGTATGTGTGTGTGTATGTGTGTGTATGTGTGTTTATGTGTGTGTGTGTATGTGTGTGTTAAAAGAGTGTGCTAGATTGTGTCTAGTAATCTTGCACAGTCAATAAATAATGTCTGCAATAGGAACAAAGTAGTGATTCGCCCTTTTGTTTCAGTAGTGAATGCAGCTAAATTGGTCAAGTCATGCCAGCAGCAATGGAATTGGACCGTGTAGAGGAATAAGAGAGGGAGACTTAGGATGGGTAATGTTGACAATCTTCCTGAAGAGCTTAGGAGGAAACACAAAATCAGGACAGTGGTAACACATGTAAAATTTGTTTCAGGTGGAAGAAATGACATTGACTTTGGAATGTTCCTCCACAGGTGGCGGAGGGGCCATAGGAAAGACTGGCGTTAGGTTGACTAGAGGAGGATGCAGCACAGTTTCCTGTCTTGGCTTTTGTTTGTTTCAGGGAAGAAAGAGACAAAGATTAAGGACAGCAGAGGGAAATACAGGTTGTGTTTGTGGTGAAAGATTAAAATAGTCATTCTGAAGGGTGATGGGTTGAATTGAGAAAATAAACGTGGTCTCTTTTTTTTTAGGCAGCATCAGGAGTTCAGTTGAGAGTAATGACAATGAATTTATACGGCACAAATGTAGGCAATCACATGTTCTACTTGTTTTCTTGTTTAATATAAATGGCCATGCATTTTGGGTTGGTTGGTAAATGGTGTTTGTGATGAAAACATCTGTTTCCCTTTTTTTTTACTCTCTTAAGAAAAATACCATTTAAAGAAAATTTAAATTACCTTGCATTTGAAAAGAACACATCAATAAGCTTATATAAACATTTTCTCTGTTGGGGAATACTTCCTAATGAATCGCATCCTTTGTCTATAGGGTAAAAGGAAAGAACATTATCTGACTAATAAGGAAGAAGGAGCTCTTTGTGAATCTATAATAATAAGCATAGATATTTGTCAGGCTAAACTTACCTGGTTGAGCCTCTATAATTAGAATATGACTGATGAAGAGAAGAAATATTTGTATATAATGTAATGAAAGGCTTTGTAAAGTTTATTTGCATAGGGGATGTAGGTGGAAGGCTGGCTCAAATTAATCAGTATTATCTGCGGAAGTGATGGCATTCCACTTCGGAGAATAAACGACATGACATCCTGTGGTTCCTTTGAATTCTGGACATTACATGAAAGGGGACATATTATTGCTCTCTTAAATAATATCCGACTTGTAATTAAAAATGAATGTAGGGTTTAATGACTTCTTTTGTCTTCTTTTTTGTGCAGAGAAAACTTCTAAAGCTCATTTTTAACATTTGCTATTCAATTTATAGATTTATAAGCCTAGTTCTTCTCTAGGTCTCTTTCATTACTGAGATTATTTTATTTTTAAAATGGGAAATTGCAGCAATTATTTTAAGGGCTTATGAATTTTTTTAATCTTGTTTACAAATGTAAGACATTTTCAAATATTTTTAAATTTATTTATAAACCTTTATAACTTATTTTTTGAGTGCTTCAAATTTAGGACAGTAAATTTTTTCTGCATATCTAAATAACTTTTATAAATCTAATTAATAAAAATAGTGACCCTAAAATGCATCTAGTTGTTCCAAAATAATATATAAATACTAAAATATCAATTTAAAATACCATGTCAAAATCAAGCAAATAATTACATATTTTAAGTTTGAAATTATGAAACCATCATTCCAATTCACTAGGAATTCCAAATGTAATATATTTTATTTCACTTAAGTTCTTTAGTGTCTGCATCTACAAACAAAATTTCCCCGATAATTTTATTTTTGTAAGAACAATCAATATGGTGAATCCAAACGCTTTGCCAAATGTTCCAATATTGTTTATATTAGTAAGAAATTTAAAATCAAATATCTGTTTCAAGTACTCAACTGCATATTAGATATTGTACCTTTAAAACTCACTCTCTGCTGGGCATGGGGGCTCATGCCTGTAATCCCAGCACTTTGGAAGGCAAAGGAGGGCAGATCACCTGAGGTCAGGAGTTCAAGACCAGCCTGGCCAACCTGGAGAAACCTTGTCTCTACTAAAAATACAAAAATTAGCCGGGCGTGGTGGGGTGCATCTGTAGTGCCAGTTACTCAGGAGGCTGAGGCAGGAGAATTGCTTGAACTGGGAGGGGAGGTTGCAGTGAGCTGAGATTCCACCACTGCCCTCCAGCCTGGGCGACAGAGTGAGACTCTCTCTCAAAAAACAAAACGAAGCTTTCTCTCATAAGCGAAGTTCTCTTAAACATTACACGTATGTAGATTTCCAACACAGATTGGATCCTTTCCAATGCCAAACTATCTTTACTAGGATTTCAAATTTTTAAAGTATTTCTATGCTTAATTGGAAACCCTGCCGAGGCTAAGGAGACGTGTACACATCATGAAAGCAACGACTATCTGGTAACTGAAGATACTCACAATACCAAACACTTAATTCTAAATCTTATGCTGTGGGGGATCATGTCATCCTGCGCGACTATGATTTATTATGACCGGAAATCTTTGCCAGGATTTTGATCTTTTTAGATTCTATTTTTTTTTCTGAGCTACTAATAAAAACTTATGTAGAGCTTTTATGTTGGTGACCCTCGGACCTCAAGGAGGAAGTTATACCACCCATTCCCTGGAGTTACTTGGAACAGATTTTCTAATTCTCCTGTCTAATCACAGAACTCTGCCCTCCCACCTACATTGGTCCTTTGTCTGTATGTCGAATGCATTATTTTAGCTCTTAAGAAACATATGTGTATTTTCCAACTAAACCGTAAAACTTCGTGGGAATACCAATGAATGCCTTTTCCATCTAACTTTAAAGAACTTTGAACTTCATAGAATTTTCTATTTTTTCGTGTTCTTAATACCACAAAACACAGGTATTAATATCATATGTATTGGCATTTGGATATCTCTTATAGCTTTATCTGACATGGGTTTGAAAATTATAAGGTCATTCTATTGGCATTTATTTAATTATTGCTTATGACATTTTATGTTGATTGAGCCCTACATTTTTGGCTTTTGGAAATAAAGACTGCTGTGATTTTGTCTGTAATGGCGCAAACACATTGTCATTCATTGACATATGAATGTACTTCAAGTTTAAAAGATGTCCTGTTTCTCTTGATCATCAGAAATCTCAGAGCTGACAGCACCAGGCATGTGTGTTTGTGTGTGTGTGACAGTGAGAGAGGGAGAGAGAGAGCGAGAGAGAGATTAAAAAAACACCCCAGAACATAGTAAAGTGACAGAAACAAATTAAAGATGAATTAAATTTCATCCAAACTTTAAATATGGTCATTTTGCACCTTTGAGAAAGTTGGGTAGCTTATTCTAGGAAGACCATACTGTAGAAAGGATGGAATACCTGATTAGTACATTAACGTAATTTTGAAGACATGAAATGAATAAAGTACTTGATTCTAATGCATGATATGCAGGTGTATGTAAGAACTTTGCTAATAGTTGTCTTTTTGAAACAGTAATAGATGTTTCCACGTGTGCACAGGTATGTGCGAATATCAGAGATTAAAATAGAAATGGAACCAAAAAGCTGTGCCATCATTGAAAATGTATTTGTTTAAAGACTACGTGACACTTAGGAGGCATTTTAATGCAATATTTTATGTATGCAATTATTTACATATGTTTAAGTGTTTTTTATTTGACTTCCATAAAGTTTAGATTTGTCGCAATCTTATTTTTACCCTTGAGGGAAGAGAGAGACCCTCTCATATTGTTTTATACTGTTTTATACTCAGTACCTGTTTTAAGAAAAAAACAAGGAAGTGAAATCAAAGACAGGCAGCCCAGCGCCAGACCCAAAACCAGGCCTGGGCCTGCCTGGCCTAAACCTAGTAGCTAAAAATCAACTCATGACTTAGAACCTGATGTTACCCATAGATTTCAGGCATTGTATGGAAGAACATTGTGAAACTCCCTGCCCTGTTCCGTTTCACTCTGACCACCGGTGCATGCAGCCCCTGCCACGTACCCCTTGCTTGCTCAAATCAATCACGACCCTTTCTTGTGAAATCCTTAGTGTTGTGAGCCCTTAAAAGGGACAGAAATTGTGCACTTTGGGAGCTCGGGTTTTGAGGCAGTAGCTTGCTGATGCTCCCCACTGAATAAAGCCCTTCCTTCTACAACTCGGCGTCTGAGGGGTTTTGTCTGCGGCTCATCCTGCTACACACTTAGTAGTGTCTGAATCTTGGAAAGGAAGGGGAGGGAATATCCAGATACCTTAAACGGGGTTCTCGGACTTCTAATAAACAGTTAAAATCTTACACACACGGTATTTAAAGCATACAGATGATTCTACATTTGTCCTAACAGATCATAGTGCCATGAATATTTGTCCATTAACGAACATCCCTTACGTGTAAGAACATTTTGCCACTGCGCTTTTAGTTATCTCCTTTTCACCTACTGTCCCCTGGAATAGTCTCTCCCTTTCGTTTCTCAGGGGTCTTCTTGAGCCTGAAGCTTTTATTGGGCCTCACTTTTTGCTGCTTTGTTCCTTCGCCAGTTCTGGGCCTTTTTGCTGTGTCGACTACAGGTTGAAAAAAGGAGAAAGCGCAACCCCAAGCTACTGACCTATGAGTAACAAGGTCACCGAATTCCCCTTAATCCTGCTGGTCTGATCCCCCACTCTGTGAAGACCACGGCTGGGGAAGACCTAACCTTCACTCCAGCTCGCCTGAATTTGTCAGTCTTTGATGATGGAAGCCTGAAATGCAGACCTTATACCCTAACCAATTCTTCCTCGGCCAAAAAAAAAAAAACAACCAAAAACCAAACAAAACAAAACAAAAAAACACGGCCACCTCTTTATGACCAACCATAGTTTTGGTTTAAGCCTTCAAGACGCACTTATCTACTTCATCCACAATTACATTGTAGTATCACGCTAAGCCTGGAGTTAATATCAAGGAGCAAATGGCCTCTGGCCTTTTGGAATCCACATGATCTTGGAACTCTGTGGAGATTGTCTTCGGATCACTTTGCCCTGCTGTTGTCCCCCCACCCTGTGCATTTTGTCTTTTCTATCTCCTTCCCTATTGTCGTGTAAAGTTACATCACGATGTTGAGTGGTGTGTTTTACACCCCGATGTCCCATAAACAAATACTTTTAATACCCTTTTGTTGGTCTAATTTGTAAGTGACCATTTTATACGCCACAGTAAGTACCTGTAAAGTTGGAGACAAAGAAAAGAGAATTGTGTTGTTCTCGTTCTAAGAAAGGGCAGCATTAAACTCCTCCGTAACCTCTTTTCTGTATTTCCGTTTTAACAAGGGTAAAGTTATCACAAAGTAGGTGAATGTAAGCATTCTTCCCTCAAACATCTGTGTTCTTCAGCCTGTCCCACTTCACCCTTTCCAAAGAAGGGCAGGTTTTTAAATAGAAGAGAAGCAATGTTGAATAAAGAGTATATCATGACGCTCCATAATTCATATAACCTCCAGACAAGCTCTCAGGTTTATTGGTCAGAAAACACATGGTGACATTCACTACTTTTTTGTTATTATTTTAAAGATTTCTGTGAGAGTGTGGGGCTCAGTCAAACTTTGTAGGGAGAAATAAGCCACAGTCACAGAGATTCATTCATTCATTCAACACATAGCTTTGTTTCTATTATGCCCCAGTGTCCTAGGCTCTGGGGATTAGACAGTGACCAAAACTGACAGGTATTTAGCCTCATGGAGCTTAAAGCATATTGAAGGGAACAGACAAAACTCACATAGGAATGTGCGATGTGCATAAATAAAATACTTTCGGTAAGTGCCATGACTAAAATACACCGAGGGATGACATACAGTTGCATGTTGCGTAAGAGAGACTTGCGTTAGGTAAGGTGTCTAGGTTAGCTGTCTCTGAGGAAATTGCATTTCAGCTGAGACCTAAAAGATTACAATGAGGTCGGAGAGTGTCCTAGGCAGAGATAAATAGAATGTGTAAATGACTTTACGTTGAAAAATTCCTAAGCTGTTTGAAAAACTGATAGCGGCCAAGTTGCAGGTGAAATGGATGAGAGCAAGTCAAGCTATTACCATTTTATTACAAACCACACATAGGGTCTTTAAATGTTCCAGAATTTTGATTTTTTTTATTACCTGGGAGAGAATGTAATTTTATTTTCATCAAATCTTGTTCTTATAAACTCCGTTTACATTTTGCTTTCATCTGAGTAAGCTGACCATATAGTGCCCTCGTGTGGCGTAGTGCTGTATTACACGATTAATACTGTAGACTCTTTGAGGCATGATTTTAGCAAAATTCTTTTACACCTTTTTCAGTTAATCTAAGTCACCTCTAGCTGCTCTCACTCAGACTCAAACATAGAATCTTATTTATTTGTATTTTTGTGTTTTACTACTTTCTCACATTCCACTGTGGAATGGACACGCGCTGGGAGCACAGAATCCAGTGACCTCAGGATCCAGGCAGACTGAGAACAAAAATGAGGGAGGCCAGACTAGACCTGAAACAAAGACTCCGAGAGATTTGGAGAAGCAGGTTATAGGAAAGACTTTCAATTTTATGTATTTACTTTATAAATAAGTAATGCCAAAATAAATAGCCTTGGGGATCATTGTATTTTTCAGTCTCTGTCCCCAGATTTCTACGTTTAGCAAATGTACATGGTTAATTTCTCAGTCAACACCACAAATGCTTTGTATCCTTTTGTACATTTTGACTATTTTAGAACTGATTATTTTGTGCATCAAGTTGTCTATTTCTGTTTCCAAGTTCAGCATTTTGCCACAGGTTTATTTTGGAAAGTATTTCAGGAATCTTTGTTGCTCAAAACCAAGCACTGTAGCTGGAGCTGGTTTCTTTCCTCCTCTCCCTTCCTCTCTCTTCCTTCTTCCTTCCTAAGGCTTGAGCCATTTTTCACTAGAAGAGTTTTATTTTTAATTTTATTTTTATTTATTTTTTTTGACAAATGACTGCCAGTATGCTTTATGGAATGCAGCTGTTGAACTTTATTTCCTGCTTTTCTTTGCATTAAAGTAGTCCCAAAATTGTTTTCTGAGGAACTCTTCACTTTGACTGCCAGCGCTGCTTGTGTACCTTTCAAGTCAGAAATTGAGCGGTCTGTTAAGGCCCATCTTTATCCAGCTCCTGCTTTTCACATGAGGATGTTTGTGCTACATGCAATTTTGTTGACTTTTGGAGTGTAATGCTTTGTTTGCAAATGAAAACATAGAATTACAGCTTTCCCGGTACTTGTCAGGGACTATAATCACGAATTCACTGCAGCTGGATACTTTTCAGACACGTGGATAAGATAAATAATATTTATGAAAGATGGCCTGGAGGAAACGAAGCCATCTATTCTGCATTGTTATCTAAAATCTGTTTCAAGATGAAGTGAGACCATCAAAAATGCCTAACTGGCCGGGTGCGGTGGCTCACCCCTGTAATCCCAGCACTTTGGGAGGCTGAGGCGGGCGGATCATGAGATGAGGAGATCGAGACCATCCTGGCTAACACGGTGAAACCCCGTCTCTACTAAAAACACAAAAAATTAGCCAGGCGTGGTGGCGGCGCCTGTAGTCCCAGCTACTTGGGAGGCTGAGGTGGGAGAATGGTGTGAACCCGGGAGGCGGAGCTTGCAGTGAGCCGAGATTGCACCACTGCACTCCAGCCTGGGCGACAGAGTGAGACTCTGTCTCAAAAAAAAAAAAAAGAAAAAAGAAAAAGAAGCCTAACTGGACCACATCATACTGGGCCCAACACAGTCGCTTCTTACTGAACTGCTTTAGCCATCATAAAACCTTCTCTTCTTGAGGGGCCGTAGGAAATATTTTCTCTTATTTCATATTGGTGTTCTCCCAAATAACTAGAATATATCATGCACGGTCTTGTTACTGGTTATATTTTCTCCTTTCTGCATGTTAATTAGAAAACTCAAAGTCAAATTTGTGCTCTGCCCTGACTCAGTGCATGATTCGTCAAAGTGTCCATTTGTTCACTGACCACGTTTCTGACACCATCTTGCTTCCCTATTTTTTGTATTTTCTAAAGGTTCTTTCTAAAGAGTTTAAGTATTTTATATTGCTATATTGTATGCATTTGCAAGCAACTTAAATGCATTGGGAACAGAAGTGATAGATAAGTAGCAACCATGGGATCGCTATCGATTCTGTACCTAATTATAAGTACATAATTCCTGGCTTAACCGTCTGTAACCTAAATAAGTAAGAATTAATACACCCTATAATTCCTCGATAGCTGAAACCTCCCCCCAGATAAATTTTATAAGCCATGCTAATCCTATTTCTCAGTGCACAGAGGTTGAACTTGTGGACTAATAATGCATTAATATTCCTCATGAAAAATATAGCTAAATAGGGAGAAAGAGATGAAAAGAACCAAAAATATTCTTTTAAGGATAATATTTGATCCTCTGCATCCATTCATTAAAGCTAATATTCATTCTCCATTTCTCTCTGTCCGTCTGGTTCTATGAAAAGACCTAGCCTGCCCTCAACATGTGTGTGACATTAATAGATGTTAGTGATACAGAGATTGCCCTCAGTGCAGATTGACAGCACTGTGTGGAGGTGAGAAGGAGTCTTGTTTACCACTTAGGATCTGGATCTCTGGTCTGCTTTGTCATGCAACACAATCCTTCTGGGATTTGTAAGTGACGACAAGCCTCAGCGATAATTATATTAAAATGCTTTTAACTTAGTGTAAACATAATTTAATAAGATGTAGATGTTCAAAAGGCTAGCCTTGAATTCAGTCTTGAGACCAGAGACAATATGCCTGTGTGCATGGTGTATGTCTGGAAAGCATGTACATTCTTTGACCCCAGTTAATTTCTACGAAGAAGTGTGTTAGTCTCTGATCTAATAATCTCATCTGCAGATTACTACATTTTTATTACGATAAAGAACACCTGGGCTTTTAAAATATAGTAAGGTTATCTTACCTGGAATATTAAATATTATTGAAGTTACAACTTTGGAGAAATTATATTTTTAATGAATATGGTTATATTATACCTGTTCGTTATTAGAGTAGCCCTCAAAGTTGGTGATTTATCAATGCGTTGTTGCTGAATAACAATAGCTTTATTGAATGTCTGCTTGATACTGAGCGTTGTATTAGCGGCTTTTCATATATTATCTCATTTAGTCATCGTAAAACATTTTATGGAATGCATTGTCAACATTTTGAGAATGATAAGTGGAGTAAATTGTTTGCATTCCCTTAGGTGGGCAGGTATTTTATGCTAAAAAAGAAAGAAAATAGTTGCATTCACATCTCTTAACCTATATGCACACTTCCTTTGCACGGTGGGGTTTGGCAAAGCTCTATCTTCTGCTAGTGATAGGGCAATTCTGATTGAAATCATACCATTTTAGATAAAATTAAAAATTAAACTTGTATTTGTATAACTTGAAAATTGTGAATTTTTCCTGCAATGACAGGGAGGCACACATCATGATTGGCACTCAGGTTTATGTTTTAGAGTAGCAAACAGACAGTGATAAGCCAGAAAAATGAGTTTGTACGTAAACTGCAAATATTTTTACTTAATATAGTAAGCAGTAAATAATTAGTCAATGTTTTTGATCATATGAATGACAATTTGAACATGGGAATATTGCAGCCCTTATGCACTGCAGATGAGATTATGGATTGTCACACTGGTTGAAAAAACAATATGAAATTATACAATATGTTTTAAGATGCTCACAACCCCTAAAAAGCTAGCAAGGAAGCTCAGACACATGTGCATAAGGACACACAAGAGCATCCATGGCAGCTCTGTCTACGGTAACGGGGCACTGAAGATTAGCAGGAGAGCAAGTTAACAAATCATAGCATGTTTACAAATGGAATACTACACAGCAGTGTGAATGAGGGACCGGAACTGTAAATGTTAACAAGATTAATCTCAGGAACACAATGTTGAATGAAAATAGCACACCACAGAAAGATACATACTTCTTGAGTATACCTGAATAAAGTTCAAAGCATGCAACACTAAACAACATATTAGAGGCACATATGATGGTACAACTATTAATAAAAATAAAGAGGAATTAAAAACCACACAAGATACAGGATAATGGTAATCTCTTTGGGGGAGAGAGTTGTCAGGTTGAGGGACCCTCAGGGACCCTAAGGGTTTCGGCAACTTCTTTTTTTTTTATTTTTTTTTGAGACGGAGTCCCGCTCTGTCACCCAGGCTGGAGTGTAGTGGCGCGATCTCGGCTCACTTCAAGCTCCGCCTCCCGGGTTCCCGCCATTCTCCTGCCTCAGCCTCTCCGAGTAGCTGGGACTACAGGCGCCGCCACCACGCCCGGCTAATTTTTTGTATTTTTAGTAGAGACGGGGTTTCACCGTGGTCTCGATCTCCTGACCTCGTGATCCGCCCGCCTCGGCCTCCCAAAGTGCTGGGATTACAAGCGTGAGCCACCGTGCCCAGCCTCAGCAACTTCTTATTTTGAGCTGGGTAGCTAGGCGGTGGGTGTAAGGAACACCCTTTTACATTTAATCTCAATGTCTCACGTTTATCACAAGCATTTTTTGTTTTTGCTTTTGTTTTTTTGAGACAGGGTTTTGCTGTGCTGCCCAGGCTGGAGTGCAATGATGTGACCACAGCTCACTGCTTCAGCCACGACCTCTTGGGCTCAAGCAGTCCTGTCACCTCAGCCTCTGGAGTAGCTGAGACCACAGGCGCATGCCACCACCCCTGGCTAATTTACGTGTATATATATATATTTTGTGTGGGTAGAGACAGAGTTTTCCATATTGCCCAGGCTGATCTCAAACTCCTGGACTCAAGTGATCCATCTCCCTCAGTCTCCCAAAGTGCTGGGATTACAGGCGAGAGCCACAGAGCCTGGCCACAAGCGTTCCTTTAGTGTCTATGTATTCAATATTCCAACAAGGACAAACAATGAGAAAATATTTAGACCTTAAATATTTTCTAAGTAAAGTTATTTATATCACGCTCTTTAGAGAAGCACCTCCTCTTACTTTATTATTTACACATATTCTTCTCTGAATTTAATTCATAAAAGTTATTGTCCAGTGTCCTCTAATTTGTGCCACTTTTTCATCAAACGAGGAAGATATGTGTGTGTCCTCGTACCCTGGGTGGCATGTTGCAAATTTTTCACTCCTGGTAGTGCATAGTCCCTCTCTGGAAATCAGGTCAATTGGTAGAGTCCTCTGTATTTCTGCCTCCTGCCCCAGTGTATTAAAAATGATAAAAAGATAGGCCTCTTCTTCTTCGTGTTGTAATACAACCCAAGCATAGCAAAGCTTTGATTAAATGAGTAGAGAATAGTTGGTAGCTGATGCTTGCTATTCCCCAGTGTGATGGTTAATAACGAGTGTCAACTTGATTGGGTTGAAAGATGCAAATAACTGTTCCTGGGTGTGTCTTTGAGGGTATTGCCAAAGGACATTAGCATTTGAGTCAGTGGACTAAGAGACACAGACCCACCGTCAATCTGAGTGGGCGCTGTCTAAGCAGCTGCCATTGTGGCTAAGATAAAAGCAGGCAGGAGAACGCAGAAGGACCAGACTGGCTAAGTCCTCAGGTCTCCATCTTTCTCCCGTGCTGGGTGCTTTCTGCCCTCGAACATCGGACTCTGAGTTCTTCAGCTTTCAGACTCTTGGATTACACCAGTGATTTGCCAGGGGCTCTCGCGTCTTCGGCCACACACTGAAGGGGACACTGCTGGCTTCCCTGCTTTTGCAGTTTGGGACTCAGACTGGCTTCCTGGGTCCTCAGCTTGCAGATGGCGTATTGGGGGCTTCACCTTAAGATCATGTGAGTCAATTCTCCTAATAAACTCCCTTTCATGCATACATCTATCCTATTAGTCCTGTCGCCCTAGAGAACCCTGACTAATACACCCAGCTAGGAGGTACAGTTAAGTTGTAAGTACCACCCACAGGCTGGTTCTTGTGGCCACTGCCTCTTACAGTGTTTATTTCTCCATCGAGTTCGCAACGGCTGTGTGCTTGCTGTGCTCTCCCTCTTCTCTCTCAGTACCTGATGGCCAGAGCTGTTTCCAGATCTTTTGCCTTTATAAATGCCTTCTTCCCTCCTACAGCTGATTCCTTCCAACAGGGCTCAGCAGGTGAAAGGCAGTTCACACAATTCTTCTCTAATGAATACTGCTGTGATGCTTTTTGAAATTACTAACATTCCTATCGTTTTCATTAAACAGTGAAGATAGAAGATTAAAGGCCACTATCCCTGCACAAGAGCTCCTCCTTGTGGCCTGCCCATGTTTTAAATGTGCAAACCTTGGTGATATATTGATATCCTGTGATGAGTTTATCCCACATCAACAATTGAGTTTTCTTCTGTTCTTTCGTATTTTATCACGTGTATAATTATTTTTCTCCAGATGAATCTTGTACTGTTTGTTATATTTACTTGTTCTTATATATATTGCCATATTGCCTAGGCTGGGAAAAAAATTGACGTATGCACTTACTTAGTGCCTCATTTGAAAAAAATGATTTCAGTGATATGAAACTCTAAAGTACATTTTCTTCATGTCTGTTTTCTATATTTTAAAAATGAAGTACTTTCATATGTATTCATGTCACTACAGTCATAAGTTCCCGTCCAAAGTTCCTCTGAAGAACCACCTTATCTTACACATCTCAAGGGAATTTAGCTGATGAAATAATTTGAACTACATTAATCACTGTTTCTGACAGGTAAAATGCTGAAATAAGCTTCTTGTAATGAATGTGAATTTTTTTGGGGGCTTGCAGAATATTGCAGATTAATATCACAGAAAGCATGTCTAGTTCATGCAACAATTATTTTCATGCAAATTTTGTGGGGCTTTACAAATAATACGTATTTGTTACCACTCTTCTTGACAGCAAAGAAAATAAAAATAATAAATATTTGAGAAAAGATCAGGTTCACTTATACTACATATACCACATTATCTTTCATGTCAATAGTTGCCTTGCACTTTAAACCTGTGACAAAACATGACAAATTTTAGAAGGGAAAATATTGTAAGATAAATTAATGCCTCTGAAGCCTGTATTCCTATAAATTTAGTTGATAAAGCTCAGCTTATTTAGAGTTTTGAAGAGATATTTTCTCTTCAATGAAGAAATCTCCATAATTGAATGATCTAAATTTCAATGATTAAAAGTACTATTAAAAGAAAATATTTATAGAAAAGCTTTCCTTTAACAATTTTTACGTCCAAAATATGATTTATTTTTTCATGAAATGGGAATATGAATGATCATACATTCTTTTACACACACTTCATAAATTAAAAAGTTCTCAATCTATTTTAAAAACCCATATGTAAACAACAGTGTCATAGGATGTGTTAAGAACTACAGCAGTCAGAAAAAGTTAACAACCCTTGAAATGGCACAGGAAAGGACAGGATGTCTTCCAGGAAGAGGTGCCAATTCTGTTTAAAATTAAGAGACAACGGAGTAATGCAAATACTAACTTTACCCTGCAAATTGCAACATTTATCATCTAGCATCAAATGTGTATGCTGGGACTGACACATGCACGCATAGATGGTTTGTGTTCCATAATAAAGTTAATTGGTGAAATAAAATAATGGGTTTAATTTCTAGCAAAGAAATGCTTGGTTAATCTAAATTAGTAATGTTTGCTTATGGAATTTCCTACCCCAATTATTTCAGATGCTGTCCTTGAGATTCTTTTTGTTAAACTGCATGATACACATTTTGCGTGAAGTATTTTTAAAACTTAGGGTATCTCCTTATTTTCTGATTAAAGTAAAATTTCTCAGTGTTTCTGTAAGGACTTTGGCAAATACTCTTTCTGCTTTATAAAGCAAAATATAAGAACCAGAAATCTTTGTAATCCTTCACTATGTTGATGTCTTTTTACAGCAGATTTCTCAGGAATTATTGTTTGTGGTTCCAAATTGAAATTTTCCCTGCATAATCTAACATTCATATCTTCAGATCTGATGTGATAAACTGACCAATCTGTTTGTAAGTGATATTTTGTAAAACTCATTCTGTGTTTCGGACAAGGGAACACAAAGTTGTCACCTTCAAAATAGCTAATGGTCATATCACATGTTAAATTGACTGGGGAAATTCTAAACATTGAAAGTGTTCAAGTCTGGATTTTTCCTCAGGAAATATAACCTTTGGTTATTTATATTTGAAAGAAGCTAGTTTTATGAATTAAGCTTTAATTCTGAGATAATTATATGTTCATAGGCAGTTATAAGAAATAATACAGAGATATTTTATTGCCACTTGCCTAGCTTCCCGCAGTGGTCATGTAGGCCAAACTATAGGACAGTATCGTAACAAAGATGCTGACATTGATATAATCCACTGAACTTATTCAGGGTCAGTTTTACTTTTTACGTTAAAGTACATGATTCATTTAGTTTTTGTTTTTAAAATAAAATATCTGAGGGCCAAGTCTGCTGACTTAGTTCTTTAAATTTTACAACTAATACAAAGTTACTGAGACTTACAGAGCTTTGAGAAGTGCACTGTTATTTCTAGAGTTAAATTTAAATAAAACACTTAAAGTCTGAGACTATTTTCTAGTTGTAAAAAGGTTAAAACTGCATTGTAGATGTTCTTTTCCTTTCATTTCAAAACCTAAACAATGTTCTATTATTTAAAGGTAGTTCATTAATAAGCAAAGATTTGTTACAACTGTGATGAGAATAACATGTATGTATATTTTAGCATTTGAATACATTCTACATGAAAACATTTCTTTATATTTAAACTATTATTTCATACAAATAGAAGTCAAAAGAAATGTTATCAGATGCTATAAAATAACTCTTCCATAATGTAGGATGCACTAGGAAAATAGTGAATACAATATCATGTGCTGTTTTGGCATTAGATTTTCCATACATTAAGATAAATGCGTTCATTAACTTCTTCCACCCACCTTTTTTATTTTGGAGATTGACTTCATATTACTGTGATAAGAGGCAAATTGAAATCCTGGCTTCCTGATGATATATCTTCTTGTATGAACTCTTGTTGATGTAGATTAAGTGGGCTAGCAGATACAGTAGTACTCATAAAATAGTTTTTCAGAGCTTTTTATAGTTTAATAAACATTTGCCTATTTCCCAAAAATATCGTGCAAACATACTAAATTTAAGTCAATAATCCGTACTTTATATATCTATTACCATTGTCTAACAATGTAATTTATCTATTTGAAACTAAATTGACCAAAGACATTAACAAACATATAGGGAAATTTAAGTTTTATGTCTTTATGGAAATATGTTTTAAGTCCTGCCTTTTTGTAATTGAGAGTTATATTTTTACTCGAATATTTAAATGTTATAAGTAATTACAATCATAAGGCAACCCCTATCATGAATGAATCCTGATTTGGTGAGGTGAAATGTCTTAGTTTATGTTTGTATAAATTGTATACAGTATTGTGTAATTTGTATAAAATATTTTATCTGAATTTAGTTCTTTAGTTCAGATTGAAAAACCTCTCCTGCCTAGCCCTACCTCCAATAATTGGAAAATCTACTTACTGACATGTCAAGTCACTTCTCTTGAGGAATAAACTTCTAAAAGTAGTAGTCATAGAGTGAGTTTAGACAGAAATTCAGAAACGTCAACTAAAGTTAACTATACCCCTGTTGTTCACTGTTATCATGACTTTCATTTTTCTATCCGGCCAAAAATACTTCTAGTTTTATTCCCTCCAAGTTTAATGCCTTCTTGTTTACATGCCTATTGCATGTTGTCACTTATAAGTAGGAGCTGAAGAGTAAGGACACATGGACATAAACAGAGATAACAGACACTGGGAATTCCAACAGGATTTGGATTATGTATTATATTATTCACATTAAGTCCTATGAGCCTATCAGTGGAGGTGCATAATAATTATTTCAAAAATAATTTTAAACATGGAAGTTTGAAACGCATTTTTGGCATAGTTTATCAGGGAAAGTTGGAGAGAAGAGCAGAGATTTTCTAGCTGTCCTCTTGGTATGCTTGCTTATGCATTAGCTTGCATAAACTGACACATCCCGTGTCAGCCCTGAAACCCTTAAGCTGGAGTTTGGGGAGGTGAGGAATCTCTGGACATATCCTTGAGTTGATTGATTATCAGTTTGAAAGTGCAGTGTACTAGTCTGTTCTCATGCTGCTAATAAAGACACACCCGAGACTGGGTCATTTATGAAGGAAAGAGGTTTAATGGACTCACAGTTCTACATTGCTGGAGAGGCCTCACAATCATGGCTGAAGGTGAATGAGGAGCAAAGTCACATCTTACATGGCAGCAGGGAAGAGGGCATGTGCTTTATAAAACCATCAGCTCTCATGAGACTTATTCAACATCACGAGAACAGCATGGAAAATAACCACCTCCATGATTCAGTATCTCGCACGGGGTCCCTCCCACAACCTGTGGGGATTCTGGGAGCTACAATTCAAGATGAGATTTGGGTGGGGACACAAAGCCAAACCATATCAGGCAGACCTTACTAATTGTCACCACCATCTTTTTATTGTATTTATCTTATGTCTAATTTTAGATACATAGATTATTTGTTACATGGCTATTCCATGCGTGATGGTAGGGAATGTGCTTCTAGTACACCTGTCACCCAAATGGTGAACATTATACACAATAGGCAGTTTATGAACCCTCATTCCCATCGCCCTCCCCGCTTTTGGAGTTTTCAGTGTCTGTTATCTCCATCTTTATGTCCATGTGTCCCCATTATTTAGCTCCTACTTGTGAGAATATGAAATGATTTGATTTCCTGCTTCTGGGTTTGTTCACTTAGAATAATAGCCTCTAGCTCCATCCACATTGCTGCAAAGGGCGTGATTTTATTATTTTTATGACTGTATGGTATTCCATGGTGTATATATACATTTTTTAAATCTAATCAACTGTTGACTACCAGCTTTTATTTTATTTATTTATTTTTTTAATTTCATTTTTTGAGATGGAGTCTCACTCTGTTGCCAGGCTGGAGTGCAGTGGTGCCATCTCGGCTAGCTGCAACCTCCACCTCCTGGGTTCAAGCGATTTTCCTGCTTCAGCCTCCCAAGTAGCTGGGACTACAGGCACCACCACCACACCCGGCTGGACCACCAGCTTTTAAAAACAAACTTGATTGACTAATTTTACTAGTTTTTGTGACTCACGACTCATTCAACACTTTGGAGATTAAAAATACATCCTCTGGTTTTGCATCCATGGATTCAACCAAGTGCTAATTGAAAATATTTGAAAAAATGAAAAACAAAAAAAGATACAAATAACACAAATTAAAAACAATACAGTATAACAACTACATAGCATTCATATTGTATTAAGTATTATAACAACTCTGTAGATAATTTAAAGTATACGGGAGGATGTGCATAGATTATATACACATATTACACCATTTTATGTAAAGGACTTGAGTATCTGCAGATTCTGAGGAGGGTCCGTTCTGGAACAAGCGCCCCACAGGTACCAAGGGATGACTGTATTCAGACTGAAACAAATATTCTTAAACAGAAGCCATTGGCCCATATAATATAGTTCTAATACTAACCCTGCTTTTAAAACCTTTAAATTACATGATATTTTCTTTAAAAAATGGTGACTTTTTAAAAGGCACGATCATGTTGGTTGTATTTAATTTTAACTACATGTTCTAAAAGGGTCTCCAAAATAAAATCGAAAAAAAATAACCCATTCACTTTTAAAATACTGAGGTTTTGTTGCCTGTTTATAGAGGAGGTTACCAAAAAAAAAGAAAAGAAAAAGGATCTTACATGTATCACTACACTGAAGCAATTGCCTTCAGAATACTTAGCATAGACTTAAATTTGAGTCTTGTAACATTCTGAGGAACATTTATGATGGGAGGGTTGCAGATGTTTATGGCAATTTAAGGAGGTACACATCTTAAACATACATCAGTAGATTATGAATTCAGAAGTGGTGATTGGTAGCACTTTATAATCTGCAAATTGATTTGCTAAAGTCTACCCTATAATAGAGGAAAGTGTAATGTCAGATGTAGCAAATTGCAATTTTGGGGCATATGTTAATAGTATGCAGTTTCAATCCTTCATTAAAACAAAACAAAACAGCTAAAAATTATGGTCCTTTTTAAAAAAAAATAATTATGTTGTGTATGCATGTGTATGTATTTAAAATATGTTATTTACCTAAATATTCTGTCTACTTAATTTTGGAGTTCCCCAAATTTTCTAAAGACCAGTTAGAAACAAAATGAGATCTTAAAATATTTTATCATGAGCATCTGGATTCCGTTCCTTTGTGTGTAATATTTTAAGTTACCATCATCTCTCACCTTCTAGGGCCTTTTATTTATACGTGCTTCAATCTGATACTAGGCGTATGCAGGCTTATTCGAATGTGTGCCACTCACAGCCTGCAGTGCCTATGACATTGAAGGAGTTTCTTAAAGTCATTTAGACTCTCCATCCTTGGGTTTATACGACACATTTGTTACTTCAGTAATTCAGTATGAATGATCCTCAGTACCTCAGGAGGAACAAAGCTCTTATGCTTAGAGATGTTAATATTTAGAAGCTTTGGAAGGTTCGAAATACTTTAAAGGAGACAAGCATTCTCTTAAAAAGCTAGAATATTTCCATATTTCCTTTATAAACATGTTCATGGTTGATAAATAAGTCAGTTTTGGGTCACAAAAAGGGGTTGTGCTGCACACTTCTGCATTTGGAATTATCCTCAGCATAGTAAGCTTTCAGGGTGACACGTAGATGGAACTTTTTTAGAGATATATCACTTTCTCGGGAAAGTATTGTGGAGTAGAACAGATTTATAGAGCTGGAACCGTATTATACAGAGCTGTAGATCACTGCTGCTGACCAATGAGACCAGCTTTTTTTTCCCTTTTTGCAAATATTCACCAAATGTCCTTTGTTTTATCTTTCCTTGTTGAAGTAACAATTCAATTAGTTTTTTGGTCTGAAAAATAAGATCATTC
This sequence comes from Symphalangus syndactylus, assembly GCF_028878055.3. Taxonomy (NCBI): domain Eukaryota; kingdom Metazoa; phylum Chordata; class Mammalia; order Primates; family Hylobatidae; genus Symphalangus; species Symphalangus syndactylus. The sequence goes on along the minus strand of NC_072434.2, from coordinate 97,759,646 downwards.
CCTGTTCTAAATCATTTTTCTTGATTTTTGTTCCTAATCTCATACCATAAACAAATGTTTTTGTTTAGCTGTGTTTGTCAGGAATGACAGATTTAACAGCAAAGCATAAATGTAGATAGGTAGTTAAAAATCCAGTACAGTAAATCACTGCTTTTACCATGTGTTTGTGAAGGGTTATGATTAAAAATGGAACCTGAGTGAGGTAGATAAAAGAAATCCAATAATGTTATTTTAGGAGGATAGTGTTGTAACTTTCAGAATTGTAATCATTATAAAGAGCTTTTTTTTTCCCCTTTTTTAAACTATACATTCACTTCTGGGACACATGTGCAGAATGTGAAGGTTTGTTACGTAGGTCTACACGTGCCATGGTGGATAGCTGCACCCATCAACCCATCACCTCCATTAGGCATTTCTCCTAATGCTCTCCCTCCCATAACTCCCACCCCTGACAGGCCCCAGTGTGTGATGTCCCCTCCCTGTGTCCACGTGTTCTAATTGTTCAACTCCCACTTAGGAGTGAGAACACGTGGTGTTTGGTTTTCTGTAGAGAATATTTTTAAAAGGAAAACAGATACTATAGTTATTACTACTGAATGTATTTAGAAGTTCTAATAAGTTCATATTATGAATGTAATACTGCCTTTTGCCTGAAGCACCTAGTGGGTAATTATAAAACTCATTGCGACCTAATTGATTAAATAGGTAGAGTGACAATTTCCACTTGTTGATGAACGTTACACATGAACTATCACATGTCGAAACAGCAGAAACTCTTTTTTTTTTTTTTTGCTATTTGGTTGCAAGATGGTTTCTTTGCCTTTTTCTTTTAATTATTATTATACTTTAGGTTTTAGGGTCCATGTGCACAACGTGCAGGTTTGTTACATATGTATCCATGTGCCGTGTTGGTTTGCTGCACCCATTAACTCGTCATTTAACATTAGGTATATCTCCTAATGCTGTCCCTCTCCCCACCCCACAACAGTCCCCGGAGTGTGATGTTCCCCTTCCTGTGTCCATGTGTTCTCATTGTTCAATTCCCACCTATGAGTGAGAACATGTGGTGTTTGGTTTTTGTCCTTGTGACAGTTTACTGAGAATGATGGTTTCCAGCTTCATCCATGTCCCTACAAAGGACATGAACTCATCCTTTTTTATGGCTGCATAGTATTCCATGGTGTATATGTGCCACATTTTCTTAATCCAGTCTATCACTGATGGACATTTGGGTTGGTTCCAAGTCTTTGCTATTGTGAATAGTGCCTCAGTAAACATATGTGTGCATGTGTCTTTATAGTAGCAACGATTTATAATCCTTTGGGTATATGCCCAGTAATGGGATGGCTGGGTCAAATGGTATTTCTAGTTCTAGATCCCTGAGAAATCGCCACACTGACTTCCACAACGGTTGAACTAGTTTACAGTCCCACCAACAGTGTAAAAGTGTTCCTATTTATCCATTTATCCACATCCTCTCCAGCACCTGTTGTTTCCTGACTTTTTAATGATGGCCATTCTAACTGGTGTGAGATGGTATCTCACTGTGGTTTTGATTTGCATTTCTCTGATGGCCAGTGATGATGAGCATTTTTTCATGTGTTTTTTGGCTGCATAAATGTCTTCTTTTGAGAAGTGTCTTTTCATGTCCTTCACCCACTTTCTGATGGGGTTGTTTGTTTTTTTCTTGTAAATTTGTTTGAGTTCATTGTAGATTCTGGATATTAGCCCTTTGTCAGATGAGTAGGTTGTGAAAATTTTCTCCCTTTCTGTAGGTTGCCTGTTCACTCTGATGGTGGTTTCTTTTGCTGTGCAGAAGCTCTTGAGTTTAATTAGATCCCATTTGTCAATTTTGGCTTTTGTTGCCATTGCTTTTGGTGTTTTAGACATGAAATCCTTGCCCATGCCTATGTCCTGAATGGTATTACCTAGGTTTTCTTCTAGGGTTTGTATGGTTTTAGGTCTAACATGTAAGTCTTTAATCCATCTTGAATTAGTTTTTGTATAAGGTGTAAGGAAGGGATCCAGTTTCAGCTTTCTCCATATGGCTAGCCAGTTTTCCCAGCACCATTTATTAAATAGGGAATCCTTTCCCCATTTCTTGTTTTTGTCAGGTTTGTCAAAGATCAGATGGTTGTAGATGTGTGGTGTTATTTCTGAGGGCTCTGTTCTGTTCCATTGGTCTATATCTCTGTTTTGGTACCAGAGAAATTCTTTTATATATTTTTAAGACATTATCACATCAAGGTATTTTGGTGTGATTTCCAGCAGAATCGGCTAGAAAATGTTTTTTTTTAAAAAAAGACAATGTGATTTGAGTATTTGATTATCATCACTGACTATAACTATAAATCATTTCCATGCTCTTATAATCCAAAAACTACCTGTGGGAAAATTATTAGCAATCACATCTATGCTGAATGTTCATTCATACATAAATTAAAAAGCATTTTCACACAGAGACCTGATTTTTGTGTACATCAGAAATAGAATAAAACCTAATATGGGTATTGTATTAATAATCCCATGTGGTGAAGGAACGATTAACTATATCTGTAACCATAATCTTGAGAAATATCTTACCTTTTAGTAAATAATAAAACCCATCTGCTGTTGCATCTCTCTGAGGTTTATAAAATTATGCTAGGGTTAGTTATTTTAATCAGCACAGGACATTTTGGCCCCGGATCTGTTGTCTTCTGGGAAAACATTGGCTTCCACAGAAGGTGGTCGTTTCGAAGGCTGGCAGCGATTTCTGCTGGTGACTGTCACCGAGGATTTTCATCCCTAACAATGGGAAGTGTAAATATAATCTGACTGCTGTGGCTAATTTGGGTCCCTTTACAACTGTAAATAACTAGTCCAAGGTTTTTGCTTAAGGTGTCACACCAATGTTACAACTCTTTTGAATTTTTTCAAGTCAGGAATAGACATCTCCTTCTTACTGCTGTGTGAAAGATAATTAATAGATCTTGTCTGTGACTCTTAACTTGGAAAAATGATTTGTTATGGGCAGAGAAATAACAGAGAATAAGAAATCTCAAACTTCGCCATCTCATGATCATCCCTGTTCCCACCTTGGAATTTGATTTAATGTTCTTTCACCTTGGACAGCGGTCAGTGTTTCAACATTAGAAATCCTAGAAGCATGTTCTTGCTATAGTTTCACCCCAAGGACAAGATTATTGCAAAACTCCACTCGATTTGAGGATTTTATTTTCCCTGGTATGATTTGCAGCCACCTGGAAAATGCCATGTTTATTTATGTTATTCTTCTTTATAAAGATTGCGAAAAATCAATGTCAAGGTGAATTCACATGTGCAAATTCTCAGCAACAAGTTAATTTAATGTCAAAGTTTAAAAAAAATGTCGTTATCATTCCTAAAACCAATTTTAGAAGCTGGAATTGTTTTACTGAATAAATTCAGGTAAAGTGCATGCTTCCTTTGAACACCTGCATCCTGCATCTCATGGTCAGCAACCAAGTTAATAATTAGGAAACACATCGCATTTCAGCTGAGTTGTTTGAGCTCTCTGTGTTTAAGTATAGTCTCATTATTCAGATTGTTTTTTTCTTTTTTTGGTAAGATGTATTTTTTACTTTTAAAGGAACCTGTAGTCATTGTTTACTCTGTAACTAAAGGTGGACACAGATATAAAATATTGCTTGCCTGTATTTTCTATATTTGACCAGGAGTTATTAACAGAGTTGTTTGATAGTAGAGACATGTTCTGTTGAAATTTGTGAAAAAAACATATTTTATCTAGATGAACCTGTTTACCAAATACTTTTTGGATATACAGCTGGAAGCACCAGAAATTTCCCTCCTGGAGAAAGTAAAGTCACACTTTTTAATTGTGTTAGTTCTATGCAGCTGCTGTAACAAATTACCTCTAATGGCTTGGTGGCTAAAACCCCAGAAATCCATTATCTTAAATTATGTATCTTAGAAATTCAACAAGGGTCTCAGTGGGCTGAAATCGAGGTATCAGCAGGACTGAATTCCTTTCTGGAGGTTCTACAGGGTCCATTTCCTTTCTTTTTCTATCCGGCAGGGGCCACCCGCATTCCTGTGGTCCCACAGCATCCTCAAAGCCAGCAACACTGCTCTCTCTGTTTCTTTCTTCCATAGTCACATCTCCCTCTGACTCTCGCTCTTCAGCTTCTCTTTCCCATTTTAAAGACCATTCTGATGTCACTGGGCTTGCTGGGATGACTCTAAATAATCTACCTATTTTGAGGCCAATTGGCTAGCAATCTTAACTTTCCCTGTGCCATGTAACCTAACATATTCACAGGTGTACAGAGATTAGAATGCGGACATTCTTGGGGGATATGGCCTAGTTCTGCCCACCACAAAGATGGAGCCAACTCTTAAAACAATCTTTGAAAGGCATAACTGATTTTTGGGTGCAACAGTAAAATTTAAATATTAATAAGATAATCAAAACAGCACGTCTAAAATAATTTGTTTTAAAAGTTAACTTACAAATTTCAATTGAAACATATTTTTTTTTATCAGAAATCCTAGCAGAGTTATATGCTGTCCGACTACTTCACTAATGTGATCCCCAAACAATTACAGGTGTACGAGTCACTGTAGTTTTACGACATTAGCAAAACTTTGTACCAGGTTTTGTCAGTCACAAAACGCGAAATTTCAAATCCAAGTTTCTCCCTCCTTCATTGATAAAAAGTGAAGTCAATACTCAGTCTTACCTGGCATTCTTCTTCTTACTTGGGTTATAGGCCTGTGTTCTAGATGCAAAGGAAATTGGGTTTTTGCTTTCATCTTAGAGAAGAATTTATAAGGTGAAATTTTCCCAGACACAGGCACAGTATTCAAAGAAATGCAGATCAAAAAGCATGAACAGTGTTAGCTATAGGGCTGTCAGAACGGAATCGTTGCTTGACCCTAGCAAATCATAGCTTTGTTCTGTTTTCCCCCAGATAATGGTGAGAAATCACAGAAAACATTTGGGGAGATTTCAAAATTGTTAAAATCATATATGTTGGAGTTAATATAGGAGAAAATTATGCCTACTGATACTAATATTTGTCTATGTCATTTTTAACAATCAGAGTTCATTTAAGTGATTTTCTATTCATAAGTAAGAAATCTATTACTGTAAGTTCTTGATTAAGCTTATTAGATTCATTCATTCTAAAAGCCTGGTTACATTTTGTCACATATCAGCTCATTTAAACAACTGATACTCAAATACTTAACCTATGTTTATGCAAGGTAACACTAACTATAGTCTTTAAAGAGGGAATGAGTCACCATACTTGGCAGCTATGCAAAAGTTTTGCATTGTTAATCATGAGCGTAATGTAATGTGGCAGAGGGCATGGGGCCTTTTGAGTTACTGGGCGAGGTCTAAAAATAGCTGCCATTCACTGAGTCCAGACCGTAGACGTTGCTCTGAGAATTTTTTTATGCTGCCCTCCTCCCCCCCTTTTTTTTTTTTGAGGCGGAGTCTCACTCTGTCACCCAGGTTGGAGTGCAGTGGCACAATCTTGGCTCACTGCAAACTCCACCTCCCGGGTTCACGCCATTCTCCTGCCTCAGCCTCCAAGTAGCTGGGACTACAGGCGCCACCACCACGCCCGGCTAATTTTTTTGTATTTTTAGTAGAGACGGGGTTTCACCGTGGTCTCGATCTCCTGACCTCGTGATCCGCTCGCCTCAGCCTCCCAAAGTGCTGGGATTACAAGCGTGAGCCACCGCGCCCGGCCTTTTTTTTTTTTTTTTTTGAGACAGAGTCTCACTTTGCTGCCCAGGCTGGAGTGCAGTGGTGCAACGGTGGCTGACTGCAGTCTTGACTCCCTTTGGGCTCAAGCAATCCTCCCACCTCAGACCCCCAGGTAGCTGAGACTGCAGGTGTTGCCACCACACATGACCAATTTTATTATTTTTTTTGTAGAGATGAGACCTCACTCTGCGATCCAGGCTTGTCTTGAACTCCTGGCCTCAAGCTATCCTCCCATTTCGACCTCCCAAAGTGCTGGCAATACAGGCATAAGCCACTGTACCCAGCCTGTGTTAACTTTTCTTTCTACCAAACTTTTGAGATAGGTGCTAAGCTTATTCATATACTGAGATGTAACTTGACAAAGGTCACTCAGCAGACTTATGGCAGAGTAAAATCTCTGTACATCTGTTTTGTCTCCTGTGTACATGTGCTTTGTTTAATACCCTACCTTTAAGTGGAATTGGTGTGTGTGAATATAACTAAGCAAATTATACCACAAGAGTGATCCTCTTGGGATTATTTCTTGTTACATAAGCCTCCCTTATAGCAGGCTGGAGAGTTTCCTCTAGCTTTAGAGAAGTAAGCTGCTATGTGTTGAGAGGGCCATATGGCTTGGATCTGAAGGCGGCCTCCAAGAGCTGAAAGCAACTCTCGTTGACAACCAGCAGAGAAACAGGGACGTCAGTCCTCTAACTGCAAGAAGCTGAGTTCTGCCATCAATCAGAATGAGACTGGAAAAAGACCTCCGAGTTTCATGTGAGAATTGCAGACCGGTTGACACCTTGATTTCAGACTTGTGAGACCCAGAGCAGAGGATGCAGTTGAGTCACACACTCAGATTCCTGACCCATGGAAAATGTGAAATAATACACTTGTGTTGTGTTACACTTCTAATTTTGTTGTAATCTGTTATGCAGCAAGAGGAAACTGACATATTATGAAGGTTACACAGCTGATGAGGAGTTAAGTATTTTGCTGAGGAAGCTCAGCTGCAAATCCTCTGGCCTCTCCCATTATAGATGGTTGCCTTCAAATTCGAGGACTCAGCCGTGAACCAGTCCAGGGAACTAGCACAACCCTTGTCCTCTGGGCCAAGCTCCTAGGTAGTTCCACTCTCATTAGAGAATTACAGTTTGGTCCTCTGATGACCAAATTTAAAGACAAATTATTGGTGATTTGAAATTTATCTGAATGCTAATATATGATTAGCTCTAACAATCCTTAAAAAGAAAGAAAGATTTTCTAATAATTACTTTTATTCCTTTAGCAAATATAAGTACATCTGAATCAGGTCTTTTAAACTGATTTTCTTTTAATGAAAATAAAAGTTGGGGGCCTGAAAGAATACATACAATGTAAAAGCACAATAGAGCTAAGATATTTGAGGAAGTGTCTATTCAGGGCAGCTTGAATCTATGCTCCTGGAAATAACATTTTAAAAATAAAAAAGAGAAAGATCTAAATATTTTAAAGGGTGTATGTACCTAATAATACCTATCTTTTCCAATTTTATTTCAAATGTGCCATGCTGCCATAAAATAAAGGTAAGTTTTTTTTCTTTGTTTGTTTGTGTTTGACTTGTATATCTTTATCACAGGAGTATAACAAAGATTATATGTATAGTCATTAATCAATTTGCATTCCAGATTGTTATTATATATATATTTGCATTCCAGATTGTCCATATATAGGGAAATAGATAAGTTGAAACAACTTTCAGAAAGAAATGAAGCAAAAGTGGTTAATAAATATAATAGCATAAAAATTATTGTAAGAAACCGAAAGATTTGTAGCCCGTAAAGATTTCATTAATGTGGTGAGAGACACAGGCTCCGTATCTCTCTGTTGTCAGAGTTAACTTGATTTCCTCACAAAAAAGTGCTTTCAACAATCATTGTGGTTGCTTATCCTAGAATTATAGAATATGTTTTTCTTTGCTCAATTGTAAAGTAGTAATTAGTGCTTATTCTCAGGATATTTTAAATAATGTGCGAGAACAATTTACAATCTCAAGGAAGATGACTGCAAAGCGGCTTTTAAAACACTGTGTATATGATTCAAAAATCATTGGTAAAGACATAACAATCGTGTTGTGTTGAATACTTACTTCCAAATCGATGCCAAAGATTGTTGGCCACTAGTTAACCATATTTTGAACTATAAGAAACAAAATCTTTGGCAAATTCTCTCTGTAAAAGCATCAGAAACCTAAAAAGCCTCTACTTAGAAAATGAAATTTCCCTTATAATAACCTTTCCTCCAAAGGGTTATATTTTTGTAATGTTATGGAAGAAATAAAAATTATTTGACAAAGTAAAATTTTAAATGCCTAAAAATACAGCCTGATATGAGTTTTCACATTCATACCAATTTTTAAACTAAATATAAGCATGTGTATATATATATACACTCACATATATGCTGCCATTTGTAGTTTTACTTAGACATGTTGATTCAGTGCAGTGGTTATTCCAAATTTTGTCTGAAATATTTTAGATTAACTATTTAAAGAATAGTCCCTGTATTGAAAAATTGTCCATCCCATGGCAGTGCAGATGATAAGCTTTCTGTACTTCTGTATTATTCCCTGCTCTCAACAGCTGCTCTTAATTGAACCCTAGGTACGATTTAGGATTGTTTTCTTTTGCTTTGTTGTTCTAAGAATTCTCACTTTAAATCCGTCTAAGGTTACAACAGCCTCTTATCATGTAGCTTTCGTACAAATGTGACATGGTCTCATTATATTTCTGCCAATGGATTTTATCGCTTTAATAATCCTTTGCAATATTTATAGAATGTCATGATGAATCATATTATATTTATCATATCACACAATAAATAGCATGACATGCTAATAAATCATTCCAGTTTGGAGAGTGTTGAAATTATTCTTTGTAAGCTTACATCAAAATGATTAGTCAGCATCCAGTCTCTGCATTAAATCTGTAGTCTTACACCAATTTATAACTTAGAATGGATAATGCAAATGAATACTCAAAATTATTTAATTATTTGCTAATATTTTATATAAGTTAACTTCTTTAGTTGTACAAAATACTAAATTACGGAACCAAATATTTTTTATAATGAACCATTTTCTTAAGAATAATACAATAGACATAAGTCTAATAAGACTTTGCAAAAATTGAGATGTTTGTTGAACATTTTTCAAATTAGCAAGAATAAATTTAAGAGAAAACTTTATTTTAAGGATATTAGAATCCACAGAGAAGAAAGGAATAGAGAAATATGATTTAGTCTGCCAATTTTATATGTGAAAAAACATAGGCTCACCTATGTTAAGGAATGCAATCAGTTAGACTGACAAAGAAATGAAATTAGAAATTAGGTTTTCAGACATTTATCTTAGTGGTACTTTATAATAAGTTCTTTTCTGTTCTCTTTAAAATTTCATGTTGAGTTTTAAGAATTTAAGAAATAATATATAAATATTAAAAGATAATTAAGCTGATAGATATAATCAATCAAGTTAGCTTAGATTGCATCAGAATCTTTTGGAATCCGGGTGTTATCTTCTTGGCTGCGTGTTTGAAGCCAGCAATTTCTTTTCAATTGTCTTTTGCCTTAATGTGAATTCTTTATTAGCTCTTTCGAAACAAAGACACTTTCCATGGACAAATACGAGTCTCCAGCTCGATGACTGTAGGGTTCCTGAGGTTGTGTGGCTGACACAGGAAGCCCGAGGCAATAGCTGAGCAAAGTGGTTCAGGTTGTGAATTCTGGAGTCGGCTTTTTTGGTTTGAATCCCAGATTAGACACAAATCAGAAATGTGATCACAGGCCAGTTATCTGATTTTTCTAAGCCCCAGTTCCCTTCTGTTAAAAATGGGGATAATAAAGAATACAACACAGCTCACATCTGTTGTATGATTAATTATTGTATATCAAGATCAAAGGAGGACAATATCTGCATAATAATCAGCAAATAACAGCTATTGTGTATACTAGTAACAGGGACTAAGAGGAATCTTTCTGAACAAATGTTTGGAAAACATGGTAGAGATTGGCAGCCAAATTTAGTCAAATAGTTTACAGAATTCCTGCGATTCACTGCTTTTCTTTACAATAGATACCAGAGCCTTGGAAATGTTTTTTTTAAAAAAAACTATTGTTTACCTAAAGATCCATAAATATATCAGGCTCCGCACAATTAAGTAGAAAAAGAATCGTTTTTATATTATTATTATCCTGTAGCATTTATCTGTACTTGGTGTCATATCAAAAACCTTTGCGAGAGGGCCTGGTTTCTTCCAATTACAAAGTAGGAAATGTATTTATTTTGTAAACTTTCACCAGTGCTCTAGTTACCAGTATTTATTTTTGCCTTCTAGTCTTACGAGAAATCTCACTGAAAACTACAATACCCTCTAGTGTACATGATTGCATATAGTTTAAACATTGTTGTTTTAGGATTTTTATGCAAAGTAGTAAAAATTTGAGGTTAAGCCCTAAAATATCATTTTATTCATTTATCTGGCAAACTTACTGAACATGTAATATGTGATGGATAGTAATTTAGCTGCTGGATATATAGCAGTGAACGACGGGTAAAAATTTGTGTTCTCTTAAAATCTAAAGGGGTAAGACAATTATCAAAGAAAATATTTAAAACTCTTAATATGTCGTGTATTGGTGAGTGCTAAGGAGAAGAAGTACACGTGGAGGGTGGAGGGTTACAAGGTCAGGAAAGACTTCATTAAGCAGGTGAAATGTGAGCAAAGGCACAAATGAAAAGAGAAGGCAAGCCCTGCAGAATAGCCTAGTTGTTAAGAGCACAGACTTTGCAGGTACAGAGGCGTGCAGGTGTCTGGTGTGTTTGAGGGAGGGTAAGGAGTTCTGTCTGACTGGGCTGTAGTCAGCAAAAGGACAGTGAGAGCAGAAGGGGACAGCGGGGTAATGGAGCCAAATTACATAGTTCCTTGTAGGCCTCCGTAACACCTCAGGCTTTTACTTTGAATGAGATGGAAAGCCACTGAGGAGTTTGTAACCAGCCATACCTTATGGTCTGGTTTAATACGAGAAACTGTCACTGTGGGTGCCATGGAGAAGGTGCCCTAAGAGGCCACAGTGTGTTCATAGGAAATGCTAAGCCTTCTACCTGTGTGCCAGACACTGTCACCTCTCACCTAATGCAGGAACATCATTCCCCCAACTTTTCCCTTTCTTCTGCATCATCAATTCTCCTCTTGCTAATTAATAATATTCTTCATATGCAAACATGCTACAATTATTCTTATTTTAAAATACCTTTCCACATTCTACAAATCTCTCAAGATACTGCCTCCGTTCTCTGATCCTCAGAGCAAAACTCCATGCACCCATTATACCCAAATCCTTTCATCTTGGTTTTTAAAGATTCCACCCCAATCTGCCTTCTCCTTTTCTACTGTCCAAAATTTGTTGTTGCCAAGGACAACATTGATCTCCATATTCTTCAACTTTTAGTCCTTTTCACAGAATTTGACACAGGTAATCACTGACTTCTCCTTGAAACATGTTTGTCACCTGGGTTCCAGGTCACAGTATTGTCAGTTCCATTCACCTTGTTACAGCTGCTGCTTCCTGCGTTCCTTCGTTCACCACCATCTTCCTGATTTCTCAGTTACAGCACAGAAGGGATGATTCTGGCATTTATTTACTTTATTTAAATGCATTTTCTTTTTTATCTCAGATGGTGTCATGCTTTAACTCCTATGCGTATACTGCCGATTTTCAAGTGTTTAATCCCCAGCCTTCATTGTGCTGTAGAACTCTAGAATTGTACATTGAGCCACCTAGTTGATATCACTTCTTGAAATCTAATAAGTAACTCAAGGTTATTATTTGCAAAATTGACCCTCTGATTTTCTCCCTAAACCTGGTTCTGCCGCAACTTGGCCAGCTCAATAAATGACAGTTTTATTCTTCGATAATTTAAACCAAACTCTATGAAGTTATCCTTACCTGCTATTTCTAGTTTTCCCAGATTCAATCCATCAGGAAATCCTGCAAGTCTACTTTTAAACTGAATGCCTGTTGAGGTAATTTGCACTGACACTACTTGGTATAAACCACCATCAGCTCTCAATGGAATATTGCCTTAGTTTCCTGTTTGCGTCTAGAGCTGATGAAGCCGGACAGCAGGCTGATGGCTAGTTTTTTTTTTTTCCTGAAAGAAATAAATTATTGTAATTTGGTGGGTCTTAAATAACTGACTTAGAAATTATGTAATCTCATTAAAATTCCTACACTATTTTTTAATGAAAATTAGAAACATCCTAAACTTTGTTTAGTAAAGTCTTGACAAGTTCTTTCTGTGTGAGTTTTAATGGCGAAATCTTGTTCAAGAACAAAGAACACGTTCAGACGTGTTAGGTAAGGGAAGGTCTAAGCTAAACTCAGAGAGAAGAGGCCTATTGCTTTATTTGAATTTGTGATTCTTTGAGATTCTTAATGTCACAAAAACAAGTATAAAAAGAAACCATACAAATACCTCATTAGCCATCTAGTTTTTAATATGCTGTCTAACCAAGGGTTGCATTTCTTGAGTCAAAGGTAGCATTTTATGATTCATAGTTTCTACCATTGCTAAAATTTTAAATTTGGTCTTAACATTTGATTGGTTCTCTTTCATAATTGCAATTTCAGGGCCTATAGTTTGTCTGGGTTGATAATTATTCAGATGAATGATTTATCCATTTAGATAAACATCAACTGGTTCTAATAATTTGCAGTTACTGTTTATGTCAGGTTGCTTAATCATAAATGCTTTCTTGAGACCCCCTCTTTGTCAAAACTGTTCTTTAGATTCCCACAAAACACTTTTGGAGTTAGAATTTTCCCTATCATTTCTAAAGATAAATGGAAGAACTCAGAAATTAATTTGACCTCTTTGCTGCCTTGCCATCCTGCTTAATTACTACAGAGTTAACTATAAAAGCTATTATCTCATCAGTAACTATCTAATTTATAATATCCTATATTGAGTATAAAATGTATGAACTGGTTGGGTTATCTGGCTTTATGTTACATAATTGCCCATTCAAATTTTTATTTCAACCTGGTTTATGTGCTTTGCGACATTTCGGATATATTCGTATTTTTAGGTATTTCTCGTTTTAGTAGAGACTGATGTTCTTAAATACAAGCTTTTACTTTGATTTTTATCAGCATTGTGAGCAATTTGCTCATTTTCTAATCGGACGTTTTCAGGTCATAGAAAAATTAAGGAATGATATTGTCATTTAAATTCACTAAGAGAGTTGGAAACACCAGTAGTGATTTACAAGTTAAGGAAAGTAAACAGACGCTTTAAAAATATATATTTTTTAATGATTATATTATTATTAATTGAAAGCTGATTTTTAGGAATGGAAACAAATGTAGATTTGTGGGTTCTTAATGTCAAGCTAACACCTGTTTCTGGTAGTTTAATTTACTTTGGTCCACTGTCTTCTTCATGTAAGAGTAAAAACTGTTTTGTGGAACACACTTCAGTACCAAGAAAAGCTTGTTAATAGCTGTTCTACAGTATATATTCTCAAATTCGTGTCATGCCACATCTTTTCATATGTTGTAAGTCAGTGGTTTAGGACATTAAAAAATGATGTTTCTCAAAACACTTGTTATTTTCTCACACATACTGTGTTCTAGCATTCTAGAAGTGTTTTGGTAGATTTAAAGATTGGTTTGCTCTGTCACACTATAATCTAACAAAGTTTTCTTTGGCTTTTAAATCTAATCTCTGAGGCTGGATAGTAGGCTTTCTTTCCCCCACAAAAAACTCTTCGTTGGATTTTTTTTCCTTGAGGCATATCAAATTCTTATTTCCTTTAGGTTATAAATAAATAGAGACTCAAAACATTGTGTCAAAACTTTTTCATATTTTACCCCCTATTTTGTGGAGAAATGTTTCGAAAAGTAGCCAATGCTATATTTCTTAGTTGTATTTTATTTTTATTTTTACTTCATATTATGTTGAATATAAAATAAAACTTGAGAGATGCATTTACCAGTTTATTCAATAAGGCCTTTTCTTTATATATACTCCTAGATAAATTTTAGCAGGAAAGTCAGAAACTTGTACTAAATTAAAGCTTAGTTTTTTTTTTGTTTTTTTTTTTAAGACCTACAAACTCCTCTTGTATCAGCACACTTCATATTATGGCTTAAGCTGTTATCAGAAATACTATTTCTTAATATCATATATTATTTTTAAAGCGCAAAAATTTAATACAGCTCTATTTATTAAGACCCTCACAGATCAAGAGCTGAGGGTGTTTATAAATGAAACATAAAAGATGACAGACATAGGGCCAGTGGTCTCGAGCAATGTCCATGAAACCCCAGTGCAGGAATGCAGGCAGGCCTCAGAGGTAGTAAAGTTATACTAAGAAGTAGAAAGTTGACAATTGTTTCTCTACCTATTCAGACCTCTGTTTCCTCATTTGTCAAATGAAATCAATAATAGAAAGTACCTCCCAGGACAAACGATGGGATGGATATAAAGCATTCTTACACTTTAGCACATAATAATTTTTCAGTGTTCCACAAGAAACCTTTATTTTGATTTATTTTATTTTGTCCCTATTCTTTCCCCAGTCACTTGAAATGTTGGAATGAAGGTGAGGGGACTGATCTGCTTACTGCTCTTGTGTTGTGGCTGAAATTTGTAGGGGAGGCTGCTCTCCATAATTAAGTCTAGTATCATTGTTTCATACGTGTGCCTTTAATATTTTTAAAACATTTATTTAAAAACTTAAGCCTAACTGATTTGTGAACTTCTCAGAATGAGTATTCTTCTGAAAATGTTAAATTAATAAGAAAATTAAGCACAATATAAGGAAGACATTTATATAAAAACTGAACAATAAGTTAAATTGGAGTGTAGTCAAAGGCACTTGGGATGCTAGAGCTGTTATAAGTGAGCTTTCAATTTATGTCAAGAGTCCTGGTAGATGGAAGATTAAGAGTCTTTGTATCTTACCATCTTATAAAGTAAGTTATACGGGTTCAACTAGAGAGATAAGCAGTGTCCTGACAAACGTGAATACGGGTTCCCTTTTAAAAACGTTTCTAATAAAGGCATTGCGTTGAGCTTGCCTCCAATGTGGCATCTCGGTGGAGACCTGAAGCTGAGGCTCCAGGTCCGTGGAGGTCATTTCTCACTCTTCAGTTCCATCAGATGATGTGCCAGGGGTTAGGAGAAGCTACACCCCGTCTCACATTTCAACTCTGCTGCAATGAGAAGGAAATAAGCCAAGGAAAATGCCTTACTGCGTTAAGGCAGGGGCAAGAGAGAAGAAGAGCACCATGGTTTGCTCATGATTAAAAAATATTCAGCCAGATGGCCCACAAGTAAATGTGGCCCAATTAATTGGTAATGTGTAATCAGATTAGAATCTCTTGCCTTCTTAGAGGAGTAAGAAATGGGCAAAGATATGGACAGAGGTGCCAAACATATCTTCTTTCTTAATTTCTCATCAGGAAAAATGTTGATTATGAGTAAAAAGGAAGGAATTAATTGAAGTTAAACTAATATTAAGTGAGATGGATCAATATGTTAGGTTAAATACTTGTCATTAATCTGGAGGAATTAGTATAAAGTAAAATATAAGACTGTTCATTGTAAAATAGTCAATAAAATGAATATAAAGGCACATAGCCCACATATGCTAGTTTTTTAATGAAAAAGGAAAGTTCTGTTTCAGATATGGCCCTTCAAAATATATGTAAAGAAGACACAAAATAAATTGATCAAAAAATGGTAAAGTAACATGTCAGATTACTTTTAAAAATTGTTCCTTTAAGCAAAAGTTAATGAAATGGTGGTAGTTGCATATAAAGAAAGAAATATGTGACAATAGGGTCTTTCATATTCACTAGAAACATACTTGGGGATGAGACTTAACCCATAAGGCATGAATACGAACAGAAATGGAAGACATTCAGACACAAGTGATCATTTGTGAGACATGAGATTGGTCGTATTTATCCTGCTGAGTTCTTTGTTGAAACGACATTGCTTCCCCACATGATATTTCCCACAGCCCGTCTGAATTATGCTGTGTGGAGCTGTGTCACCCAGGCTTTCTGTGCCAGGGCCACCGTGTGATGGCTCATCCAGTATCTACTATCCACTAGCCAGTAACTTCCAAGGCTGAGAGTGGCCAGGGGAGGAAGAAAGATTATGTCATTATTACCAGGAAGGCAAGGTACACTGGTGATATCTACAGCCTGAATGTTTCTACAGGAAGAGTGTTTCAGAAAGGCTCAATCAAAAATATAGTTCAACTCTTTAGTTGAATGCAAAGAACAGAACGAAGTTTCACAGAATGCTTCTGTGTAGTTTAGATTTGAATATATTCCTTTTTCACTATTACCCTCTTAGCGCTCCGAATGTCCACTTGCATTTTCTACAGAAAGAGTGTTCAGAACTGCGCAATCAAAAGTATGGTTTAATTCTGTTAGCTGAATGCACATATCAGAAATAAGTTTCACACAATGCTTCTGTGTAGTTTTTATTTGAAGATATTATTTTTCCCAATATAGGCCTCTTAGCGCTCAGAATGTCCAATTGCAGTTTCTACAGAAAGAGTGTTTCAGAACGGCTGCATCAAAAGTAAGGTTCAACTCAGTTATTTGAATGCAAAGAACAGAAAGAAGTTTCACAGAATGCTTCTGTGTAGTTTGTATTTGAATATATCCCTTTTTCCACTACTACCCTCTTAGCGCTCCAAATGTCCAGTTGCATTTTCTACAGAAAGAGTGTTCAGAGCTGCTCAATCAAAAGTATGGTTTAATTCTGTTAGCTGAATGCACAGATCAGAAAGAAGTTTCACAGAATGATTCTGTGTAGTTGATATTTGAAGATATTACTTTTCCACTATTACCCACTTACCGCTCCCAATGTCCAGTTGCATTTTCTACAGAAAGAGTGTTTCAGAACTGCTCAATCAAAAGTATGGTTTAACTCTGTTAGTTGAATGCAGAGATCAGAAAGAAGTTTCACAGAATGCTTCTGTGTAGTGTTTATATGAAGATATTCTTTTTACCAATATAGGCCTCTTAGCGCTCAGAATGTCCAATTGCAGTTTCTATAGAAAGAGTGTTTCAGAACGGCTCAATAAAAATAAGGTTCACCTCTTTTAGTTGAATGCACAGAACAGAAAGAAGTTTCACAGAATGCTTCTGTGTAGTATTTAGTTGAAGATATTCCTTTTTTGACTATTATCCACTTAGCGCTCCGAATGTCCACTGGCAGTTTCTACACAAAGAGTGTTTCAGAACTGCTCCTTTAAAAGTAAGGCTAAACTCTGTTAGTTGAATGCAGAGAACAGAAAGGAGTCTCAGAGAATGCTTCTGTGTAGTTTTTATTTGGAGATATTCCCTTTTCCTCTATTACAATCTTAGCGCTCCGAATGTCCACTTGCATTTTCTACAGAACGAGTGTTTCATAACTGCTCAATCAAAAGTATGGTTTAGCTCTGTTAACTGAATGCACTGATCAGAAATAAGTTTCACAGAATGCTTCTGTGTAGTTTTTATTTGAAGATATTCTTTTTAACAATGTAGGCCTCTTAGCGCTTAGAAAGTCCAATTGCAGTTTCTACAGAAAGAGTGTTTCAGAACGGCTCAATCAAATGTAAGGTTCAACTCTGTTAGTTGAATGCACAGAACAGAAAGAAGTTTCACAGAATGCTTCTGTGTACTTTTTATTTGAATATATTCCTTTTTCAACTATTACCCTCTTAGCGCTCTGAATGTCCACTTACATTTTCTACAGAAAGAGTGTTCAGAACGGCTCAATCAAAAGTATGATTTTACTCTGTTAGTTCAATGCACAGATCCGAAAGAAGTTTCACAGAATGCTTCGGTGTAGTTTTTATTTGTAGATATTATTTTTCCCAATATAGGACTTTTAGCGGTCAGAATGTCCGTTTGCAGTTTCTACAGAAAGAGTGTTTCAGAACGGCTCCATCAAAAGTAAGGTTCAAATCAGTTAGTTGAATGCACAGAACTCAAAGAAGTTTCACAGAATGCTTCTGTGTAGTTTATAATTTCATATATTCCTTTTCCCACTATTACCGTATTAGCGCTCCGAATGTCCACTTGCATTTTCTACAGAAAGAGTGTTCAGAACTGTGCAATCAAAAGTATGGTTTAGCTCTGTTAGCTGAATGCACATATCAGAAATAAGTTTCACACAATGCTGCTGTGTAGTTTTTATTTGTAGATATTCTTTTTCCCAATATAGGCCTCTTAGCGCTCAGAATGTCCAATTGCAGTTTCTACAGAAAGAGTGTTTCAGAACGGCTCAATCAAAAGTAAGGCTCAACTCTGTTACTTGAATGCACAGAACAGAAGGAAGTTTCATACAATGCTTCTGTGTAGTTTATATTTGAACATATTCCTTTTTCCATTATTACCCACTTAGCGCTCCGAATGTCCGGTTGCATTTTCTACAGACAGAGTGTTTCAAATCTCCACAATCAAAAGTATGCTTTAACTCTGTTAGCTGAATGCTCAGATCACAATGAAGTTTCACAGAATGCTTCTGTGTAGCTTATATTTGAATATATTCCTTTTTCCACTACTAAACTCTTAGCGCTCAAAATGTCCAGTTGCATTTTCTACAGAAAGAGTGTTCAGAACTGCTCTATCAAAACTATGGTTTAACTCTGTTAGCTGAATGCACATATCAGAAAGAAGTTTCACAGAATGATTCTGTGTAGTATTTAGTTGAAGATATTCCTTTTTTACTATTACCCACTTATCGCTCCGAATATCCACTGGCAGTTTCTACACAAAGAGTGTTTCAGAACGTCTCAATCAAAACTAAGGTTCAACTCTTTTAGTTGAATGCACAGAACAGAAAGAAGTTTCACAGAATGCTTCTGTGTAGTATTTAGTTGAAGATATTCCTTTTTCGACTATTACCCTCTTAGCGCTCTGAATTTCCACTGGCAGTTTCTACACAAAGAGTGTTTCAGAACTGCTCCTTCAAAAGTAAGGCTCAGCTCTGTTAGTTGAATGCAGAGAACAGAAAGGAGTTTCAGAGAATGCTTCTGTGTAGTTTTTATTTGGAGATATTCTTTTTTCCACTATTACTATCTTAGCGCTCCAAATGTCCACTTGCATTTTCTACAGAAAGAGTGTTTCAGAACGGCTCAATCAAAACTAAGGTTCAACAGTTTTAGTTGAATGCACAGAATAGAAACAAGTTTCACAGAATGCTTCTCTGTAGTTTTTATTTGTAGATATTCTTTTTCCCAATATAGGCCTCTTAGCGCTCAGAATGTCCAATTGCATTTTCTACAGAAAGAGTGTTTCAGAACGGCTCAATCAAAAGTAAGGTTCAACTCAGTTAGTTGAATGCAAAGAACAGAGAGAAGTTTCACAGAATGCTTCTGTGTAGTTTATATTTGAATATATTGCTTTTTCCACTATTACCCTCTTTGCGCTCTGAATGTACATTGCATTTTCTACAGAAAGAGGGTTCAGAACTGCGCAATCAAAAGTATGGTTTAACTCTGTTACCTGAACGCACATATGAGAAATAAGTTTCACACAATGCTTCTGTGTAGTTTTTATTTGAAGATATTATTTTTCCCAATGTAGGCCTCTTAGCGCTCAGAATGTCCAATTGCAGTTTCTACAGAAAGAGTGTTTCAGAACGGCTAAATCAAAAGTAAGGTTCAACTCTGTTAGTTGAATGTACAGAACAGAAAGATGTTTCATACAATGCTTCTGTGTAGTTTATATTTGA
This sequence comes from Symphalangus syndactylus, assembly GCF_028878055.3. Lineage (NCBI taxonomy): Eukaryota > Metazoa > Chordata > Mammalia > Primates > Hylobatidae > Symphalangus > Symphalangus syndactylus. Next base: position 97,740,120 of record NC_072434.2, on the reverse strand, counting down.
ACATATTCCTTTTTCCACTATTACCTACTTAGCGCTCCGAATGTCCAGCTGGATTTTCTACAGACAGAGTGTTTCAAAACTGCTCAGTCAAAAGTATGGTTTAACTCTGTTAGCTGAATGCTCAGATCAGAAAGAAGTTTCACAGAATGCTTCTGTGTAGTTTATATTTCAATATAATCCTTTTTCCACTACTACCCTCTTAGGGCTCCAAATGTCCAGTTGCATTTTCTACAGAAAGAGTGTTCAGAACTGCTCAATGAAAAGTATGGTTTAATTCTGTTAGCTGAATGCACAGATCAGAAAGAAGTTTCACAGAATGATTCTGTGTAGTTTATATTTGAAGATATTACTTTTTCTAGTATTACCCTCTTAGCGCTCCGAATGTCCACTTGCATTTTCTACAGAAAGAGTGTTCAGAACGGCTCAATCAAAAATATGGTTTTACTCTATTAGTTGAATGCCCATATCAGAAATAAGTTTCACAGAATGCTTCTGTGTAGTTTTTATTTGAAGATATTCTTTTTCGCAATATAGGCCTCTTAGCGCTCAGAATGTCCAATTGCAGTTTCTACAGAAAGAGTGTTTCAGAACGGCTGCATCAAAAGTAAGGTTCAACTCAGTTAGTTGAATGCAAAGAACAGAAAGAAGTTTCACAGAATGCTTCTGTGTAGTTTATATTTGAATATATCCCTTTTTCCACTACTACACTCTTAGCGCTCCAAATGTCCAGTTGCATTTTCTACAGAAAGGGTGTTCAGAACTGCTCAATCAAAAGTATGGTTTAATTCTGTTAGCTGAATGCACAGATCAGAAAGAAGTGTCACAGAATGATTCTGTGTAGTTGATATTTGAAGATATTACTTTTTCCACTATTACCCACTTATCGCTCCAAATGTCCAGTTGCATTTTCTACAGAAAGAGTGTTTCAGAACTGCTCAATCCAAAGTATGGTTTAACTCTGTTAGCTGAATGCACAGATCAGAAAGAAGTTTCACAGAATGCTTCTGTGTAGTGTTTATATGAAGATATTCTTTTTACCAATATAGGCCTCTTAGCGCTCAGAATGTCCAATTGCAGTTTCTATAGAAAGAGTGTTTCAGAACGGCTCAATCAAAATAAGGTTCACCTCTTTTAGTTGAATGCACACAACAGAAAGAAGTTTCACAGAATGCTTCTGTGTAGTATTTAGTTGAAGATATTCCTTTTTTGACTATTACCCACTTAGCGCTCCGAATGTCCACTGGCAGTTTGTACACAAAGAGTGTTTCAGAACTGCTCCTTCAAAAATAAGGCTAAACTCTGTTAGTTGAATGCAGAGAACAGAAAGGAGTTTCAGAGAATGCTTCTGTGTAGTTTTTATTTGGAGATATTACTTTTTCCTCTATTACAATCTTAGCGCTCAGAATGTGCACTTGCATTTTCTACAGAACGAGTGTTTCATAACTGCTCAATCAAAAGTATGTTTTAGCTCTGTTAACTGAATGCACTGATCAGAAATAAGTTTCACAGAATGCTTCTGTGTAGTTTTTATTTGAAGATATTCTTTTTAACAATGTAGGCCTCTTAGCGCTTAGAAAGTCCAATTGCAGTTTCTACAGAAAGAGTGTTTCAGAACGGCTCAATAAAAAGTAAGTTTCAACTCTGTTAGTTGAATGCACAGAACAGAAAGGAGTTTCACACAATGCTTCTGTGTAGTTTATATTTGAATATATTCCTTTTTCAACTATTACCCTCTTAGCGCTCTTAATGTCCACTTACATTTTCTACAGAAAGAGTGTTCAGAACGGCTCGATCAAAAGTATGGTATTATTCTGTTAGTTAAATGCACAGATCCGAAAGAAGTTTCACAGAATGCTTCTGTGTAGTTTTTATTTGTAGATATTCTTTTTCCCAATATAGGCCTTTTAGAGGTCAGAATGTCCAATTGCAGTTTCTACAGAAAGAGTGTTTCACAACGGCTCCATCAAAAGTAAGGTTCAACTCAGTTAGTTGAATGCACAGAACAGAAGGAAGTTTCACAGAATGCTTCTGTGTAGTTTATAATTGAATATATTCCTTTTTCTACTATTACCCTATTAGCCCTCCGAATGTCCACTTGCATTTTCTACAGAAAGAGTGTTCAGAACTGCGCAGTCAAAAGTATGGTTTAGTTCTGTTAGCTGAATGCACATATCAGAAATAACTTTCACAAAATGCTGCTGTGTAGTTTTTATTTGAAGATACTATTTTTCCCAATATAGGCCTCTTATCGCTCAGAATGTCCAATTGCAGTTTCTACAGAAAGAGTGTTTCAGAACGGCTCAATCAAAAGTAAGGTTCAACTCTGTTAGTTGAATGCACAGAACAGAAAGAAGTTTCATACAATGCTTTTGTGAAGTTTATATTTGAACATATTAGTTTTTCCATTATTACCCACTTAGCGCTCCGAATATCCAGTTGTATTTTGTACAGACAGAGTGTTTCAAATCTCCTCAATCAAAAGTATGGTTTAACTCTGTTAGCTGAATGCTCAGATGAGAAAGAAGTTTCACAGAATGCTTCTGTGTAGCTTACATTTGAATATATTCGTTTTTCCACTACTACCCTCTTAGCGCTCCAAACGTCCAGTTGCATTATCTACAGAAAGTGTGTTCAGAACTGCTCTATCCAAACTATGGTTTAACTCTGTTAGCTGAATGCATATATCAGAAAGAAGTTTCACAGAATGATTCTGTGTAGTTTATATTTGAAGATAATATTTTTTCCACTATTACCCTCTTAGCGCTCCGAATCTCCACTTTCATTTTCTACAGAAAGAGTGTTTAAGAACGGCTCAATCAAAATTAAGGTTCAACTCTTTAGTTGAATGCACAGAACAGAAAGAAGTTTCACAGAATGCTTCTGTGTAGTATTTAGTTGAAGATATTCCTTTTTCGAACATTACCCTCTTAGCGCTCTGAATTTCCACTGGCAGTTTCTACACAAAGAGTGTTTCAGAACTGCTCCTTCAAAAGTAAGGCTCAGCTCTGTTAGTTGAATGCAGAGAACAGAAAGGAGTTTCAGAGAATGCTTCTGTGTAGTTTTTATTTGGAGATATTACTTTTTCCACTATTACTATCTTAGCGCTCCGAAAGTCCACTTGCATTTTCTACAGAAAGGGTGTTTCAGAACGGCTCAATCAAAACTAAGGTCCAACACTTTTAGTTGAATGCACAGAAGAGAAAGATGTTTCACAGAATGCTTCTGTGTAGTTTTTATTTGTAGATATTCTTTTTCCCAATATAGGCCTCTTAGCGCTCAGAATGTCCAATTGCATTTTCTACAGAAAGAGTGATCCAGAACGGATCAATCAAAAGCAAGATTCAACTCAGTTAGTTGAATGCAGAGAACAGAAAGAAGTTTCAAAGAATGCTTCTGTGTAGTTTATATTTGAATATATTTCTTTTCAAATATTACCCTCTTAGCGCTCCGAATGTCCACTTGCATTTTCTACAGAAAGAGTGTTCAGAACTGCGCAATAAAAAGTATGGTTTATCTCTGTTAGCTGAACGCACATATCAGAAATAAGTTTCACACAATGCTTCTGTGTAGTTTTTATTTGAATATATTATTTTTCCCAATATAGGCCTCTTAGCGCTCAGAATGTCCAATTGCAGTCTCTACAGAAAGAGTGTTTCAGAACGGCTAAATCAAAAGTAAGGTTCAACCCTGTTAGTTGAATGTACAGAACAGAAAGCTGTTTCATACAATGCTTCTGTGTAGTTTATATTTGAACGTATTACTTTTTCCACTATTAGCCACTTAGCGCTCCGAATCTCCAGTTGCATTTTCTACAGACAGAGTGTTTCAAAACTGCTCAGTCAAAACTATGGTTTAACTCTGTTAGCTGAATGCTCAGATCAGAAAGAAGTTTCACAGAATGCTTCCGTGTAGTTTATATTTGAATATATTCCTTTTTCCACTACTACCCTCTTAGCGCTCCAATTGTCCAGTTGCATTTTCTACAGAAAGAGTGTTCAGAACTGCTCAATGAAAAGTATGGTTTAATTCTGTTAGCTAAATGCACAGATCAGAAAGAAGTTTCACAGAATGATTCTGTGTAGTTTATATTTGAAGATATTACTTTTTCCAGTATTACCCTCTTAGCGCTCAGAATGTCCACTTGCATTTTCTACAGAAAGAGTGTTCAGAACGGCTCAATCAAAAGTAAGGTTTTACTCTATTTGTTGAATGCCTATATCAGAAATAAGTTTCACAGAATGCTTCTGTGTAGTTTTTATTTGAAGACATTCTTTTTCAAAATATAGGCCTCTTAGCGCTCAGAATGTCCAATTGCAGTTTCTACAGAAAGAGCTTTTCAGAACGGCTCCATCAAAAGTAAGGTTCAACTCAGTTAGTTGAATGCACAGAACAGAAAGAAGTTTCACAGAATGCTTCTGTGTAGTTTATATTTGAATATATTCCTTTTCCAGTATTACCGTCTTAGCGCTGCGAATATCCACTTGCATTTTCTAAAGAAAGAGTGTTTCAGAACGGCTCAATCAAAAATAAGGTTCAACTCTGTTAGTTAAATGCACAGAAGAGAAAGGAGTTTCATACAATGCTTTTGTGCAGTTTATATTTGAATATATTACTTTTTCCACTACTACCCTCTTAGCGCTCCAAATGTCCAGTTGCATTTTCTACAGAAAGAGTGTTCAGAACTGCTCAATCAAAAGTATGCTTTAACTCTGTTAGCTGAATGCACAGATCAGAAAGAAGTTTCACAGAATGATTCTGTGTGGTTTATATTTGAAGATATTCCTTTTTCCACTATTACCCACTTAGCGCTCCAAATGTCCAGTAGCATTTTCTACAGAAAGAGTGTTTCAGAACTGCTCAATCGAAAGTATGGTTTAACTCTGTTAGCTGAATGCACAGATCAGAAAGAAGTTTCACAGAATGCTTCTGTGTAGTGTTTATATGAAAATATTCTTTTTACCAATATAGGCCTCTTAGCGCTCAGAATGTCCAATTGCAGTTTCTACAGAAAGAGTGTTTCACAACGGCTCCATCAAAAGTAAGGTTCAACTCAGTTAGTTTAATGCACAGAACAGAAAGGAGCTTCACAGAATGCTTCTGTGTAGTATTTAGTTGAAGATATTCCTTTATTGACTATTACCCACTTAGCGCTCCGAATGTCCACTGGCAGTTTCTACACAAAGAGTGTTTCAGAACTGTTCCTTCAAAAGTAAGGCTCAACTCTGTTAGTTGAATTCAGAGAACAGAAAGGAGTTTCAGAGAATGCTTCTGTGTGGTTTTTATTTGGAGATAATCCTTTTTCCTCTATTACAATCTTAGCGCTCCGAAGGTCCACTTATATTTTCTACACAAAGAGTGTTTCATAACTGCTCAATCAAAAGTATGGTTTAGCTCTGTTAACTGAATGCACATATCAGAAATATGTTTCACAGAATGCTTCTGTGTAGTTTTTATTTGAAGATATTCTTTTTAACAATGAAGGCCTCTTAGCGCTTAGAAAGTCCAATTACAGTTTCTACAGAAAGAGTGTTTCAGAACGGCTCATTCAAAAGTAAGGTTCAACTCTGTTAGTTGAATGCACAGAACAGAAAGAATTTTCACAGAATGCTTCTGTGCAGTTTATATTTGAATATATTCCTTTTTCAACTATTACCCTCTTAGCGCTCCGAATGTCCACTTGCATTTTCTACAGAAAGAGTGTTCAGAACGGCTCAATCAAAAGTATGGTTTTATTCTGTTAGTTGAATGCACAGATCCGAAAGAAGTTTCACAGAATGCTTCTGTGTAGTTTTTATATGTAGATATTCTTTTTCCCAATATAGGCCTTTTAGCGGTCAGAATGTCCAATTGCAGTTTCTACAGAAAGAGTGTTTCACAACGGCTCTATCAAAAGTAAGGTTCAACTCAGTTAGTTGAATGCACAGAACAGAAAGAAGTTTCACAGAATGCTTCTGTGTAGTTTATAATTGAATATATTCCTTTTTCCACTATTACCGTATTAGCGCTCCGAATGTCCACTTGCATTTTCTACAGAAAGAGTGTTCAGAACTGCGCAATCAAAAGAATGGTTTAACTCTGTTAGCTGAATGCACATATCAGAAATAAGTTTCACACAATTCTGCTGTGTAGTTTTTATTTGAAGATATTATTACTCCCAATATAGGCCTCTTAGAGCTGAGATTGTCCAATTGCAGTTTCTACAGAAAGAGTGTTTCAGAACGGCTCAATCAAAAGTAAGGTTCAACTCTGTTAGTTGAATGCACAGAACAGAAAGAAGTTTCATACAATGCTTCTGTGTTGTTTATATTTGAACATATTCCTTTTTCCATTATTACCCACTTAGCGCTCCGAATGTCCAGTTGCATTTGCTACAGTCAGAGTGTTTCAAATCTCCTCAATCAAAAGTATGGTTTAACTCTGTTAGCGGAATGCTCAGATCAGAAAGAAGTTTCACAGAATGCTTCTGTGTAGCTTATATTTGAATATATTCTTTTTTCCACTACTACCCTCTTAGCGCTCCAAATGTCCAGTTGCATTTTCTACAGAAAGAGTGTTCAGAACTGCACTATCCAAAGTATGGTTTAACTCTGTTAGCTGAATGCACATATCAGAAATAAGTTTCACAGAATGATTCTGTGTAGTTTATATTTGAAGATAATCCTTTTTCCACTATTACCCTCTTAGCGCTCCGAATCTCCACTTTCATTTTCTACAGAAAGAGTGTTTCAGAACGGCTCAATCAAAACTAAGGTTCAACTCTTTTAGTTGAATGCACAGAACAGAGAGAAGTTTCACAGAATGCTTCTGTGTAGTATTTAGTTGAAGATATTCCTTTTTCGACTATTACCCTCTTAGCGCTCTGAATTTCCACTGGCAGTTTCTACACAAAGAGTGTTTCAGAACTGCTCCTCCAAAAGTAAGGCTCAGCTCTGTTAGTTGAATGCAGAGAACAGAAAGGAGTTTCAGAGAATGCTTCTGTGTAGTTTTTTTTTGGAGATATTCCTTTTTCCACTATTACTAACATAGCGCTCCGAATGTCCACTTGCATTTTCTACAGAAAGAGTGTCTCAGAACGGCTCAATCAAAACTAAGGTTCAACACTTTTAGTTGAATGCACAGAACAGAAATAAGTTTCACAGAATGCTTCTGTGTAGTTTTTATTTGTAGAAATTCTTTTTCCCAATATAGGCCTCTTAGCGCTCAGAATGTCCAATTGCAGTTTCTACAGAAAGAGTGTTTCAGAACGGCTCAATCAAAAGTAAGCTTCAACTCTGTTAGTTGAATGCACAGAACAGAAAGATGTTTCATACAATGCTTCTGTGTTGTTTATATTTGAACATATTACTTTTTCCATTATTACCCACTTAGCGCTACGAATGTCCAGTTGCATTTTCTACAGTCAGAGTGTTTCAAATCTCCTCAATCAAAAGTGTGGTTTAAATCTGTTAGCGGAATGCTCAGATCAGAAAGAAGTTTCACAGAATGTTTCTGTGTAGCTTATATTTGAATATATTCCTTTTTCCAATACTACCCTCTTAGCGCTCCAAATGTCCAGTTGCATTTTCTACAGAAAGAGTGTTCAGAACTGCACTATCAAAAGTATGGTTTAACTCTGTTAGCTGAATGCACATATCAGAAAGAAGTTCCACAGAATGATTCTGTGTAGTTTATATTTGAAGATAATCCTTTTTCCACTATTACCCTCTTAGCGCTCCGAATCTCCACTTTCATTTTCTACAGAAAGAGTGTTTCAGAACGGCTCAATCAAAACTAAGGTTCAACTCTTTTAGTTGAATGCACAGAACATAAAGGAGTTTCACAGAATGCTTCTGTGTAGTATTTAGTTGAAGATATTCCTTTTTCGACTATTACCCTCTTAGCGCTCTGAATTTCCATTGGCAGTTTCTACACAAAGAGTGTTTCATTACTGCTCCTCCAAAAGTAAGGCTCAGCTCTGTTAGTTGAATGCAGAGAACAGAAAGGAGTTTCAGAGAATGCTTCTGTGTAGTTTTTATTTGGAGATATTCCTTTCTCCACTATTACTTACTTAGCGCTCCGAATGTCCACTTGCATTTTCTACAGAAAGAGTGTTTCAGAACGGCTCAATCAAAACTAAGGTTCAACTCTGTTAGTTGAATGTACAGAACAGAAAGGTGTTTCATACAATGCTTCTGTGTAGTTTATATTTGAACATATTCCTTTTTCCACTATTACCCACTTAGCGCTCCGAATGTCCAGTTGCATTTTCTACAGACAGAGTGTTTCAAAACTGCTCAGTCAAAAGTATGGTTTAACTCTCTTAGCTGAATTCACAGATCAGAAAGAAGTTTCACAGAATGCTTCCGTGTAGTTTATATTTGAATATATTCCTTTTTCCACTACTACCCTCTTATCGCTCCAAATGTCTAGTTGCATTTTCTACAGAAAGAGTGTTCAGAACTGCTCAATGAAAAGTATGGTTTAATTCTGTTAGCTGAATGCACAGATCAGAAAGAAGTTTCACAGAATGATTCTGTGTAGTTTATATTTGAAGATATTACTTTTTCTAGTATTACCCTCTTAGCGCTCAGAATGTCCACTTGCATTTTCTACAGAAAGAGTGTTCAGAACGGCTCAATCAAAAGTATGGTTTTACTCTATTAGTTGAATGCCCATATCCGAAATAAGTTTCACAGAATGCTTCTGTGCAGTTTTTATTTGAAGATATTCTTTTTCAAAATATAGGCCTCTTAGCGCTCAGAATGTCCAATTGCAGTTTCTACAGAAAGAGCTTTTCAGAACGCCTCCATCAAAAGTAAGGTTCAACTCAGTTAGTTGAATGCACAGAACAGAAATAAGTTTCACAGAATGCTTCTGTGTAGTTTATATTTGAATATATTCCTTTTCCAGTATTACCGTCTTAGCGCTGCGAATATCCACTTGCATTTTCTAAAGAAAGAGTGTTTCAGAACGGCTCAATCAAAAATAAGGTTCAACTCTGTTAGTTAAATTCACAGAAGAGAAAGCAGTTTCATACAATTCTTCTGTGTAGTTTATATTTGAATATATTACTTTTTCCACTACTATCCTCTTAGCGCTCCAAATGTCCAGTTGCATTTTCTAAACAAAGAGTGTTCAGAACTGCTCAATCAAAAGTATGCTTTAACTCTGTTAGCTGAATGCACAGATCAGAAAGAAGTTTAACAGAATGATTCTGTGTAGTTTAAATTTGAAGATATTCCTTTTTCCACTATTACCCACTTAGCGCTCCACATGTCCAGTAGCATTTTCTACAGAAAGAGTGTTTCAGAACTGCTCAATCCAAAGTATGGTTTAACTCTGTTAGCTGAATGCACAGATCAGAAAGAAGTTTCACAGAATGCTTCTGTGTAGTGTTTATATGAAAATATTCTTTTTCCCAATATAGGCCTCTTAGCACTCAGAATGTCCAATTGCAGTTTCTATAGAAAGAGTGTTTCAGAACGGCTCAATGAAAAGTAAGGTTCACCCCTTTTAGTTGAATGCACAGAACAGAAAGTAGTTTCACAGAATGCTTCTGTGTAGTATTTAGTTGAAGATATTCTTTATTGACTATTACCCACTTAGCGCTCTGAATGTCCACTGGCAGTTTATACACAAAGAGTGTTTCAGAACTGTTCCTTCAAAAGTAAGGCTCAACTCTGTTAGTTGAATTCAGAGAACAGAAAGGAGTTTCAGAGAATGCTTCTGTGTGGTTTTTATTTGGAGATAATCCTTTTTCCCCTATTAGAATCTTAGCGCTCCGAAGGTCCACTTATATTTTCTACACAAAGAGTGTTTCATAACTGCTCAATCAAAAGTATGGTTTAGCTCTGTTAACTGAATGCACATATCAGAAATATGTTTCACAGAATGCTTCTGTGTAGTTTTTATTTGAAGATATTCTTTTTAACAATGTAGGCCTCTTAGCGCTCAGAATTTCCAATTGCAGTTTCTATAGAAAGAGTGTTTCAGAACGGCTCAATCAAAAGTAAGGTTCAACTCTGTTAGTTGAATGCACAGAACAGAAAGAAGTTTCATACAATGCTTCTGTGTAGTTTATATTTGAACATATTCTTTTTTCCACTATTACCCACTTAGCGCTACGAATGTCCAGTTGCATTTTCTACAGACAGAGTGTTTCAAAACTGCTCAATCAAAAGTATGGTTTAACTCTGTTAGCTGAATGCTCAGATCAGAAAGAAGTTTCACAGAATGCTTCTGTGTAGTTTATATTTGAATATATTCCTTTTTGAACTATTACCCTCTTAGCGCTCCGAATGTCCACTTGCATTTTCTACAGAAAGAGTGTTCAGAACGGCTCAATCAAAAGTATGGTTTTACTCTGTTAGTTGAATGCACAGATCCGAAAGAAGTTTCACAGAATGCTTCTGTGTAGTTTTTATTTGTAGATATTCTTTTTCCCAATATAGGCCTTTTAGCGGTCAGAATGTCCAATTGCAGTTTCTACAGAAAGAGTGTTTCACAACGGCTCCATCAAAAGTAAGGTTCAACTCAGTTAGTTGAATGCACAGAACAGAAAGAAGATTCACAGAATGCTTCTGTGTAGTTTATAATTGAATATATTCCTTTTTCCACTATTACCGTATTACCGCTCCGAATGTCCACTTGCATTTTCTACAGAAAGAGTGTTCAGAACTGTGCAATCAAAAGTATGGTTTAACTCTGTTAGCTGAATGCACATATCAGAAATAAGTTTCACACAATGCTGCTGTGTAGTTTTTATTTGAAGATATTATTATTCCCAATATAGGCCTCTTAGAGCTGAGAATGTCCAATTGCAGTTTCTACAGAAAGAGTGTTTCAGAACGGCTCAGTCAAAAGTAAGGTTCAACTCTGTTAGTTGAATGCACAGAACAGAAAGAAGTTTCATACAGTGCTTCTGTGTTGTTTATATTTGAACATATTCCTTTTTCCATTATTACCCACTTAGCGCTCCGAATGTCCAGTTGCATTTTCTACAGTCCGAGTGTTTCAAATCTCCTCAATCAAAAGTATGGTTTAACTCTGTTAGCGGAATGCTCAGATCAGAAAGAAGTTTCACAGAATGCTTCTGTGTAGTTTATATTTGAATATATTCTTTTTCCAGTATTACCGTCTTAGCGCTGCGAATATCCACTTGCATTTTCTAAAGAAAGAGTGTTTCAGAACGGCTCAATCAAAAATAAGGTTCAACTCTGTTAGTTAAATGCACAGAAGAGAAAGGAGTTTCATACAATTCTTCTGTGTAGTTTATATTTGAATATATTACTTTTCCACTACTACCCTCTTAGCGCTCCAAATGTCCAGTTGCATTTTCTACAGAAAGAGTGTTCAGAACTGCTCAATCAAAAGTATGCTTTAACTCTCTTAGCTGAATGCACAGATCAGAAAGAAGTTTCACAGAATAATTCTGTGTAGTTTATATTTGAAGATATTCCTTTTTCCACTATTACCCACTTAGCGCTCCAAATGTCCAGTAGCATTTTCTACAGAAAGAGTGTTTCAGAACTGCTCAATCCAAAGTATGGTTTAACTCTGTTAGCTGAATGCACAGATCAGAAAGAAGTTTCACAGAATGCTTCTGTGTAGTGTTTATATGAAAATATTCTTTTTACCAATATAGGCCTCTTAGCGCTCAGAATGTCCAATTGCAGTTTCTATAGAAAGAGTGTTTCAGAACGGCTCAATGAAAAGTAAGGTTCACCTCATTTAGTTGAATGCACAGAACAGAAAGTAGTTTCACAGAATGCTTCTGTGTAGTATTTAGTTGAAGATATTCCTTTATTGACTATTACCCACTTAGCGCTCCGAATGTCCACTGGCAGTTTCTACACAAAGAGTGTTTGAGAACTGTTCCTTCAAAAGTAAGGCTCAACTCTGTTAGTTGAATTCAGAGAACAGAAAGGAGTTTCAGAGAATGCTTCTGTGTGGTTTTTATTTGGAGATAATCCTTTTTCCCCTATTACAATCTTAGCGCTCCGAAGGTCCAGTTATATTTTCTACACAAAGAGTGTTTCATAACTGCTCAATCAAAAGTATGGTTTAGCTCTGTTAACTGAATGCACATATCAGAAATATGTTTCACAGAATGCTTCTGTGTAGTTTTTATTTGAAGATATTCTTTTTAACAATGTAGGCCTCTTAGCGCTTAGAAAGTCCAATTGCAGTTTCTACAGAAAGAGTGTTTCAGAACGGCTCAATCAAAAGTAAGGTTCAACTCTGTTAGTTGAATGCACAGAACAGAAAGAAGTTTCACAGAATGCTTCTGTGTAGTTTATATTTGAATATATTCCTTTTTCAACTATTACCCTCTTAGCGCTCCGAATGTCCACTTGCATTTTCTACAGAAAGAGTGTTCAGAACGGCTCAATCAAACGTATGGTTTTACTCTGTTAGTTGAATGCACAGATCTGAAAGAAGTTTCACAGAATGCTTCTGTGTAGTTTTTATTTGTAGATATTCTTTTTCCCAATATAGGCCTTTTAGCGGTCAGAATGTCCAATTGCAGTTTCTACAGAAAGAGTGTTTCACAACGTCTCCATCAAAAGTAAGGTTCAACTCAGTTAGTTGAATGCACAGAACAGAAAGAAGTTTCACAGAATGCTTCTGTGTAGTTTATAATTGAATATATTCCTTTTTCCACTATTACCGTATTAGCGCTCCGAATGTCCACTTGCATTTTCTACAGAAAGAGTGTTCAGAACTGCGCAATCAAAAGTATGGTTTAACTCTGTTAGCTGAATGCACATATCAGAAATAAGTTTCACACAATTCTGCTGTGTAGTTTTTAATTGAAGATATTATTATTCCCAATATAGGCCTCTTAGAGCTGAGAATGTCCAATTGCAGTTTCTACAGAAAGAGTGTTTCAGAACGGCTCAATCAAAACTAAGGTTCAACTCTGTTATTTGAATGCACAGAACAGAAAGAAGTTTCATACAATGCTTCTGTGTTGTTTATATTTGAACATATTCCTTTTTCCATTATTACCCACTTAGCGCTCCGAATGTCCAGTTGCATTTTCTACAGTCAGAGTGTTTCAAATCTCCTCAATCAAAAGTATGGTTTAACTCTGTTAGCGGAATGCTCAGATCAGAAAGAAGTTTCACAGAATGCTTCTGTGTAGCTTATATTTGAATATATTCCTTTTTCCACTACTACCCTTTTAGCGCTCCAAATGTCCAGTTGCATTTTCTACAGAAAGAGTGTTCAGAACTGCTCAATCAAAAGTATGGTTTAACTCTGTTAGCTGAATGCACATATCAGAAAGAAGTTTCACAGAATGATTCTGTGTAGTTTATATTTGAAGATAATACTTTTTCCACTATTACCCTCTTAGCGCTCCAAATCTCCAATTTCATTTTCTACAGAAAGAGTGTTTCAGAACGGCTCAATCAAAACTAAGTTTCAACTCTTTTAGTTGAATGCACAGAACAGAAAGAAGTTTCACAGAATGCTTCTGTGTAGTATTTAGTTGAAGATATTCCTTTTTTGACTATTACCCTCTTAGCGCTCTGAATTTCCACTGGCAGTTTCTACACAAAGATTGTTTCAGAACTGCTCCTCCAAAAGTAAGGCTCAGCTCTGTTAGTTGAATGCAGAGAACAGAAAGTAGTTTCAGAGAATGCTTCTGTGTAGTTTTAATATGGAGATATTCCTTTTTCCACTATTACTAACTTAGCGCTCCGAATGTCCACTTGCATTTTCTACAGAAAGAGTGTTTCAGAACCTCTCAATCAAAACTAAGGTTCAACACTTTTAGTTGAATGCACAGAACAGAAAGAAGTTTCACAGAATGCTTCTGTGTAGTTTTTATTTGTAGATATTATTTTTCCCAATATAGGCCTCTTAGCGCTCAGAATGTCCAATTGCATTTTCTACAGAAAGAGTGTTCCAGAATGGCTCAATGAAAAGCAAGGTTCAACTCAGTTAGTTGAATGCAGAGAACAGAAAGAAGTTTCACAGAATGCTTCTTTGTAGTTTATATTTGAGTATATTGCTTTTTCCACTATTACCCTCTTAGCGCTCCGAATTTTAACTTGCATTTTCTACAGAAAGAGTGTTCAGAACTGCGCAATCAAAAGTATGGTTTAACTCTGTTAGCTGAATGCACATATCAGAAATAAGTTTCACACAATGCCTCTGTGTAGTTTTTATTTGAATATATTATTTTTCCCAATATAGGCCTCTTAGGGCTCAGAATGTCCAATTGCAGTTTCTACAGAAAGAGTGTTTCAGAACGGCTCAATCAAAAGTAAGTTTCAACTCTGTTAGTTGAATGTACAGAACAGAAAGATGTTTCATACAATGCTTCTGTGTAGTTTATATTGGAACATATTCCTTTTTCCACTATTACCCACTTAGCGCTCCGAATGTCCAGTTGCATTTTCTACAGACAGAGTGTTTCAAAACTGCTCAGTCAAAAGTATGGTTTAACTCTCTTAGCTGAATGCTCAGATCAGAAAGAAGTTTCACAGAATGCTTCCGTGTAGTTTATATTTGAATATATTCCTTTTTCCACTACTACCCTCTTATCGCTCCAAATGTCTAGTTGCATTTTCTACAGAAAGAGTGTTCAGAACTGCTCAATGAAAAGTATGGTTTAATTCTGTTAGCTGAATGCACAGATCAGAAAGAAGTTTCACAGAATGATTCTGTGTAGTTTATATTTGAAGATATTACTTTTTCTAGTATTACCCTCTTAGCGCTCAGAATGTCCACTTGCATTTTCTACAGAAAGAGTGTTCAGAACGGCTCAATCAAAAGTATGGTTTTACTCTATTAGTTGAATGCCCATATCCGAAATAAGTTTCACAGAATGCTTCTGTGTAATTTTTATTTGAAGATATTCTTTTTCAAAATATAGGCCTCTTAGCGCTCAGAATGTCCAATTGCAGTTTCTACAGAAAGAGCTTTTCAGAACGGCTCCATCAAAAGTAAGGTTCAACTCAGTTAGTTGAATGCACAGAACAGAAAGAAGTTTCACAGAATGCTTCTGTGTAGTTTATATTTGAATATATTCCTTTTCCAGTATTACCGTCTTAGCGCTGCGAATATCCACTTGCATTTTCTAAAGAAAGAGTGTTTCAGAACGGCTCAATCAAAAATAAGGTTCAACTATGTTAGTTAATTGCACAGAAGAGAAAGCAGTTTCATACAATTCTTCTGTGCAGTTTATATTTGAATATATTACTTTTTCCACTACTACCCTCTTAGCGCTCCAAATGTCCAGTTGCATTTTCTACAGAAAGAGTGTTCAGAACTGCTCAATCAAAAGTATGCTTTAACTCTGTTAGCTGAATGCACAGATCAGAAAGAAGTTTCACAGAATGGTTCTGTGTAGTTTATATTTGAAGATATTCCTTTTTCCACAATTACCCACTTAGCGCTCCAAATGTCCAGTAGCATTTTCTACGGAAGGGTGTTTCGGAACTGCTCAATCCAAAGTATGGTTTAACTCTGTTAGCTGAATGCACAGATCAGAAAGAAGTTTCACAGAATGCTTCTGTGTAGTGTTTATATGAAAATATTCTTTTTACCAATATAGGCCTCTTAGCGCTCAGAATGTCCAATTGCAGTTTCTATAGAAAGAGTGTTTCAGAACGGCTCAATGAAAAGTAAGGTTCACCTCTTTTAGTTGAATGCACAGAACAGAAAGTAGTTTCACAGAATGCTTCTGTGTAGTATTTAGTTGAAGATATTCCTTTATTGACTATTACCCACTTAGCGCTCCGAATGTCCACTGGCAGTTTCTACACAAAGAGTGTTTCAGAACTGTTCCTTCAAAAGTAAGGCTCAACTCTGTTAGTTGAATTCAGAGAACAGAAAGGAGTTTCAGAGAATGCTTCTGTGTGGTTTTTATTTGGAGATAATCCTTTTCCCCTATTACAATCTTAGCGCTCCGAAGGTCCACTTATATTTTCTACACAAAGAGTGTTTCATAACTGCTCAATCAAAAGTATGGTTTAGCTCTGTTAACTGAATGCACATATCAGAAATATGTTTCACAGAATGCTTCTGTGTAGTTTTTATTTGAAGATATTCTTTTTCCCAATATAGGCCTTTTAGCGGTCAGAATGTCCAATTGCAGTTTCTACAGAAAGAGTGTTTCACAACGGCTCCATCAAAAGTAAGGTTCAACTCTGTTAGTTGAATGCACAGAACAGAAAGAAGTTTCACAGAATGATTCTGTGTAGTTTATAATTGAATATATTCCTTTTTCCACTATTACCATATTAGCGCTCCGAATGTCCACTTGCATTTTCTACAGAAAGAGTGTTCAGAACTGCGCAATCAAAAGTATGGTTTAACTCTGTTAGCTGAATGCACATATCAGAAATAAGTTTCACACAATTCTGCTGTGTAGTTTTTATTTGAAGATATTATTATTCCCAATATAGGCCTCTTAGAGCTGAGAATGTCCAATTGCAGTTTCTACAGAAAGAGTGTTTCAGAACGGCTCAATCAAAAGTAAGGTTCAACTCTCTTAGTTGAATGCACAGAACAGAAAGGAGTTTCATACAATGCTTCTGTGTTGTTTATATTTGAACATATTCCTTTTTCCATTATTACCCACTTAGCGCTCCGAATGTCCAGTTGCATTTTCTACAGTCAGAGTGTTTCAAATCTCCTCAATCAAAAGTATGGTTTAACTCTGTTAGCGGAATGCTCAGATCAGAAAGATGTTTCACAGAATGCTTCTGTGTAGCTTATATTTGAATATATTCCTTTTTCCAATACTACCCTCTTAGCGCTCCAAATGTCCAGTTGCATTTTCTACAGAAAGAGTGTTCAGAACTGCACTATCAAAAGTATGGTTTAACTCTGTTAGCTGAATGCATATATCAGAAAGAAGTTTCACAGAATGATTCTGTGTAGTTTATATTTGAAGATAATCCTTTTTCCACTATTACCCTCTTAGCGCTCAGAATCTCCACTTTCATTTTCTACAGAAAGAGTATTTCAGAACGGCTCAATCAAAACTAAGGTTCAACTCTTTAAGTTGAATGCACAGAACAGGAAGATGTTTCACAGAATGCTTCTGTGTAGTATTTAGTTGAAGATATTCCTTTTTCGACTATTACCCTCTTAGCGCTCTGAATTTCCACTGGCAGTTTCTACAAAAAGAGTGTTTCAGAACTGCTCCTCCAAAAGTACGGCTCAGCTCTGTTAGTTGAATGCAGAGAACAGAAAGGAGTTTCAGAGAATGCTTCTGTGTAGTTTTTATTTGGAGATATTCCTTTCTCCACTATTACTTACTTAGCGCTCCGAATGTCCACTTGCATTTTCTACAGAAAGAGTGTTTCAGAACGGCTCAATCAAAACTAAGGTTCAACTCTGTTAGTTGAATGTACAGAACAGAAAGGTGTTTCATACAATGCTTCTGTGTAGTTTATATTTGAACATATTCCTTTTTCCACTATTACCCACTTAGCGCTCCGAATGTCCAGTTGCATTTTCTACAGACAGAGTGTTTCAAAACTGCTCAGTCAAAAGTATGGTTTAACTCTCTTAGCTGAATTCACAGATCAGAAAGAAGTTTCACAGAATGCTTCCGTGTAGTTTATATTTGAATATATTCCTTTTTCCACTACTACCCTCTTATCGCTCCAAATGTCTAGTTGCATTTTCTACAGAAAGAGTGTTCAGAACTGCTCAATGAAAAGTATGGTTTAATTCTGTTAGCTGAATGCACAGATCAGAAAGAAGTTTCACAGAATGATTCTGTGTAGTTTATATTTGAAGATATTACTTTTTCTAGTATTACCCTCTTAGCGCTCAGAATGTCCACTTGCATTTTCTACAGAAAGAGTGTTCAGAACGGCTCAATCAAAAGTATGGTTTTACTCTATTAGTTGAATGCCCATATCCGAAATAAGTTTCACAGAATGCTTCTGTGCAGTTTTTATTTGAAGATATTCTTTTTCAAAATATAGGCCTCTTAGCGCTCAGAATGTCCAATTGCAGTTTCTACAGAAAGAGCTTTTCAGAACGCCTCCATCAAAAGTAAGGTTCAACTCAGTTAGTTGAATGCACAGAACAGAAATAAGTTTCACAGAATGCTTCTGTGTAGTTTATATTTGAATATATTCCTTTTCCAGTATTACCGTCTTAGCGCTGCGAATATCCACTTGCATTTTCTAAAGAAAGAGTGTTTCAGAACGGCTCAATCAAAAATAAGGTTCAACTCTGTTAGTTAAATTCACAGAAGAGAAAGCAGTTTCATACAATTCTTCTGTGTAGTTTATATTTGAATATATTACTTTTTCCACTACTATCCTCTTAGCGCTCCAAATGTCCAGTTGCATTTTCTAAACAAAGAGTGTTCAGAACTGCTCAATCAAAAGTATGCTTTAACTCTGTTAGCTGAATGCACAGATCAGAAAGAAGTTTAACAGAATGATTCTGTGTAGTTTAAATTTGAAGATATTCCTTTTTCCACTATTACCCACTTAGCGCTCCACATGTCCAGTAGCATTTTCTACAGAAAGAGTGTTTCAGAACTGCTCAATCCAAAGTATGGTTTAACTCTGTTAGCTGAATGCACAGATCAGAAAGAAGTTTCACAGAATGCTTCTGTGTAGTGTTTATATGAAAATATTCTTTTTCCCAATATAGGCCTCTTAGCACTCAGAATGTCCAATTGCAGTTTCTATAGAAAGAGTGTTTCAGAACGGCTCAATGAAAAGTAAGGTTCACCCCTTTTAGTTGAATGCACAGAACAGAAAGTAGTTTCACAGAATGCTTCTGTGTAGTATTTAGTTGAAGATATTCTTTATTGACTATTACCCACTTAGCGCTCTGAATGTCCACTGGCAGTTTATACACAAAGAGTGTTTCAGAACTGTTCCTTCAAAAGTAAGGCTCAACTCTGTTAGTTGAATTCAGAGAACAGAAAGGAGTTTCAGAGAATGCTTCTGTGTGGTTTTTATTTGGAGATAATCCTTTTTCCCCTATTAGAATCTTAGCGCTCCGAAGGTCCACTTATATTTTCTACACAAAGAGTGTTTCATAACTGCTCAATCAAAAGTATGGTTTAGCTCTGTTAACTGAATGCACATATCAGAAATATGTTTCACAGAATGCTTCTGTGTAGTTTTTATTTGAAGATATTCTTTTTAACAATGTAGGCCTCTTAGCGCTCAGAATTTCCAATTGCAGTTTCTATAGAAAGAGTGTTTCAGAACGGCTCAATCAAAAGTAAGGTTCAACTCTGTTAGTTGAATGCACAGAACAGAAAGAAGTTTCATACAATGCTTCTGTGTAGTTTATATTTGAACATATTCTTTTTTCCACTATTACCCACTTAGCGCTACGAATGTCCAGTTGCATTTTCTACAGACAGAGTGTTTCAAAACTGCTCAATCAAAAGTATGGTTTAACTCTGTTAGCTGAATGCTCAGATCAGAAAGAAGTTTCACAGAATGCTTCTGTGTAGTTTATATTTGAATATATTCCTTTTTGAACTATTACCCTCTTAGCGCTCCGAATGTCCACTTGCATTTTCTACAGAAAGAGTGTTCAGAACGGCTCAATCAAAAGTATGGTTTTACTCTGTTAGTTGAATGCACAGATCCTAAAGAAGTTTCACAGAATGCTTCTGTGTAGTTTTTATTTGTAGATATTCTTTTTCCCAATATAGGCCTTTTAGCGGTCAGAATGTCCAATTGCAGTTTCTACAGAAAGAGTGTTTCACAACGGCTCCATCAAAAGTAAGGTTCAACTCAGTTAGTTGAATGCACAGAACAGAAAGAAGATTCACAGAATGCTTCTGTGTAGTTTATAATTGAATATATTCCTTTTTCCACTATTACCGTATTAGCGCTCCGAATGTCCACTTGCATTTTCTACAGAAAGAGTGTTCAGAACTGTGCAATCAAAAGTATGGTTTAACTCTGTTAGCTGAATGCACATATCAGAAATAAGTTTCACACAATGCTGCTGTGTAGTTTTTATTTGAAGATATTATTATTCCCAATATAGGCCTCTTAGAGCTGAGAATGTCCAATTGCAGTTTCTACAGAAAGAGTGTTTCAGAACGGCTCAGTCAAAAGTAAGGTTCAACTCTGTTAGTTGAATGCACAGAACAGAAAGAAGTTTCATACAGTGCTTCTGTGTTGTTTATATTTGAACATATTCCTTTTTCCATTATTACCCACTTAGCGCTCCGAATGTCCAGTTGCATTTTCTACAGTCCGAGTGTTTCAAATCTCCTCAATCAAAAGTATGGTTTAACTCTGTTAGCGGAATGCTCAGATCAGAAAGAAGTTTCACAGAATGCTTCTGTGTAGTTTATATTTGAATATATTCTTTTTCCAGTATTACCGTCTTAGCGCTGCGAATATCCACTTGCATTTTCTAAAGAAAGAGTGTTTCAGAACGGCTCAATCAAAAATAAGGTTCAACTCTGTTAGTTAAATGCACAGAAGAGAAAGGAGTTTCATACAATTCTTCTGTGTAGTTTATATTTGAATATATTACTTTTCCACTACTACCCTCTTAGCGCTCCAAATGTCCAGTTGCATTTTCTACAGAAAGAGTGTTCAGAACTGCTCAATCAAAAGTATGCTTTAACTCTCTTAGCTGAATGCACAGATCAGAAAGAAGTTTCACAGAATAATTCTGTGTAGTTTATATTTGAAGATATTCCTTTTTCCACTATTACCCACTTAGCGCTCCAAATGTCCAGTAGCATTTTCTACAGAAAGAGTGTTTCAGAACTGCTCAATCCAAAGTATGGTTTAACTCTGTTAGCTGAATGCACAGATCAGAAAGAAGTTTCACAGAATGCTTCTGTGTAGTGTTTATATGAAAATATTCTTTTTACCAATATAGGCCTCTTAGCGCTCAGAATGTCCAATTGCAGTTTCTATAGAAAGAGTGTTTCAGAACGGCTCAATGAAAAGTAAGGTTCACCTCATTTAGTTGAATGCACAGAACAGAAAGTAGTTTCACAGAATGCTTCTGTGTAGTATTTAGTTGAAGATATTCCTTTATTGACTATTACCCACTTAGCGCTCCGAATGTCCACTGGCAGTTTCTACACAAAGAGTGTTTGAGAACTGTTCCTTCAAAAGTAAGGCTCAACTCTGTTAGTTGAATTCAGAGAACAGAAAGGAGTTTCAGAGAATGCTTCTGTGTGGTTTTTATTTGGAGATAATCCTTTTTCCCCTATTACAATCTTAGCGCTCCGAAGGTCCAGTTATATTTTCTACACAAAGAGTGTTTCATAACTGCTCAATCAAAAGTATGGTTTAGCTCTGTTAACTGAATGCACATATCAGAAATATGTTTCACAGAATGCTTCTGTGTAGTTTTTATTTGAAGATATTCTTTTTAACAATGTAGGCCTCTTAGCGCTTAGAAAGTCCAATTGCAGTTTCTACAGAAAGAGTGTTTCAGAACGGCTCAATCAAAAGTAAGGTTCAACTCTGTTAGTTGAATGCACAGAACAGAAAGAAGTTTCACAGAATGCTTCTGTGTAGTTTATATTTGAATATATTCCTTTTTCAACTATTACCCTCTTAGCGCTCCGAATGTCCACTTGCATTTTCTACAGAAAGAGTGTTCAGAACGGCTCAATCAAACGTATGGTTTTACTCTGTTAGTTGAATGCACAGATCTGAAAGAAGTTTCACAGAATGCTTCTGTGTAGTTTTTATTTGTAGATATTCTTTTTCCCAATATAGGCCTTTTAGCGGTCAGAATGTCCAATTGCAGTTTCTACAGAAAGAGTGTTTCACAACGTCTCCATCAAAAGTAAGGTTCAACTCAGTTAGTTGAATGCACAGAACAGAAAGAAGTTTCACAGAATGCTTCTGTGTAGTTTATAATTGAATATATTCCTTTTTCCACTATTACCGTATTAGCGCTCCGAATGTCCACTTGCATTTTCTACAGAAAGAGTGTTCAGAACTGCGCAATCAAAAGTATGGTTTAACTCTGTTAGCTGAATGCACATATCAGAAATAAGTTTCACACAATTCTGCTGTGTAGTTTTTAATTGAAGATATTATTATTCCCAATATAGGCCTCTTAGAGCTGAGAATGTCCAATTGCAGTTTCTACAGAAAGAGTGTTTCAGAACGGCTCAATCAAAACTAAGGTTCAACTCTGTTATTTGAATGCACAGAACAGAAAGAAGTTTCATACAATGCTTCTGTGTTGTTTATATTTGAACATATTCCTTTTTCCATTATTACCCACTTAGCGCTCCGAATGTCCAGTTGCATTTTCTACAGTCAGAGTGTTTCAAATCTCCTCAATCAAAAGTATGGTTTAACTCTGTTAGCGGAATGCTCAGATCAGAAAGAAGTTTCACAGAATGCTTCTGTGTAGCTTATATTTGAATATATTCCTTTTTCCACTACTACCCTTTTAGCGCTCCAAATGTCCAGTTGCATTTTCTACAGAAAGAGTGTTCAGAACTGCTCAATCAAAAGTATGGTTTAACTCTGTTAGCTGAATGCACATATCAGAAAGAAGTTTCACAGAATGATTCTGTGTAGTTTATATTTGAAGATAATACTTTTTCCACTATTACCCTCTTAGCGCTCCAAATCTCCAATTTCATTTTCTACAGAAAGAGTGTTTCAGAACGGCTCAATCAAAACTAAGTTTCAACTCTTTTAGTTGAATGCACAGAACAGAAAGAAGTTTCACAGAATGCTTCTGTGTAGTATTTAGTTGAAGATATTCCTTTTTTGACTATTACCCTCTTAGCGCTCTGAATTTCCACTGGCAGTTTCTACACAAAGATTGTTTCAGAACTGCTCCTCCAAAAGTAAGGCTCAGCTCTGTTAGTTGAATGCAGAGAACAGAAAGTAGTTTCAGAGAATGCTTCTGTGTAGTTTTAATATGGAGATATTCCTTTTTCCACTATTACTAACTTAGCGCTCCGAATGTCCACTTGCATTTTCTACAGAAAGAGTGTTTCAGAACCTCTCAATCAAAACTAAGGTTCAACACTTTTAGTTGAATGCACAGAACAGAAAGAAGTTTCACAGAATGCTTCTGTGTAGTTTTTATTTGTAGATATTATTTTTCCCAATATAGGCCTCTTAGCGCTCAGAATGTCCAATTGCATTTTCTACAGAAAGAGTGTTCCAGAATGGCTCAATGAAAAGCAAGGTTCAACTCAGTTAGTTGAATGCAGAGAACAGAAAGAAGTTTCACAGAATGCTTCTTTGTAGTTTATATTTGAGTATATTGCTTTTTCCACTATTACCCTCTTAGCGCTCCGAATTTTAACTTGCATTTTCTACAGAAAGAGTGTTCAGAACTGCGCAATCAAAAGTATGGTTTAACTCTGTTAGCTGAATGCACATATCAGAAATAAGTTTCACACAATGCCTCTGTGTAGTTTTTATTTGAATATATTATTTTTCCCAATATAGGCCTCTTAGGGCTCAGAATGTCCAATTGCAGTTTCTACAGAAAGAGTGTTTCAGAACGGCTCAATCAAAAGTAAGTTTCAACTCTGTTAGTTGAATGTACAGAACAGAAAGATGTTTCATACAATGCTTCTGTGTAGTTTATATTGGAACATATTCCTTTTTCCACTATTACCCACTTAGCGCTCCGAATGTCCAGTTGCATTTTCTAC
This sequence comes from Symphalangus syndactylus, assembly GCF_028878055.3. NCBI lineage: Eukaryota > Metazoa > Chordata > Mammalia > Primates > Hylobatidae > Symphalangus > Symphalangus syndactylus. Next base: position 97,716,515 of record NC_072434.2, on the reverse strand, counting down.
AGACAGAGTGTTTCAAAACTGCTCAGTCAAAAGTATGGTTTAACTCTCTTAGCTGAATGCTCAGATCAGAAAGAAGTTTCACAGAATGCTTCCGTGTAGTTTATATTTGAATATATTCCTTTTTCCACTACTACCCTCTTATCGCTCCAAATGTCTAGTTGCATTTTCTACAGAAAGAGTGTTCAGAACTGCTCAATGAAAAGTATGGTTTAATTCTGTTAGCTGAATGCACAGATCAGAAAGAAGTTTCACAGAATGATTCTGTGTAGTTTATATTTGAAGATATTACTTTTTCTAGTATTACCCTCTTAGCGCTCAGAATGTCCACTTGCATTTTCTACAGAAAGAGTGTTCAGAACGGCTCAATCAAAAGTATGGTTTTACTCTATTAGTTGAATGCCCATATCCGAAATAAGTTTCACAGAATGCTTCTGTGTAATTTTTATTTGAAGATATTCTTTTTCAAAATATAGGCCTCTTAGCGCTCAGAATGTCCAATTGCAGTTTCTACAGAAAGAGCTTTTCAGAACGGCTCCATTAAAAGTAAGGTTCAACTCAGTTAGTTGAATGCACAGAACAGAAAGAAGTTTCACAGAATGCTTCTGTGTAGTTTATATTTGAATATATTCCTTTTCCAGTATTACCGTCTTAGCGCTGCGAATATCCACTTGCATTTTCTAAAGAAAGAGTGTTTCAGAACGGCTCAATCAAAAATAAGGTTCAACTATGTTAGTTAATTGCACAGAAGAGAAAGCAGTTTCATACAATTCTTCTGTGCAGTTTATATTTGAATATATTACTTTTTCCACTACTACCCTCTTAGCGCTCCAAATGTCCAGTTGCATTTTCTACAGAAAGAGTGTTCAGAACTGCTCAATCAAAAGTATGCTTTAACTCTGTTAGCTGAATGCACAGATCAGAAAGAAGTTTCACAGAATGGTTCTGTGTAGTTTATATTTGAAGATATTCCTTTTTCCACAATTACCCACTTAGCGCTCCAAATGTCCAGTAGCATTTTCTACGGAAGGGTGTTTCGGAACTGCTCAATCCAAAGTATGGTTTAACTCTGTTAGCTGAATGCACAGATCAGAAAGAAGTTTCACAGAATGCTTCTGTGTAGTGTTTATATGAAAATATTCTTTTTACCAATATAGGCCTCTTAGCGCTCAGAATGTCCAATTGCAGTTTCTATAGAAAGAGTGTTTCAGAACGGCTCAATGAAAAGTAAGGTTCACCTCTTTTAGTTGAATGCACAGAACAGAAAGTAGTTTCACAGAATGCTTCTGTGTAGTATTTAGTTGAAGATATTCCTTTATTGACTATTACCCACTTAGCGCTCCGAATGTCCACTGGCAGTTTCTACACAAAGAGTGTTTCAGAACTGTTCCTTCAAAAGTAAGGCTCAACTCTGTTAGTTGAATTCAGAGAACAGAAAGGAGTTTCAGAGAATGCTTCTGTGTGGTTTTTATTTGGAGATAATCCTTTTCCCCTATTACAATCTTAGCGCTCCGAAGGTCCAGTTATATTTTCTACACAAAGAGTTTTTCATAACTGCTCAATCAAAAGTATGGTTTAGCTCTGTTAACTGAATGCACATATCAGAAATATGTTTCACAGAATGCTTCTGTGTAGTTTTTATTTGAAGATATTCTTTTTAACAATGTAGGCCTCTTAGCGCTTAGAAAGTCCAATTGCAGTTTCTACAGAAAGAGTGTTTCAGAACGGCTCAATCAAAAGTAAGATTCAACTCTGTTAGTTGAATGCACAGAACAGAAAGAAGTTTCACAGAATGCTTCTGTGTAGTTTATATTTGAATATATTCCTTTTTCAACTATTACCCTCTTAGCGCTCCGAATGTCCACTTGCATTTTCTACAGAAAGAGTGTTCAGAACGGCTCAATCAAAAGTATGGTTTTACTCTGTTAGTTGAATGCACAGATCTGAAAGAAGTTTCACAGAATGCTTCTGTGTAGTTTTTATTTGTAGATATTCTTTTTCCCAATATAGGCCTTTTAGCGGTCAGAATGTCCAATTGCAGTTTCTACAGAAAGAGTGTTTCACAACGGCTCCATCAAAAGTAAGGTTCAACTCAGTTAGTTGAATGCACAGAACAGAAAGAAGTTTCACAGAATGATTCTGTGTAGTTTATAATTGAATATATTCCTTTTTCCACTATTACCATATTAGCGCTCCGAATGTCCACTTGCATTTTCTACAGAAAGAGTGTTCAGAACTGCGCAATCAAAAGTATGGTTTAACTCTGTTAGCTGAATGCACATATCAGAAATAAGTTTCACACAATTCTGCTGTGTAGTTTTTATTTGAAGATATTATTATTCCCAATATAGGCCTCTTAGAGCTGAGAATGTCCAATTGCAGTTTCTACAGAAAGAGTGTTTCAGAACGGCTCAATCAAAAGTAAGGTTCAACTCTCTTAGTTGAATGCACAGAACAGAAAGGAGTTTCATACAATGCTTCTGTGTTGTTTATATTTGAACATATTCCTTTTTCCATTATTACCCACTTAGCGCTCCGAATGTCCAGTTGCATTTTCTACAGTCAGAGTGTTTCAAATCTCCTCAATCAAAAGTATGGTTTAACTCTGTTAGCGGAATGCTCAGATCAGAAAGATGTTTCACAGAATGCTTCTGTGTAGCTTATATTTGAATATATTCCTTTTTCCAATACTACCCTCTTAGCGCTCCAAATATCCAGTTGTATTTTCTACAGAAAGAGTGTTCAGAACTGCACTATCAAAAGTATGGTTTAACTCTGTTAGCTGAATGCATATATCAGAAAGAAGTTTCACAGAATGATTCTGTGTAGTTTATATTTGAAGATAATCCTTTTTCCACTATTACCCTCTTAGCGCTCAGAATCTCCACTTTCATTTTCTACAGAAAGAGTATTTCAGAACGGCTCAATCAAAACTAAGGTTCAACTCTTTAAGTTGAATGCACAGAACAGGAAGTTGTTTCACAGAATGCTTCTGTGTAGTATTTAGTTGAAGATATTCCTTTTTCGACTATTACCCTCTTAGCGCTCTGAATTTCCACTGGCAGTTTCTACAAAAAGAGTGTTTCAGAACTGCTCCTCCAAAAGTACGGCTCAGCTCTGTTAGTTGAATGCAGAGAACAGAAAGGAGTTTCAGAGAATGCTTCTGTGTAGTTTTTATTTGGAGATATTCCTTTTTCCACTATTACTAACTTAGCGCTCCTAATGTCCACTTGCATTTTCTACAGAAAGAGGGTTTCAGAATGGCTCAATCAAAACTAAGTTTCAACTCTGTTAGTTGAATGTACATAACAGAAAGGTGTTTCATACAATGCTTCTGTGTAGTTTATATTTGAACATATTCCTTTTTCCACTATTACCCACTTAGCGCTCCGAATGTCCAGTTGCATTTTCTACAGACAGAGTGTTTCAAAACTGCTCAGTCAAAAGTATGGTTTAACTCTGTTAGCTGAATGCTCAGATCAGAAAGAAGTTTCACAGAATGCTTCCGTGTAGTTTACATTTGAATATATTCCTTTTTCCACTACTACCCTCTTATCGCTCCAAATGTCTAGTTGCATTTTCTACAGAAAGGGTGTTCAGAACTGCTCAATGAAAAGTATGGTTTAATTCTGTTAGCTGAATGCACAGATCAGAAAGAAGTTTCACAGAATGATTCTGTGTAGTTTATATTTGAAGATATTACTTTTTCTAGTATTACCCTCTTAGCGCTCAGAATGTCCACTTGCATTTTCTACAGAAAGAGTGTTCAGAACGGCTCAATCAAAAGTATGGTTTTATTCTATTAGTTGAATGCCCATATCCGAAATAAGTTTCACAGAATGCTTCTGTGTAGTTTTTATTTGAAGATATTCTTTTTCAAAATATAGGCCTCTTAGCGCTCAGAATGTCCAATTCCAGTTTATACAGAAAGAGCTTTTCAGAACGCCTCCATCAAAAGTAAGGTTCAACTCAGTTAGTTGAATGCACAGAACAGAAATAAGTTTCACAGAATGCCTCTGTGTAGTTTATATTTGAATATATTCCTTTTCCAGTATTACCGTCTTAGCGCTGCGAACATCCACTTGCATTTTCTAAAGAAAGAGTGTTTCAGAACGGCTCAATCAAAAATAAGGTTCAACTCTGTTAGTTAAATGCACAGAAGAGAAAGGAGTTTCATACAATTCTTCTGTGTAGTTTACATTTGAATATATTACTTTTTCCACTACTACCCTCTTAGCGCTCCAAATGTCCAGTAGCATTTTCTACACAAAGAGTGTTCAGAACTGCTCAATCAAAACTATGCTTTAACTCTGTTAGCTGAATGCACAGATCAGAAAGAAGTTTCACAGAATGATTCTGTGTAGTTTATATTTGAAGATATTCCTTTTTCCACTATTAACCACTTAGCGCTCCAAATGTCCAGTAGCATTTTCTACAGAAAGAGTGTTTCGGAACTGCTCAATCCAAAGTATGGTTTAACTCTGTTAGCTGAATGCACAGATCAGAAAGAAGTTTCACAGAATGCTTCTGTGTAGTGTTTATATGAAAATATTCTTTTTACCAATATAGGCCTCTTAGCGCTCAGAATGTCCAATTGCAGTTTCTATAGAAAGAGTGTTTCAGAACGGCTCAATGAAAAGTAAGGTTCACCTCTTTTAGTTGAATGCACAGAACAGAAAGTAGTTTCACAGAATGCTTCTGTGTAGTATTTAGTTGAAGATATTCCTTTATTGACTATTACCCACTTAGCGCTCCGAATGTCCACTGGCAGTTTCTACACAAAGAGTGTTTCAGAACTGTTCCTTCAAAAGTAAGGCTCAACTCTGTTAGTTGAATTCAGAGAACAGAAAGGAGTTTCAGAGAATGCTTCTGTGTGGTTTTTATTTGGAGATAATCCTTTTTCCCCTATTACAATCTTAGCGCTCCGAAGGTCCACTTATATTTTCTACACAAAGAGTGTTTCATAACTGCTCAATCAAAAGTATGGTTTAGCTCTGTTAACTGAATGCACATATCAGAAATATGTTTCACAGAATGCTTCTGTGTAGTTTTTATTTGAAGATATTCTTTTTAACAATGTAGGCCTCTTAGCACTTAGAAAGTCCAATTGCAGTTTCTACAGAAAGAGTGTTTCAGAACGGCTCAATCAAAAGTAAGGTTCAACTCTGTTGTTGAATGCACAGAACAGAAAGATGTTTCACAGAATGCTTCTGTGTAGTTTATATTTGAATATCTTCCTTTTTCAACTATTACCCTCTTAGCGCTCCGAATGTCCACTTGCATTTTCTACAGAAAGAGTGTTCAGAACGGCTCAAACAAAAGTATGATTTTAACTGTTAGTTGAATGCACAGATCCGAAAGAAGTTTCACAGAATGCTTCTGTGTAGTTTATATTTGAAGATAATCATTTTTCCACTATTACCCTCTTAGCGCTCCGAATCTCCACTTTCATTTTCTACAGAAAGAGTGTTTCAGAATGGCTCAATCAAAACTAAGGTTCAACTCTTTTAGTGGAATGCACAGAACAGAAAGAAGTTTCACAGAATGCTTCTGTGTAGTATTTAGTTGAAGATATTCCTTTTTCGACTATTACCCTCTTAGCGCTCTGAATTTCCACTGGCAGTTTCTACACAAAGAGTGTTTCAGAACTGCTCCTCCAAAAGTAAGGCTCAGCTCTGTTAGTTGAATGCAGAGAACAGAAAGAAGTTTCAGAGAATGCTTCTGTGTAGTTTTTATATGGAGATATTCCTTTTTCCACTATTACTAACTTAGTGCTCTGAATGTCCACTTGCATTTTCTACAGAAAGAGTGTTTCAGAACGGCTCAATCAAAACTAAGGTTCAACACTTTTAGTTGAATGCACAGAACAGAAAGAAGTTTCACAGAATGCTTCTGTGTAGTTTTTATTTGTAGATATTATTTTTCCCAATATAGGCCTCTTAGCGCTCAGAATGTCCAATTGCATTTTCTACAGAAAGAGTGTTCCAGAACGGCTCAATCAAAAGCAAGGTTCAACTCAGTTAGTTGAATGCAGAGAACAGAAAGAAGTTTCACAGAATGCTTCTTTGTAGTTTATATTTGAGTATATTGCTTTTTCCACTATTACCCTCTTAGTGCTCCGAATTTCAACTTGCATTTTCTACAGAAAGAGTGTTCAGAACTGCGCAATCAAAAGTATGGTTTAACTCTGTTAGCTGAATGCACATATCAGAAATAAGTTTCACACAATGCCTCTGTGTAGTTTTTATTTGAAGATATTATTATTCCCAATATAGGCCTCTTAGAGCTGAGAATGTCCAATTGCAGTTTCTACAGAAAGAGTGTTTCAGAACGGCTCAATCAAAAGTAAGGTTCAACTCTGTTAGTTGAATGCACAGAACAGAAAGAAGTTTCATACAATGCTTCTGTGTTGTTTATATTTGAACATATTCCTTTTTCCATTATTACCCACTTAGCGCTCCGAATGTCCAGTTGCATTTTCTACAGTCAGAGTGTTTCAAATCTCCTCAATCAAAAATATGGTTTAACTCTGTTAGCGGAATGCTCAGATCAGAAAGAAGTTTCACAGAATGCTTCTGTGTAGCTTATATTTGAATATATTCCTTTTTCCAATACTACCCTCTTAGCACTCCAAATGTCCAGTTGCATTTTCTACAGAAAGAGTGTTCAGAACTGCACTATCAAAAGTATGGTTTAACTCTGTTAGCTGAATGCACATATCAGAAAGAAGTTTCACAGAATGATTCTGTGTAGTTTATATTTGAAGATAATCCTTTTTCCACTATTACCCTCTTAGCGCTCCGAATCTCCACTTTCATTTTCTACAGAAAGAGTGTTTCAGAACGGCTCAATCAAAACTAAGGTTCAACTCTTTTAGTTGAATGCACAGAACAGAAAGAAGTTTCACAGAATGCTTCTGTGTAGTATTTAGTTGAAGATATTCCTTTTTCGACTATTACCCTCTTAGCGCTCTGAATTTCCACTGGCAGTTTCTACACAAAGAGTGTTTCAGAACTGCTCCTCCAAAAGTAAGGCTCAGCTCTGTTAGTTGAATGCAGAGAACGGAAACGAGTTTCAGAGAATGCTTCTGTGTAGTTTTTATATGGAGATATTCCTTTTTCCACTATTACTAACTTAGCGCTAAGAATGTCCACTTGCATTTTCTACAGAAAGAGTGTTTCAGAATGGCTCAATCAAAACTAAGGTTCAACACTTTTAGTTGAATGCACAGAACAGAAAGAAGTTTCACAGAATGCTTCTGTGTTGTTTTTATTTGTAGATATTATTTTTCCCAATATAGGCCTCTTAGCGCTCAGAATGTCCAATTGCATTTTCTACAGAAAGAGTGTTCCAGAACGGCTCAATCAAAAGCAAGGTTCAACTCAGTTAGTTGAATGCAGAGAACAGAAAGAAATTTCACAGAATGCTTCTTTGTAGTTTATATTTGAGTATATTGCTTTTTCCACTCTTACCCTCTTAGCGCTCCGAATTTCAACTTGCATTTTCTACAGAAAGAGTGTTCAGAACTGCGCAATCAAAAGTATGGTTTAACTCTGTTAGCTGAATGCACATATCAGAAATATGTTTCACAGAATGCTTCTGTGTAGTTTTTATTTGAAGATATTCTTTTTAACAATGTAGGCCTCTTAGCGCTTATAAAGTCCAATTGCAGTTTCTACAGAAAGAGTGTTTCAGAACGGCTCAATCAAAAGTAAGGTTCAACTCTGTTAGTTGAATGCACAGAACAGAAAGAAGTTTCACAGAATGCTTCTGTGTAGTTTATATTTGAATATATTCCTTTTTCAACTATTACCCTCTTAGTGCTCCGAATGTCCACTTGCATTTTCTACAGAAAGAGTGTTCAGAACGGCTCAATCAAAAGTATGGTTTTAACTGTTAGTTGAATGCACAGATCCGAAAAAAGTTTCACAGAATGCTTCTGTGTAGTTTTTTTTGTAGATATTCTTTTTCCCAATATAGGCCTTTTAGCGGTCAGAATGTCCAATTGCAGTTTCTACAGAAAGAGTGTTTCACAACGGCTCCATCAAAAGTAAGGTTCCACTCAGTTAGTTGAATGCACAGAACAGAAATAAGTTTCACAGAATGCTTCCGTGTAGTTTATAATTGAATATATTCCTTTTTCCACTATTACCGTATTAGCGCTCCGAATGTCCACTTGCATTTTCTACAGAAAGAGTGTTCAGAACTGCGCAATCAAAAGTATGGTTTAACTCTGTTAGCTGAATGCACATATCAGAAATAAGTTTCACACAATGCTGCTGTGTAGTTTTTATTTGAAGATATTATTATTCCCAATATAGGCCTCTTAGAGCTGAGAATATCCAATTGCAGTTTCTACAGAAAGAGTGTTTCAGAACGGCTCAATCAAAAGTAAGGTTCAACTCTGTTAGTTGAATGCACAGAACAGAAAGAAGTTTCATACAAGGCTTCTGTGTTGTTTATATTTGAACATATTCCTTTTTCCATTATTACCCACTTAGCGCTCCGAATGTCCAGTTGCATTTTCTACAGTCAGAGTGTTTCAAATCTCAATCAAATGTATGGTTTAACTCTGTTAGCGGAATGCTCAGATAAGAAAGAAGTTTCACAGAATGCTTCTGTGTAGCTTATATTTGAATATATTCCTTTTTCCAATACAACCCTCTTAGCACTCCAAATGTCCAGTTGCATTTTCTACAGAAAGAGTGTTCAGAACTGCACTATCAAAAGTATGGTTTAACTCTGTTAGCTGAATGCACATATCAGAAAGAAGTTTCACAGAATGATTCTGTGTAGTTTATATTTGAAGATAATCCTTTTTCCACTATTACCCTCTTAGCGCTCCGAATCTCCACTTTCATTTTCTACAGAAAGAGTGTTTCAGAACGGCTCAATCAAAACTAAGGTTCAACTCTTTTAGTTGAATGCACAGAACAGAAAGAAGTTTCACAGAATGCTTCTGTGTAGTATTTAGTTGAAGATATTCCTTTTTCGACTATTACCCTCTTAGCGCTCTGAATTTCCACTGGCAGTTTCTACACAAAGAGTGTTTCAGAACTGCTCCTCCAAAAGTAAGGCTCAGCTCTGTTAGTTGAATGCAGAGAACAGAAAGGAGTTTCAGAGAATGCTTCTGTGTAGTTTTTATATGGAGATATTCCTTTTTCCACTATTACTAACTTAGCGCTCCTAATGTCCACTTGCATTTTCTACAGAAAGAGTGTTTCAGAACGGCTCAATCAAAACTAAGGTTCAACACTTTTAGTTGAATGCACAGAACAGAAAGAAGTTTCACAGAATGCTTCTGTGTTGTTTTTATTTGTAGATATTATTTTTCCCAATATAGGCCTCTTAGCGCTCAGAATGTCCAATTGCATTTTCTACAGAAAGAGTGTTCCAGAACGGCTCAATCAAAAGCAAGGTTCAACTCAGTTAGTTGAATGCAGAGAACAGAAAGAAGTTTCACAGAATGCTTCTTTGTAGTTTATATTTGAGTATATTGCTTTTTCCACTATTACCCTCTTAGCGCTCCGAATTTCAACTTGCATTTTCTACAGAAAGAGTGTTCAGAACTGCGCAATCAAAAGTATGGTTTAACTCTGTTAGCTGAATGCACATATCAGAAATAAGTTTCACACAATGCCTCTGTGTAGTTTTTATTTGAATATATTATTTTTCCCAATATAGGCCTCTTAGGGCTCAGAATGTCCAATTGCAGTTTCTACAGAAAGAGTGTTTCAGAACGGCTCAATCAAATGTAAGTTTCAACTCTGTTAGTTGAATGTACAGAACAGAAAGATGTTTCATACAATGATTCTGTGTAGTTTATATTCGAACTTATTCCTTTTTCCACTATTACCCACTTAGCGCTCCGAATGTCCAGTTGCATTTTCTACAGACAGAGTGTTTCAAAACTGCTCAGTCAAAAGTATGGTTTAACTCTGTTAGCTGAATGCTCAGATCAGAAAGAAGTTTCACAGAATGCTTCCGTGTAGTTTATATTTGAATATATTCCTTTTTCCACTACTACCCTCTTATCGCTCCAAATGTCTAGTTGCATTTTCTACAGAAAGAGTGTTCAGAACTGCTCAATGAAAAGTATGGTTTAATTCTGTTAGCTGAATGCACAGATCAGAAAGAAGTTTCACAGAATGATTCCGTGTACTTTATATTTGAAGATATTACTTTTTCTAGTATTACCCTCTTAGCGCTCAGAATGTCCACTTGCATTTTCTACAGAAAGAGTGTTCAGAACGGCTCAATCAAAAGTATGGTTTTACTCTATTAGTTGAATGCCCATATCCGAAATAAGTTTCACAGAATGCTTCTGTGTAGTTTTTATTTGAAGATATTCTTTTTCAAAATATAGGCCTCTTAGCGCTGAGAATGTCCAATTGCAGTTTCTACAGAAAGAGATTTTCAGAACGGCTCCATCAAAAGTAAGGTTCAACTCAGTTAGTTGAATGCACAGAACAGAAAGAAGTTTCACAGAATGCTTCTGTGTAGTTTATATTTGAATATATTCCTTTTCCAGTATTACCGTCTTAGCGCTGCGAATATCCACTTGCATTTTCTAAAGAAAGAGTGTTTCAGAACGGCTCAATCAAAAATAAGGTTCAACTCTGTTAAATGCACAGAAGAGAAAGGAGTTTCATACAATGCTTCTGTGTAGTTTATATTTGAATATATTACTTTTTCCACTACTACCCTCTTAGCGCTCCAAATGTACAGTTGCATTTTCTACACAAAGAGTGTTCAGAACTGCTCAATCAAAAGTATGCTTTAACTCTGTTAGCTGAATGCACAGATCAGAAAGAAGTTTCACAGAATGATTCTGTGTAGTTTATATTTGAAGATATTCCTTTTTCCACTATTACCCACTTAGCGCTCCAAATGTCCAGTAGCATTTTCTACAGAAAGAGTGTTTCGGAACTGCTCAATCCAAAGTATGGTTTAACTCTGTTAGCTGAATGCACAGATCAGAAAGAAGTTTCACAGAATGCTTCTGTGTAGTGTTTATATGAATGTATTCTTTTTACCAATATAGGCCTCTTAGCGCTCAGAATGTCCAATTGCAGTTTCTATAGAAAGAGTGTTTCAGAACGGCTCAATGAAAAGTAAGGTTCACCTCTTTTAGTTGAATGCACAGAACAGAAAGTAGTTTCACAGAATGCTTCTGTGTAGTATTTAGTTGAAGATATTCCTTTATTGACTATTACCCACTTAGCGCTCCGAATGTCCACTGGCAGTTTCTACACAAAGAGTGTTTCAGAACTGTTCCTTCAAAAGTAAGGCTCAACTCTGTTAGTTGAATTCAGAGAACAGAAAGGAGTTTCAGAGAATGCTTCTGTGTGGTTTTTATTTGGAGATAATCCTTTTTCCCCTATTACAATCTTAGCGCTCCGAAGGTCCACTTATATTTTCTACACAAAGAGTGTTTCATAACTGCTCAATCAAAAGTATGGTTTAGCTCTGTTAACTGAATGCACATATCAGAAATATGTTTCACAGAATGCTTCTGTGTAGTTTTTATTTGAAGATATTCTTTTTAACAATGTAGGCCTCTTAGCACTTAGAAAGTCCAATTGCAGTTTCTACAGAAAGAGTGTTTCAGAACGGCTCAATCAAAAGTAAGGTTCAACTCTGTTGTTGAATGCACAGAACAGAAAGATGTTTCACAGAATGCTTCTGTGTAGTTTATATTTGAATATCTTCCTTTTTCAACTATTACCCTCTTAGCGCTCCGAATGTCCACTTGCATTTTCTACAGAAAGAGTGTTCAGAACGGCTCAAACAAAAGTATGGTTTTAACTGTTAGTTGAATGCAGAGATCCGAAAGAAGTTTCACAGAATGCTTCTGTGTAGTTTATATTTGAAGATAATCATTTTTCCACTATTACCCTCTTAGCGCTCCGAATCTCCACTTTCATTTTCTACAGAAAGAGTGTTTCAGAACGGCTCAATCAAAACTAAGGTTCAACTCTTTTAGTGGAATGCACAGAACAGAAAGAAGTTTCACAGAATGCTTCTGTGTAGTATTTAGTTGAAGATATTCCTTTTTCGACTATTACCCTCTTAGCGCTCTGAATTTCCACTGGCAGTTTCTACACAAAGAGTGTTTCAGAACTGCTCCTCCAAAAGTAAGGCTCAGCTCTGTTAGTTGAATGCAGAGAACAGAAAGAAGTTTCAGAGAATGCTTCTGTGTAGTTTTTATATGGAGATATTCCTTTTTCCACTATTACTAACTTTGCGCTCTGAATGTCCACTTGCATTTTCTACAGAAAGAGTGTTTCAGAACGGCTCAATCAAAACTAAGGTTCAACACTTTTAGTTGAATGCACAGAACAGAAAGAAGTTTCACAGAATGCTTCTGTGTAGTTTTTATTTGTAGATATTATTTTTCCCAATATAGGCCTCTTAGCGCTCAGAATGTCCAATTGCATTTTCTACAGAAAGAGTGTTCCAGAACGGCTCAATCAAAAGCAAGGTTCAACTCAGTTAGTTGAATGCAGAGAACAGAAAGAAGTTTCACAGAATGCTTCTTTGTAGTTTATATTTGAGTATATTGCTTTTTCCACTATTACCCTCTTAGTGCTCCGAATTTCAACTTGCATTTTCTACAGAAAGAGTGTTCAGAACTGCGCAATCAAAAGTATGGTTTAACTCTGTTAGCTGAATGCACATATCAGAAATAAGTTTCACACAATGCCTCTGTGTAGTTTTTATTTGAAGATATTATTATTCCCAATATAGGCCTCTTAGAGCTGAGAATGTCCAATTGCAGTTTCTACAGAAAGAGTGTTTCAGAACGGCTCAATCAAAAGTAAGGTTCAACTCTGTTAGTTGAATGCACAGAACAGAAAGAAGTTTCATACAATGCTTCTGTGTTGTTTATATTTGAACATATTCCTTTTTCCATTATTACCCACTTAGCGCTCCGAATGTCCAGTTGCATTTTCTACAGTCAGAGTGTTTCAAATCTCCTCAATCAAAAGTATGGTTTAACTCTGTTAGCGGAATGCTCAGATCAGAAAGAAGTTTCACAGAATGCTTCTGTGTAGCTTATATTTGAATATATTCCTTTTTCCAATACTACCCTCTTAGCACTCCAAATGTCCAGTTGCATTTTCTACAGAAAGAGTGTTCAGAACTGCACTATCAAAAGTATGGTTTAACTCTGTTAGCTGAATGCACATATCAGAAAGAAGTTTCACAGAATGATTCTGTGTAGTTTATATTTGAAGATAATCCTTTTTCCACTATTACCCTCTTAGCGCTCCGAATCTCCACTTTCATTTTCTACAGAAAGAGTGTTTCAGAACGGCTCAATCAAAACTAAGGTTCAACTCTTTTAGTTGAATGCACAGAACAGAAAGAAGTTTCACAGAATGCTTCTGTGTAGTATTTAGTTGAAGATATTCCTTTTTCGACTATTACCCTCTTAGCGCTCTGAATTTCCACTGGCAGTTTCTACACAAAGAGTGTTTCAGAACTGCTCCTCCAAAAGTAAGGCTCAGCTCTGTTAGTTGAATGCAGAGAACGGAAACGAGTTTCAGAGAATGCTTCTGTGTAGTTTTTATATGGAGATATTCCTTTTTCCACTATTACTAACTTAGCGCTAAGAATGTCCACTTGCATTTTCTACAGAAAGAGTGTTTCAGAATGGCTCAATCAAAACTAAGGTTCAACACTTTTAGTTGAATGCACAGAACAGAAAGAAGTTTCACAGAATGCTTCTGTGTTGTTTTTATTTGTAGATATTATTTTTCCCAATATAGGCCTCTTAGCGCTCAGAATGTCCAATTGCATTTTCTACAGAAAGAGTGTTCCAGAACGGCTCAATCAAAAGCAAGGTTCAACTCAGTTAGTTGAATGCAGAGAACAGAAAGAAATTTCACAGAATGCTTCTTTGTAGTTTATATTTGAGTATATTGCTTTTTCCACTCTTACCCTCTTAGCGCTCCGAATTTCAACTTGCATTTTCTACAGAAAGAGTGTTCAGAACTGCGCAATCAAAAGTATGGTTTAACTCTGTTAGCTGAATGCACATATCAGAAATATGTTTCACAGAATGCTTCTGTGTAGTTTTTATTTGAAGATATTCTTTTTAACAATGTAGGCCTCTTAGCGCTTAGAAAGTCCAATTGCAGTTTCTACAGAAAGAGTGTTTCAGAACGGCTCAATCAAAAGTAAGGTTCAACTCTGTTAGTTGAATGCACAGAACAGAAAGAAGTTTCACAGAATGCTTCTGTGTAGTTTATATTTGAATATATTCCTTTTTCAACTATTACCCTCTTAGTGCTCCGAATGTCCACTTGCATTTTCTACAGAAAGAGTGTTCAGAACGGCTCAATCAAAAGTATGGTTTTAACTGTTAGTTGAATGCACAGATCCGAAAGAAGTTTCACAGAATGCTTCTGTGTAGTTTTTTTTGTAGATATTCTTTTTCCCAATATAGGCCTTTTAGCGGTCAGAATGTCCAATTGCAGTTTCTACAGAAAGAGTGTTTCACAACGGCTCCATCAAAAGTAAGGTTCCACTCAGTTAGTTGAATGCACAGAACAGAAATAAGTTTCACAGAATGCTTCCGTGTAGTTTATAATTGAATATATTCCTTTTTCCACTATTACCGTATTAGCGCTCCGAATGTCCACTTGCATTTTCTACAGAAAGAGTGTTCAGAACCGCGCAATCAAAAGTATGGTTTAACTCTGTTAGCTGAATGCACATATCAGAAATAAGTTTCACACAATGCTGCTGTGTAGTTTTTATTTGAAGATATTATTATTCCCAATATAGGCCTCTTAGAGCTGAGAATGTCCAATTGCCGTTTCTACAGAAAGAGTGTTTCAGAACGGCTCAATCAAAAGTAAGGTTCAACTCTGTTAGTTGAATGCACAGAACAGAAAGAAGTTTCATACAAGGCTTCTGTGTTGTTTATATTTGAACATATTCCTTTTTCCATTATTACCCACTTAGCGCTCCGAATGTCCAGTTGCATTTTCTACAGTCAGAGTGTTTCAAATCTCCTCAATCAAAAGTATGGTTTAACTCTGTTAGCGGAATGCTCAGATCAGAAAGAAGTTTCACAGAATGCTTCTGTGTAGCTTATATTTGAATATATTCCTTTTTCCAATACTACCCTCTTAGCACTCCAAATGTCCAGTTGCATTTTCTACAGAAAGAGTGTTCAGAACTGCACTATCAAAAGTATGGTTTAACTCTGTTAGCTGAATGCACATATCAGAAAGAAGTTTCACAGAATGATTCTGTGTAGTTTATATTTGAAGATAATCCTTTTTCCACTATTACCCTCTTAGCGCTCCGAATCTCCACTTTCATTTTCTACAGAAAGAGTGTTTCAGAACGGCTCAATCAAAACTAAGGTTCAACTCTTTTAGTTGAATGCACAGAACAGAAAGAAGTTTCACAGAATGCTTCTGTGTAGTATTTAGTTGAAGATATTACTTTTTCGACTATTACCCTCTTAGCGCTCTGAATTTCCACTGGCAGTTTCTACACAAAGAGTGTTTCAGAACTGCTCCTCCAAAAGTAAGGCTCAGCTCTGTTAGTTGAATGCAGAGAACAGAAAGGAGTTTCAGAGAATGCTTCTGTGTGGTTTTTATTTGGAGATAATCCTTTTTCCCCTATTACCATCTTAGCGCTCCGAAGGTCCACTTATATTTTCTACACAAAGAGTGTTTCATAACTGCTCAATCAAAAGTATGGTTTAGCTCTGTTAACTGAATGCACATATCAGAAATATGTTTCACAGAATGCTTCTGTGTAGTTTTTATTTGAAGATATTCTTTTTAACAATGTAGGCCTCTTAGCACTTAGAAAGTCCAATTGCAGTTTCTACAGAAAGAGTGTTTCAGAACGGCTCAATCAAAAGTAAGGTTCAACTCTGTTGTTGAATGCACAGAACAGAAAGATGTTTCACAGAATGCTTCTGTGTAGTTTATATTTGAATATCTTCCTTTTTCAACTATTACCCTCTTAGCGCTCCGAATGTCCACTTGCATTTTCTACAGAAAGAGTGTTCAGAACGGCTCAAACAAAAGTATGGTTTTAACTGTTAGTTGAATGCACAGATCCGAAAGAAGTTTCACAGAATGCTTCTGTGTAGTTTATATTTGAAGATAATCATTTTTCCACTATTACCCTCTTAGCGCTCCGAATCTCCACTTTCATTTTCTACAGAAAGAGTGTTTCAGAACGGCTCAATCAAAACTAAGGTTCAACTCTTTTAGTGGAATGCACAGAACAGAAAGAAGTTTCACAGAATGCTTCTGTGTAGTATTTAGTTGAAGATATTCCTTTTTCGACTATTACCCTCTTAGCGCTCTGAATTTCCACTGGCAGTTTCTACACAAAGAGTGTTTCAGAACTGCTCCTCCAAAAGTAAGGCTCAGCTCTGTTAGTTGAATGCAGAGAACAGAAAGAAGTTTCAGAGAATGCTTCTGTGTAGTTTTTATATGGAGATATTCCTTTTTCCACTATTACTAACTTTGCGCTCTGAATGTCCACTTGCATTTTCTACAGAAAGAGTGTTTCAGAACGGCTCAATCAAAACTAAGGTTCAACACTTTTAGTTGAATGCACAGAACAGAAAGAAGTTTCACAGAATGCTTCTGTGTAGTTTTTATTTGTAGATATTATTTTTCCCAATATAGGCCTCTTAGCGCTCAGAATGTCCAATTGCATTTTCTACAGAAAGAGTGTTCCAGAACGGCTCAATCAAAAGCAAGGTTCAACTCAGTTAGTTGAATGCAGAGAACAGAAAGAAGTTTCACAGAATGCTTCTTTGTAGTTTATATTTGAGTATATTGCTTTTTCCACTATTACCCTCTTAGTGCTCCGAATTTCAACTTGCATTTTCTACAGAAAGAGTGTTCAGAACTGCGCAATCAAAAGTATGGTTTAACTCTGTTAGCTGAATGCACATATCAGAAATAAGTTTCACACAATGCCTCTGTGTAGTTTTTATTTGAAGATATTATTATTCCCAATATAGGCCTCTTAGAGCTGAGAATGTCCAATTGCAGTTTCTACAGAAAGAGTGTTTCAGAACGGCTCAATCAAAAGTAAGGTTCAACTCTGTTAGTTGAATGCACAGAACAGAAAGAAGTTTCATACAATGCTTCTGTGTTGTTTATATTTGAACATATTCCTTTTTCCATTATTACCCACTTAGCGCTCCGAATGTCCAGTTGCATTTTCTACAGTCAGAGTGTTTCAAATCTCCTCAATCAAAAGTATGGTTTAACTCTGTTAGCGGAATGCTCAGATCAGAAAGAAGTTTCACAGAATGCTTCTGTGTAGCTTATATTTGAATATATTCCTTTTTCCAATACTACCCTCTTAGCACTCCAAATGTCCAGTTGCATTTTCTACAGAAAGAGTGTTCAGAACTGCACTATCAAAAGTATGGTTTAACTCTGTTAGCTGAATGCACATATCAGAAAGAAGTTTCACAGAATGATTCTGTGTAGTTTATATTTGAAGATAATCCTTTTTCCACTATTACCCTCTTAGCGCTCCGAATCTCCACTTTCATTTTCTACAGAAAGAGTGTTTCAGAACGGCTCAATCAAAACTAAGGTTCAACTCTTTTAGTTGAATGCACAGAACAGAAAGAAGTTTCACAGAATGCTTCTGTGTAGTATTTAGTTGAAGATATTCCTTTTTCGACTATTACCCTCTTAGCGCTCTGAATTTCCACTGGCAGTTTCTACACAAAGAGTGTTTCAGAACTGCTCCTCCAAAAGTAAGGCTCAGCTCTGTTAGTTGAATGCAGAGAACGGAAACGAGTTTCAGAGAATGCTTCTGTGTAGTTTTTATATGGAGATATTCCTTTTTCCACTATTACTAACTTAGCGCTAAGAATGTCCACTTGCATTTTCTACAGAAAGAGTGTTTCAGAATGGCTCAATCAAAACTAAGGTTCAACACTTTTAGTTGAATGCACAGAACAGAAAGAAGTTTCACAGAATGCTTCTGTGTTGTTTTTATTTGTAGATATTATTTTTCCCAATATAGGCCTCTTAGCGCTCAGAATGTCCAATTGCATTTTCTACAGAAAGAGTGTTCCAGAACGGCTCAATCAAAAGCAAGGTTCAACTCAGTTAGTTGAATGCAGAGAACAGAAAGAAATTTCACAGAATGCTTCTTTGTAGTTTATATTTGAGTATATTGCTTTTTCCACTCTTACCCTCTTAGCGCTCCGAATTTCAACTTGCATTTTCTACAGAAAGAGTGTTCAGAACTGCGCAATCAAAAGTATGGTTTAACTCTGTTAGCTGAATGCACATATCAGAAATATGTTTCACAGAATGCTTCTGTGTAGTTTTTATTTGAAGATATTCTTTTTAACAATGTAGGCCTCTTAGCGCTTAGAAAGTCCAATTGCAGTTTCTACAGAAAGAGTGTTTCAGAACGGCTCAATCAAAAGTAAGGTTCAACTCTGTTAGTTGAATGCACAGAACAGAAAGAAGTTTCACAGAATGCTTCTGTGTAGTTTATATTTGAATATATTCCTTTTTCAACTATTACCCTCTTAGTGCTCCGAATGTCCACTTGCATTTTCTACAGAAAGAGTGTTCAGAACGGCTCAATCAAAAGTATGGTTTTAACTGTTAGTTGAATGCACAGATCCGAAAGAAGTTTCACAGAATGCTTCTGTGTAGTTTTTTTTGTAGATATTCTTTTTCCCAATATAGGCCTTTTAGCGGTCAGAATGTCCAATTGCAGTTTCTACAGAAAGAGTGTTTCACAACGGCTCCATCAAAAGTAAGGTTCCACTCAGTTAGTTGAATGCACAGAACAGAAATAAGTTTCACAGAATGCTTCCGTGTAGTTTATAATTGAATATATTCCTTTTTCCACTATTACCGTATTAGCGCTCCGAATGTCCACTTGCATTTTCTACAGAAAGAGTGTTCAGAACTGCGCAATCAAAAGTATGGTTTAACTCTGTTAGCTGAATGCACATATCAGAAATAAGTTTCACACAATGCTGCTGTGTAGTTTTTATTTGAAGATATTATTATTCCCAATATAGGCCTCTTAGAGCTGAGAATGTCCAATTGCAGTTTCTACAGAAAGAGTGTTTCAGAACGGCTCAATCAAAAGTAAGGTTCAACTCTGTTAGTTGAATGCACAGAACAGAAAGAAGTTTCATACAAGGCTTCTGTGTTGTTTATATTTGAACATATTCCTTTTTCCATTATTACCCACTTAGCGCTCCGAATGTCCAGTTGCATTTTCTACAGTCAGAGTGTTTCAAATCTCCTCAATCAAAAGTATGGTTTAACTCTGTTAGCGGAATGCTCAGATCAGAAAGAAGTTTCACAGAATGCTTCTGTGTAGCTTATATTTGAATATATTCCTTTTTCCAATACTACCCTCTTAGCACTCCAAATGTCCAGTTGCATTTTCTACAGAAAGAGTGTTCAGAACTGCACTATCAAAAGTATGGTTTAACTCTGTTAGCTGAATGCACATATCAGAAAGAAGTTTCACAGAATGATTCTGTGTAGTTTATATTTGAAGATAATCCTTTTTCCACTATTACCCTCTTAGCGCTCCGAATCTCCACTTTCATTTTCTACAGAAAGAGTGTTTCAGAACGGCTCAATCAAAACTAAGGTTCAACTCTTTTAGTTGAATGCACAGAACAGAAAGAAGTTTCACAGAATGCTTCTGTGTAGTATTTAGTTGAAGATATTCCTTTTTCGACTATTACCCTCTTAGCGCTCTGAATTTCCACTGGCAGTTTCTACACAAAGAGTGTTTCAGAACTGCTCCTCCAAAAGTAAGGCTCAGCTCTGTTAGTTGAATGCAGAGAACAGAAAGGAGTTTCAGAGAATGCTTCTGTGTAGTTTTTATATGGAGATATTCCTTTTTCCACTATTACTAACTTAGCGCTCCTAATGTCCACTTGCATTTTCTACAGAAAGAGTGTTTCAGAACGGCTCAATCAAAACTAAGGTTCAACACTTTTAGTTGAATGCACAGAACAGAAAGAAGTTTCACAGAATGCTTCTGTGTTGTTTTTATTTGTAGATATTATTTTTCCCAATATAGGCCTCTTAGCGCTCAGAATGTCCAATTGCATTTTCTACAGAAAGAGTGTTCCAGAACGGCTCAATCAAAAGCAAGGTTCAACTCAGTTAGTTGAATGCAGAGAACAGAAAGAAGTTTCACAGAATGCTTCTTTGTAGTTTATATTTGAGTATATTGCTTTTTCCACTATTACCCTCTTAGCGCTCCGAATTTCAACTTGCATTTTCTACAGAAAGAGTGTTCAGAACTGCGCAATCAAAAGTATGGTTTAACTCTGTTAGCTGAATGCACATATCAGAAATAAGTTTCACACAATGCCTCTGTGTAGTTTTTATTTGAATATATTATTTTTCCCAATATAGGCCTCTTAGGGCTCAGAATGTCCAATTGCAGTTTCTACAGAAAGAGTGTTTCAGAACGGCTCAATCAAATGTAAGTTTCAACTCTGTTAGTTGAATGTACAGAACAGAAAGATGTTTCATACAATGATTCTGTGTAGTTTATATTCGAACTTATTCCTTTTTCCACTATTACCCACTTAGCGCTCCGAATGTCCAGTTGCATTTTCTACAGACAGAGTGTTTCAAAACTGCTCAGTCAAAAGTATGGTTTAACTCTGTTAGCTGAATGCTCAGATCAGAAAGAAGTTTCACAGAATGCTTCCGTGTAGTTTATATTTGAATATATTCCTTTTTCCACTACTACCCTCTTATCGCTCCAAATGTCTAGTTGCATTTTCTACAGAAAGAGTGTTCAGAACTGCTCAATGAAAAGTATGGTTTAATTCTGTTAGCTGAATGCACAGATCAGAAAGAAGTTTCACAGAATGATTCCGTGTACTTTATATTTGAAGATATTACTTTTTCTAGTATTACCCTCTTAGCGCTCAGAATGTCCACTTGCATTTTCTACAGAAAGAGTGTTCAGAACGGCTCAATCAAAAGTATGGTTTTACTCTATTAGTTGAATGCCCATATCCGAAATAAGTTTCACAGAATGCTTCTGTGTAGTTTTTATTTGAAGATATTCTTTTTCAAAATATAGGCCTCTTAGCGCTCAGAATGTCCAATTGCAGTTTCTACAGAAAGAGATTTTCAGAACGGCTCCATCAAAAGTAAGGTTCAACTCAGTTAGTTGAATGCACAGAACAGAAAGAAGTTTCACAGAATGCTTCTGTGTAGTTTATATTTGAATATATTCCTTTTCCAGTATTACCGTCTTAGCGCTGCGAATATCCACTTGCATTTTCTAAAGAAAGAGTGTTTCAGAACGGCTCAATCAAAAATAAGGTTCAACTCTGTTAAATGCACAGAAGAGAAAGGAGTTTCATACAATGCTTCTGTGTAGTTTATATTTGAATATATTACTTTTTCCACTACTACCCTCTTAGCGCTCCAAATGTACAGTTGCATTTTCTACACAAAGAGTGTTCAGAACTGCTCAATCAAAAGTATGCTTTAACTCTGTTAGCTGAATGCACAGATCAGAAAGAAGTTTCACAGAATGATTCTGTGTAGTTTATATTTGAAGATATTCCTTTTTCCACTATTACCCACTTAGCGCTCCAAATGTCCAGTAGCATTTTCTACAGAAAGAGTGTTTCGGAACTGCTCAATCCAAAGTATGGTTTAACTCTGTTAGCTGAATGCACAGATCAGAAAGAAGTTTCACAGAATGCTTCTGTGTAGTGTTTATATGAATGTATTCTTTTTACCAATATAGGCCTCTTAGCGCTCAGAATGTCCAATTGCAGTTTCTATAGAAAGAGTGTTTCAGAACGGCTCAATGAAAAGTAAGGTTCACCTCTTTTAGTTGAATGCACAGAACAGAAAGTAGTTTCACAGAATGCTTCTGTGTAGTATTTAGTTGAAGATATTCCTTTATTGACTATTACCCACTGAGCGCTCCGAATGTCCACTGGCAGTTTCTACACAAAGAGTGTTTCAGAACTGTTCCTTCAAAAGTAAGGCTCAACTCTGTTAGTTGAATTCAGAGAACAGAAAGGAGTTTCAGAGAATGCTTCTGTGTGGTTTTTATTTGGAGATAATCCTTTTTCCCCATTACAATCTTAGCGCTCCGAAGGTCCACTTATATTTTCTACACAAAGAGTGTTTCATAACTGCTCAATCAAAAGTATGGTTTAGCTCTGTTAACTGAATGCACATATCAGAAATATGTTTCACAGAATGCTTCTGTGTAGTTTTTATTTGAAGATATTCTTTTTAACAATGTAGGCCTCTTAGCACTTAGAAAGTCCAATTGCAGTTTCTACAGAAAGAGTGTTTCAGAACGGCTCAATCAAAAGTAAGGTTCAACTCTGTTGTTGAATGCACAGAACAGAAAGATGTTTCACAGAATGCTTCTGTGTAGTTTATATTTGAATATCTTCCTTTTTCAACTATTACCCTCTTAGCGCTCCGAATGTCCACTTGCATTTTCTACAGAAAGAGTGTTCAGAACGGCTCAAACAGAAGTATGGTTTTAACTGTTAGTTGAATGCACAGATCCGAAAGAAGTTTCACAGAATGCTTCTGTGTAGTTTATATTTGAAGATAATCATTTTTCCACTATTACCCTCTTAGCGCTCCGAATCTCCACTTTCATTTTCTACAGAAAGAGTGTTTCAGAACGGCTCAATCAAAACTAAGTTTCAACTCTTTTAGTGGAATGCACAGAACAGAAAGAAGTTTCACAGAATGCTTCTGTGTAGTATTTAGTTGAAGATATTCCTTTTTCGACTATTACCCTCTTAGCGCTCTGAATTTCCACTGGCAGTTTCTACACAAAGAGTGTTTCAGAACTGCTCCTCCAAAAGTAAGGCTCAGCTCTGTTAGTTGAACGCAGAGAACAGAAAGAAGTTTCAGAGAATGCTTCTGTGTAGTTTTTATATGGAGATATTCCTTTTTCCACTATTACTAACTTAGCGCTCTGAATGTCCACTTGCATTTTCTACAGAAAGAGTGTTTCAGAACGGCTCAATCAAAACTAAGGTTCAACACTTTTAGTTGAATGCACAGAACAGAAAGAAGTTTCACAGAATGCTTCTGTGTAGTTTTTATTTGTAGATATTATTTTTCCCAATATAGGCCTCTTAGCGCTCAGAATGTCCAATTGCATTTTCTACAGAAAGAGAGTTCCAGAACGGCTCAATCAAAAGCAAGGTTCAACTCAGTTAGTTGAATGCAGAGAACAGAAAGAAGTTTCACAGAATGCTTCTTTGTAGTTTATATTTGAGTATATTGCTTTTTCCACTATTACCCTCTTAGTGCTCCGAATTTCAACTTGCATTTTCTACAGAAAGAGTGTTCAGAACTGCGCAATCAAAAGTATGGTTTAACTCTGTTAGCTGAATGCACATATCAGAAATAAGTTTCACACAATGCCTCTGTGTAGTTTTTATTTGAAGATATTATTATTCCCAATATAGGCCTCTTAGAGCTGAGAATGTCCAATTGCAGTTTCTACAGAAAGAGTGTTTCAGAACGGCTCAATCAAAAGTAAGGTTCAACTCTGTTAGTTGAATGCACAGAACAGAAAGAAGTTTCATACAATGCTTCTGTGTTGTTTATATTTGAACATATTCCTTTTTCCATTATTACCCACTAAGCGCTCCGAATGTCCAGTTGCATTTTCTACAGTCAGAGTGTTTCAAATCTCCTCAATCAAAAGTATGGTTTAACTCTGTTAGCGGAATGCTCAGATCAGAAAGAAGTTTCACAGAATGCTTCTGTGTAGCTTATATTTGAATATATTCCTTTTTCCAATACTACCCTCTTAGCACTCCAAATGTCCAGTTGCATTTTCTACAGAAAGAGTGTTCAGAACTGCACTATCAAAAGTATGGTTTAACTCTGTTAGCTGAATGCACATATCAGAAAGAAGTTTCACAGAATGATTCTGTGTAGTTTATATTTGAAGATAATCCTTTTTCCACTATTACCCTCTTAGCGCTCCGAATCTCCACTTTCATTTTCTACAGAAAGAGTGTTTCAGAACGGCTCAATCAAAACTAAGGTTCAACTCTTTTAGTTGAATGCACAGAACAGAAAGAAGTTTCACAGAATGCTTCTGTGTAGTATTTAGTTGAAGATATTACTTTTTCGACTATTACCCTCTTAGCGCTCTGAATTTCCACTGGCAGTTTCTACACAAAGAGTGTTTCAGAACTGCTCCTCCAAAAGTAAGGCTCAGCTCTGTTAGTTGAATGCAGAGAACAGAAAGGAGTTTCAGAGAATGCTTCTGTGTGGTTTTTATTTGGAGATAATCCTTTTTCCCCTATTACCATCTTAGCGCTCCGAAGGTCCACTTATATTTTCTACACAAAGAGTGTTTCATAACTGCTCAATCAAAAGTATGGTTTAGCTCTGTTAACTGAATGCACATATCAGAAATATGTTTCACAGAATGCTTCTGTGTAGTTTTTATTTGAAGATATTCTTTTTAACAATGTAGGCCTCTTAGCACTTAGAAAGTCCAATTGCAGTTTCTACAGAAAGAGTGTTTCAGAACGGCTCAATCAAAAGTAAGGTTCAACTCTGTTGTTGAATGCACAGAACAGAAAGATGTTTCACAGAATGCTTCTGTGTAGTTTATATTTGAATATCTTCCTTTTTCAACTATTACCCTCTTAGCGCTCCGAATGTCCACTTGCATTTTCTACAGAAAGAGTGTTCAGAACGGCTCAAACAAAAGTATGGTTTTAACTGTTAGTTGAATGCACAGATCCGAAAGAAGTTTCACAGAATGCTTCTGTGTAGTTTATATTTGAAGATAATCATTTTTCCACTATTACCCTCTTAGCGCTCCGAATCTCCACTTTCATTTTCTACAGAAAGAGTGTTTCAGAACGGCTCAATCAAAACTAAGGTTCAACTCTTTTAGTGGAATGCACAGAACAGAAAGAAGTTTCACAGAATGCTTCTGTGTAGTATTTAGTTGAAGATATTCCTTTTTCGACTATTACCCTCTTAGCGCTCTGAATTTCCACTGGCAGTTTCTACACAAAGAGTGTTTCAGAACTGCTCCTCCAAAAGTAAGGCTCAGCTCTGTTAGTTGAATGCAGAGAACAGAAAGAAGTTTCAGAGAATGCTTCTGTGTAGTTTTTATATGGAGATATTCCTTTTTCCACTATTACTAACTTTGCGCTCTGAATGTCCACTTGCATTTTCTACAGAAAGAGTGTTTCAGAACGGCTCAATCAAAACTAAGGTTCAACACTTTTAGTTGAATGCACAGAACAGAAAGAAGTTTCACAGAATGCTTCTGTGTAGTTTTTATTTGTAGATATTATTTTTCCCAATATAGGCCTCTTAGCGCTCAGAATGTCCAATTGCATTTTCTACAGAAAGAGTGTTCCAGAACGGCTCAATCAAAAGCAAGGTTCAACTCAGTTAGTTGAATGCAGAGAACAGAAAGAAGTTTCACAGAATGCTTCTTTGTAGTTTATATTTGAGTATATTGCTTTTTCCACTATTACCCTCTTAGTGCTCCGAATTTCAACTTGCATTTTCTACAGAAAGAGTGTTCAGAACTGCGCAATCAAAAGTATGGTTTAACTCTGTTAGCTGAATGCACATATCAGAAATAAGTTTCACACAATGCCTCTGTGTAGTTTTTATTTGAAGATATTATTATTCCCAATATAGGCCTCTTAGAGCTGAGAATGTCCAATTGCAGTTTCTACAGAAAGAGTGTTTCAGAACGGCTCAATCAAAAGTAAGGTTCAACTCTGTTAGTTGAATGCACAGAACAGAAAGAAGTTTCATACAATGCTTCTGTGTTGTTTATATTTGAACATATTCCTTTTTCCATTATTACCCACTTAGCGCTCCGAATGTCCAGTTGCATTTTCTACAGTCAGAGTGTTTCAAATCTCCTCAATCAAAAGTATGGTTTAACTCTGTTAGCGGAATGCTCAGATCAGAAAGAAGTTTCACAGAATGCTTCTGTGTAGCTTATATTTGAATATATTCCTTTTTCCAATACTACCCTCTTAGCACTCCAAATGTCCAGTTGCATTTTCTACAGAAAGAGTGTTCAGAACTGCACTATCAAAAGTATGGTTTAACTCTGTTAGCTGAATGCACATATCAGAAAGAAGTTTCACAGAATGATTCTGTGTAGTTTATATTTGAAGATAATCCTTTTTCCACTATTACCCTCTTAGCGCTCCGAATCTCCACTTTCATTTTCTACAGAAAGAGTGTTTCAGAACGGCTCAATCAAAACTAAGGTTCAACTCTTTTAGTTGAATGCACAGAACAGAAAGAAGTTTCACAGAATGCTTCTGTGTAGTATTTAGTTGAAGATATTCCTTTTTCGACTATTACCCTCTTAGCGCTCTGAATTTCCACTGGCAGTTTCTACACAAAGAGTGTTTCAGAACTGCTCCTCCAAAAGTAAGGCTCAGCTCTGTTAGTTGAATGCAGAGAACGGAAACGAGTTTCAGAGAATGCTTCTGTGTAGTTTTTATATGGAGATATTCCTTTTTCCACTATTACTAACTTAGCGCTAAGAATGTCCACTTGCATTTTCTACAGAAAGAGTGTTTCAGAATGGCTCAATCAAAACTAAGGTTCAACACTTTTAGTTGAATGCACAGAACAGAAAGAAGTTTCACAGAATGCTTCTGTGTTGTTTTTATTTGTAGATATTATTTTTCCCAATATAGGCCTCTTAGCGCTCAGAATGTCCAATTGCATTTTCTACAGAAAGAGTGTTCCAGAACGGCTCAATCAAAAGCAAGGTTCAACTCAGTTAGTTGAATGCAGAGAACAGAAAGAAATTTCACAGAATGCTTCTTTGTAGTTTATATTTGAGTATATTGCTTTTTCCACTCTTACCCTCTTAGCGCTCCGAATTTCAACTTGCATTTTCTACAGAAAGAGTGTTCAGAACTGCGCAATCAAAAGTATGGTTTAACTCTGTTAGCTGAATGCACATATCAGAAATATGTTTCACAGAATGCTTCTGTGTAGTTTTTATTTGAAGATATTCTTTTTAACAATGTAGGCCTCTTAGCGCTTAGAAAGTCCAATTGCAGTTTCTACAGAAAGAGTGTTTCAGAACGGCTCAATCAAAAGTAAGGTTCAACTCTGTTAGTTGAATGCACAGAACAGAAAGAAGTTTCACAGAATGCTTCTGTGTAGTTTATATTTGAATATATTCCTTTTTCAACTATTACCCTCTTAGTGCTCCGAATGTCCACTTGCATTTTCTACAGAAAGAGTGTTCAGAACGGCTCAATCAAAAGTATGGTTTTAACTGTTAGTTGAATGCACAGATCCGAAAGAAGTTTCACAGAATGCTTCTGTGTAGTTTTTTTTGTAGATATTCTTTTTCCCAATATAGGCCTTTTAGCGGTCAGAATGTCCAATTGCAGTTTCTACAGAAAGAGTGTTTCACAACGGCTCCATCAAAAGTAAGGTTCCACTCAGTTAGTTGAATGCACAGAACAGAAATAAGTTTCACAGAATGCTTCCGTGTAGTTTATAATTGAATATATTCCTTTTTCCACTATTACCGTATTAGCGCTCCGAATGTCCACTTGCATTTTCTACAGAAAGAGTGTTCAGAACTGCGCAATCAAAAGTATGGTTTAACTCTGTTAGCTGAATGCACATATCAGAAATAAGTTTCACACAATGCTGCTGTGTAGTTTTTATTTGAAGATATTATTATTCCCAATATAGGCCTCTTAGAGCTGAGAATGTCCAATTGCAGTTTCTACAGAAAGAGTGTTTCAGAACGGCTCAATCAAAAGTAAGGTTCAACTCTGTTAGTTGAATGCACAGAACAGAAAGAAGTTTCATACAAGGCTTCTGTGTTGTTTATATTTGAACATATTCCTTTTTCCATTATTACCCACTTAGCGCTCCGAATGTCCAGTTGCATTTTCTACAGTCAGAGTGTTTCAAATCTCCTCAATCAAAAGTATGGTTTAACTCTGTTAGCGGAATGCTCAGATCAGAAAGAAGTTTCACAGAATGCTTCTGTGTAGCTTATATTTGAATATATTCCTTTTTCCAATACTACCCTCTTAGCACTCCAAATGTCCAGTTGCATTTTCTACAGAAAGAGTGTTCAGAACTGCACTATCAAAAGTATGGTTTAACTCTGTTAGCTGAATGCACATATCAGAAAGAAGTTTCACAGAATGATTCTGTGTAGTTTATATTTGAAGATAATCCTTTTTCCACTATTACCCTCTTAGCGCTCCGAATCTCCACTTTCATTTTCTACAGAAAGAGTGTTTCAGAACGGCTCAATCAAAACTAAGGTTCAACTCTTTTAGTTGAATGCACAGAACAGAAAGAAGTTTCACAGAATGCTTCTGTGTAGTATTTAGTTGAAGATATTCCTTTTTCGACTATTACCCTCTTAGCGCTCTGAATTTCCACTGGCAGTTTCTACACAAAGAGTGTTTCAGAACTGCTCCTCCAAAAGTAAGGCTCAGCTCTGTTAGTTGAATGCAGAGAACAGAAAGGAGTTTCAGAGAATGCTTCTGTGTAGTTTTTATATGGAGATATTCCTTTTTCCACTATTACTAACTTAGCGCTCCTAATGTCCACTTGCATTTTCTACAGAAAGAGTGTTTCAGAACGGCTCAATCAAAACTAAGGTTCAACACTTTTAGTTGAATGCACAGAACAGAAAGAAGTTTCACAGAATGCTTCTGTGTTGTTTTTATTTGTAGATATTATTTTTCCCAATATAGGCCTCTTAGCGCTCAGAATGTCCAATTGCATTTTCTACAGAAAGAGTGTTCCAGAACGGCTCAATCAAAAGCAAGGTTCAACTCAGTTAGTTGAATGCAGAGAACAGAAAGAAGTTTCACAGAATGCTTCTTTGTAGTTTATATTTGAGTATATTGCTTTTTCCACTATTACCCTCTTAGCGCTCCGAATTTCAACTTGCATTTTCTACAGAAAGAGTGTTCAGAACTGCGCAATCAAAAGTATGGTTTAACTCTGTTAGCTGAATGCACATATCAGAAATAAGTTTCACACAATGCCTCTGTGTAGTTTTTATTTGAATATATTATTTTTCCCAATATAGGCCTCTTAGGGCTCAGAATGTCCAATTGCAGTTTCTACAGAAAGAGTGTTTCAGAACGGCTCAATCAAATGTAAGTTTCAACTCTGTTAGTTGAATGTACAGAACAGAAAGATGTTTCATACAATGATTCTGTGTAGTTTATATTCGAACTTATTCCTTTTTCCACTATTACCCACTTAGCGCTCCGAATGTCCAGTTGCATTTTCTACAGACAGAGTGTTTCAAAACTGCTCAGTCAAAAGTATGGTTTAACTCTGTTAGCTGAATGCTCAGATCAGAAAGAAGTTTCACAGAATGCATCCGTGTAGTTTATATTTGAATATATTCCTTTTTCCACTACTACCCTCTTATCGCTCCAAATGTCTAGTTGCATTTTCTACAGAAAGAGTGTTCAGAACTGCTCAATGAAAAGTATGGTTTAATTCTGTTAGCTGAATGCACAGATCAGAAAGAAGTTTCACAGAATGATTCCGTGTACTTTATATTTGAAGATATTACTTTTTCTAGTATTACCCTCTTAGCGCTCAGAATGTCCACTTGCATTTTCTACAGAAAGAGTGTTCAGAACGGCTCAATCAAAAGTATGGTTTTACTCTATTAGTTGAATGCCCATATCCGAAATAAGTTTCACAGAATGCTTCTGTGTAGTTTTTATTTGAAGATATTCTTTTTCAAAATATAGGCCTCTTAGCGCTCAGAATGTCCAATTGCAGTTTCTACAGAAAGAGATTTTCAGAACGGCTCCATCAAAAGTAAGGTTCAACTCAGTTAGTTGAATGCACAGAACAGAAAGAAGTTTCACAGAATGCTTCTGTGTAGTTTATATTTGAATATATTCCTTTTCCAGTATTACCGTCTTAGCGCTGCGAATATCCACTTGCATTTTCTAAAGAAAGAGTGTTTCAGAACGGCTCAATCAAAAATAAGGTTCAACTCTGTTAAATGCACAGAAGAGAAAGGAGTTTCATACAATGCTTCTGTGTAGTTTATATTTGAATATATTACTTTTTCCACTACTACCCTCTTAGCGCTCCAAATGTACAGTTGCATTTTCTACACAAAGAGTGTTCAGAACTGCTCAATCAAAAGTATGCTTTAACTCTGTTAGCTGAATGCACAGATCAGAAAGAAGTTTCACAGAATGATTCTGTGTAGTTTATATTTGAAGATATTCCTTTTTCCACTATTACCCACTTAGCGCTCCAAATGTCCAGTAGCATTTTCTACAGAAAGAGTGTTTCGGAACTGCTCAATCCAAAGTATGGTTTAACTCTGTTAGCTGAATGCACAGATCAGAAAGAAGTTTCACAGAATGCTTCTGTGTAGTGTTTATATGAATGTATTCTTTTTACCAATATAGGCCTCTTAGCGCTCAGAATGTCCAATTGCAGTTTCTATAGAAAGAGTGTTTCAGAACGGCTCAATGAAAAGTAAGGTTCACCTCTTTTAGTTGAATGCACAGAACAGAAAG
The DNA here is from genome assembly GCF_028878055.3 of Symphalangus syndactylus. NCBI lineage: Eukaryota > Metazoa > Chordata > Mammalia > Primates > Hylobatidae > Symphalangus > Symphalangus syndactylus. Next base: position 97,685,926 of record NC_072434.2, on the reverse strand, counting down.
TAGTTTCACAGAATGCTTCTGTGTAGTATTTAGTTGAAGATATTCCTTTATTGACTATTACCCACTGAGCGCTCCGAATGTCCACTGGCAGTTTCTACACAAAGAGTGTTTCAGAACTGTTCCTTCAAAAGTAAGGCTCAACTCTGTTAGTTGAATTCAGAGAACAGAAAGGAGTTTCAGAGAATGCTTCTGTGTGGTTTTTATTTGGAGATAATCCTTTTTCCCCATTACAATCTTAGCGCTCCGAAGGTCCACTTATATTTTCTACACAAAGAGTGTTTCATAACTGCTCAATCAAAAGTATGGTTTAGCTCTGTTAACTGAATGCACATATCAGAAATATGTTTCACAGAATGCTTCTGTGTAGTTTTTATTTGAAGATATTCTTTTTAACAATGTAGGCCTCTTAGCACTTAGAAAGTCCAATTGCAGTTTCTACAGAAAGAGTGTTTCAGAACGGCTCAATCAAAAGTAAGGTTCAACTCTGTTGTTGAATGCACAGAACAGAAAGATGTTTCACAGAATGCTTCTGTGTAGTTTATATTTGAATATCTTCCTTTTTCAACTATTACCCTCTTAGCGCTCCGAATGTCCACTTGCATTTTCTACAGAAAGAGTGTTCAGAACGGCTCAAACAGAAGTATGGTTTTAACTGTTAGTTGAATGCACAGATCCGAAAGAAGTTTCACAGAATGCTTCTGTGTAGTTTATATTTGAAGATAATCATTTTTCCACTATTACCCTCTTAGCGCTCCGAATCTCCACTTTCATTTTCTACAGAAAGAGTGTTTCAGAACGGCTCAATCAAAACTAAGGTTCAACTCTTTTAGTGGAATGCACAGAACAGAAAGAAGTTTCACAGAATGCTTCTGTGTAGTATTTAGTTGAAGATATTCCTTTTTCGACTATTACCCTCTTAGCGCTCTGAATTTCCACTGGCAGTTTCTACACAAAGAGTGTTTCAGAACTGCTCCTCCAAAAGTAAGGCTCAGCTCTGTTAGTTGAACGCAGAGAACAGAAAGAAGTTTCAGAGAATGCTTCTGTGTAGTTTTTATATGGAGATATTCCTTTTTCCACTATTACTAACTTAGCGCTCTGAATGTCCACTTGCATTTTCTACAGAAAGAGTGTTTCAGAACGGCTCAATCAAAACTAAGGTTCAACACTTTTAGTTGAATGCACAGAACAGAAAGAAGTTTCACAGAATGCTTCTGTGTAGTTTTTATTTGTAGATATTATTTTTCCCAATATAGGCCTCTTAGCGCTCAGAATGTCCAATTGCATTTTCTACAGAAAGAGAGTTCCAGAACGGCTCAATCAAAAGCAAGGTTCAACTCAGTTAGTTGAATGCAGAGAACAGAAAGAAGTTTCACAGAATGCTTCTTTGTAGTTTATATTTGAGTATATTGCTTTTTCCACTATTACCCTCTTAGTGCTCCGAATTTCAACTTGCATTTTCTACAGAAAGAGTGTTCAGAACTGCGCAATCAAAAGTATGGTTTAACTCTGTTAGCTGAATGCACATATCAGAAATAAGTTTCACACAATGCCTCTGTGTAGTTTTTATTTGAAGATATTATTATTCCCAATATAGGCCTCTTAGAGCTGAGAATGTCCAATTGCAGTTTCTACAGAAAGAGTGTTTCAGAACGGCTCAATCAAAAGTAAGGTTCAACTCTGTTAGTTGAATGCACAGAACAGAAAGAAGTTTCATACAATGCTTCTGTGTTGTTTATATTTGAACATATTCCTTTTTCCATTATTACCCACTAAGCGCTCCGAATGTCCAGTTGCATTTTCTACAGTCAGAGTGTTTCAAATCTCCTCAATCAAAAGTATGGTTTAACTCTGTTAGCGGAATGCTCAGATCAGAAAGAAGTTTCACAGAATGCTTCTGTGTAGCTTATATTTGAATATATTCCTTTTTCCAATACTACCCTCTTAGCACTCCAAATGTCCAGTTGCATTTTCTACAGAAAGAGTGTTCAGAACTGCACTATCAAAAGTATGGTTTAACTCTGTTAGCTGAATGCACATATCAGAAAGAAGTTTCACAGAATGATTCTGTGTAGTTTATATTTGAAGATAATCCTTTTTCCACTATTACCCTCTTAGCGCTCCGAATCTCCACTTTCATTTTCTACAGAAAGAGTGTTTCAGAACGGCTCAATCAAAACTAAGGTTCAACTCTTTTAGTTGAATGCACAGAACAGAAAGAAGTTTCACAGAATGCTTCTGTGTAGTATTTAGTTGAAGATATTACTTTTTCGACTATTACCCTCTTAGCGCTCTGAATTTCCACTGGCAGTTTCTACACAAAGAGTGTTTCAGAACTGCTCCTCCAAAAGTAAGGCTCAGCTCTGTTAGTTGAATGCAGAGAACAGAAAGGAGTTTCAGAGAATGCTTCTGTGTGGTTTTTATTTGGAGATAATCCTTTTTCCCCTATTACCATCTTAGCGCTCCGAAGGTCCACTTATATTTTCTACACAAAGAGTGTTTCATAACTGCTCAATCAAAAGTATGGTTTAGCTCTGTTAACTGAATGCACATATCAGAAATATGTTTCACAGAATGCTTCTGTGTAGTTTTTATTTGAAGATATTCTTTTTAACAATGTAGGCCTCTTAGCACTTAGAAAGTCCAATTGCAGTTTCTACAGAAAGAGTGTTTCAGAACGGCTCAATCAAAAGTAAGGTTCAACTCTGTTGTTGAATGCACAGAACAGAAAGATGTTTCACAGAATGCTTCTGTGTAGTTTATATTTGAATATCTTCCTTTTTCAACTATTACCCTCTTAGCGCTCCGAATGTCCCCTTGCATTTTCTACAGAAAGAGTGTTCAGAACGGCTCAAACAAAAGTATGGTTTTAACTGTTAGTTGAATGCACAGATCCGAAAGAAGTTTCACAGAATGCTTCTGTGTAGTTTATATTTGAAGATAATCATTTTTCCACTATTACCCTCTTAGCGCTCCGAATCTCCACTTTCATTTTCTACAGAAAGAGTGTTTCAGAACGGCTCAATCAAAACTAAGGTTCAACTCTTTTAGTGGAATGCACAGAACAGAAAGAAGTTTCACAGAATGCTTCTGTGTAGTATTTAGTTGAAGATATTCCTTTTTCGACTATTACCCTCTTAGCGCTCTGAATTTCCACTGGCAGTTTCTACACAAAGAGTGTTTCAGAACTGCTCCTCCAAAAGTAAGGCTCAGCTCTGTTAGTTGAATGCAGAGAACAGAAAGAAGTTTCAGAGAATGCTTCTGTGTAGTTTTTATATGGAGATATTCCTTTTTCCACTATTACTAACTTTGCGCTCTGAATGTCCACTTGCATTTTCTACAGAAAGAGTGTTTCAGAACGGCTCAATCAAAACTAAGGTTCAACACTTTTAGTTGAATGCACAGAACAGAAAGAAGTTTCACAGAATGCTTCTGTGTAGTTTTTATTTGTAGATATTATTTTTCCCAATATAGGCCTCTTAGCGCTCAGAATGTCCAATTGCATTTTCTACAGAAAGAGTGTTCCAGAACGGCTCAATCAAAAGCAAGGTTCAACTCAGTTAGTTGAATGCAGAGAACAGAAAGAAGTTTCACAGAATGCTTCTTTGTAGTTTATATTTGAGTATATTGCTTTTTCCACTATTACCCTCTTAGTGCTCCGAATTTCAACTTGCATTTTCTACAGAAAGAGTGTTCAGAACTGCGCAATCAAAAGTATGGTTTAACTCTGTTAGCGGAATGCTCAGATCAGAAAGAAGTTTCACAGAATGCTTCTGTGTAGCTTATATTTGAATATATTCCTTTTTCCAATACTACCCTCTTAGCACTCCAAATGTCCAGTTGCATTTTCTACAGAAAGAGTGTTCAGAACTGCGCAATCAAAAGTATGGTTTAACTCTGTTAGCTGAATGCACATATCAGAAATAAGTTTCACACAATGCCTCTGTGTAGTTTTTATTTGAAGATATTATTATTCCCAATATAGGCCTCTTAGAGCTGAGAATGTCCAATTGCAGTTTCTACAGAAAGAGTGTTTCAGAACGGCTCAATCAAAAGTAAGGTTCAACTCTGTTAGTTGAATGCACAGAACAGAAAGAAGTTTCATACAATGCTTCTGTGTTGTTTATATTTGAACATATTCCTTTTTCCATTATTACCCACTTAGCGCTCCGAATGTCCAGTTGCATTTTCTACAGTCAGAGTGTTTCAAATCTCCTCAATCAAAAGTATGGTTTAACTCTGTTAGCGGAATGCTCAGATCAGAAAGAAGTTTCACAGAATGCTTCTGTGTAGCTTATATTTGAATATATTCCTTTTTCCAATACTACCCTCTTAGCACTCCAAATGTCCAGTTGCATTTTCTACAGAAAGAGTGTTCAGAACTGCACTATCAAAAGTATGGTTTAACTCTGTTAGCTGAATGCACATATCAGAAAGAAGTTTCACAGAATGATTCTGTGTAGTTTATATTTGAAGATAATCCTTTTTCCACTATTACCCTCTTAGCGCTCCGAATCTCCACTTTCATTTTCTACAGAAAGAGTGTTTCAGAACGGCTCAATCAAAACTAAGGTTCAACTCTTTTAGTTGAATGCACAGAACAGAAAGAAGTTTCACAGAATGCTTCTGTGTAGTATTTAGTTGAAGATATTCCTTTTTCGACTATTACCCTCTTAGCGCTCTGAATTTCCACTGGCAGTTTCTACACAAAGAGTGTTTCAGAACTGCTCCTCCAAAAGTAAGGCTCAGCTCTGTTAGTTGAATGCAGAGAACGGAAACGAGTTTCAGAGAATGCTTCTGTGTAGTTTTTATATGGAGATATTCCTTTTTCCACTATTACTAACTTAGCGCTAAGAATGTCCACTTGCATTTTCTACAGAAAGAGTGTTTCAGAATGGCTCAATCAAAACTAAGGTTCAACACTTTTAGTTGAATGCACAGAACAGAAAGAAGTTTCACAGAATGCTTCTGTGTTGTTTTTATTTGTAGATATTATTTTTCCCAATATAGGCCTCTTAGCGCTCAGAATGTCCAATTGCATTTTCTACAGAAAGAGTGTTCCAGAACGGCTCAATCAAAAGCAAGGTTCAACTCAGTTAGTTGAATGCAGAGAACAGAAAGAAATTTCACAGAATGCTTCTTTGTAGTTTATATTTGAGTATATTGCTTTTTCCACTCTTACCCTCTTAGCGCTCCGAATTTCAACTTGCATTTTCTACAGAAAGAGTGTTCAGAACTGCGCAATCAAAAGTATGGTTTAACTCTGTTAGCTGAATGCACATATCAGAAATATGTTTCACAGAATGCTTCTGTGTAGTTTTTATTTGAAGATATTCTTTTTAACAATGTAGGCCTCTTAGCGCTTAGAAAGTCCAATTGCAGTTTCTACAGAAAGAGTGTTTCAGAACGGCTCAATCAAAAGTAAGGTTCAACTCTGTTAGTTGAATGCACAGAACAGAAAGAAGTTTCACAGAATGCTTCTGTGTAGTTTATATTTGAATATATTCCTTTTTCAACTATTACCCTCTTAGTGCTCCGAATGTCCACTTGCATTTTCTACAGAAAGAGTGTTCAGAACGGCTCAATCAAAAGTATGGTTTTAACTGTTAGTTGAATGCACAGATCCGAAAGAAGTTTCACAGAATGCTTCTGTGTAGTTTTTTTTGTAGATATTCTTTTTCCCAATATAGGCCTTTTAGCGGTCAGAATGTCCAATTGCAGTTTCTACAGAAAGAGTGTTTCACAACGGCTCCATCAAAAGTAAGGTTCCACTCAGTTAGTTGAATGCACAGAACAGAAATAAGTTTCACAGAATGCTTCCGTGTAGTTTATAATTGAATATATTCCTTTTTCCACTATTACCGTATTAGCGCTCCGAATGTCCACTTGCATTTTCTACAGAAAGAGTGTTCAGAACTGCGCAATCAAAAGTATGGTTTAACTCTGTTAGCTGAATGCACATATCAGAAATAAGTTTCACACAATGCTGCTGTGTAGTTTTTATTTGAAGATATTATTATTCCCAATATAGGCCTCTTAGAGCTGAGAATGTCCAATTGCAGTTTCTACAGAAAGAGTGTTTCAGAACGGCTCAATCAAAAGTAAGGTTCAACTCTGTTAGTTGAATGCACAGAACAGAAAGAAGTTTCATACAAGGCTTCTGTGTTGTTTATATTTGAACATATTCCTTTTTCCATTATTACCCACTTAGCGCTCCGAATGTCCAGTTGCATTTTCTACAGTCAGAGTGTTTCAAATCTCCTCAATCAAAAGTATGGTTTAACTCTGTTAGCGGAATGCTCAGATCAGAAAGAAGTTTCACAGAATGCTTCTGTGTAGCTTATATTTGAATATATTCCTTTTTCCAATACTACCCTCTTAGCACTCCAAATGTCCAGTTGCATTTTCTACAGAAAGAGTGTTCAGAACTGCACTATCAAAAGTATGGTTTAACTCTGTTAGCTGAATGCACATATCAGAAAGAAGTTTCACAGAATGATTCTGTGTAGTTTATATTTGAAGATAATCCTTTTTCCACTATTACCCTCTTAGCGCTCCGAATCTCCACTTTCATTTTCTACAGAAAGAGTGTTTCAGAACGGCTCAATCAAAACTAAGGTTCAACTCTTTTAGTTGAATGCACAGAACAGAAAGAAGTTTCACAGAATGCTTCTGTGTAGTATTTAGTTGAAGATATTCCTTTTTCGACTATTACCCTCTTAGCGCTCTGAATTTCCACTGGCAGTTTCTACACAAAGAGTGTTTCAGAACTGCTCCTCCAAAAGTAAGGCTCAGCTCTGTTAGTTGAATGCAGAGAACGGAAACGAGTTTCAGAGAATGCTTCTGTGTAGTTTTTATATGGAGATATTCCTTTTTCCACTATTACTAACTTAGCGCTAAGAATGTCCACTTGCATTTTCTACAGAAAGAGTGTTTCAGAATGGCTCAATCAAAACTAAGGTTCAACACTTTTAGTTGAATGCACAGAACAGAAAGAAGTTTCACAGAATGCTTCTGTGTTGTTTTTATTTGTAGATATTATTTTTCCCAATATAGGCCTCTTAGCGCTCAGAATGTCCAATTGCATTTTCTACAGAAAGAGTGTTCCAGAACGGCTCAATCAAAAGCAAGGTTCAACTCAGTTAGTTGAATGCAGAGAACAGAAAGAAATTTCACAGAATGCTTCTTTGTAGTTTATATTTGAGTATATTGCTTTTTCCACTCTTACCCTCTTAGCGCTCCGAATTTCAACTTGCATTTTCTACAGAAAGAGTGTTCAGAACTGCGCAATCAAAAGTATGGTTTAACTCTGTTAGCTGAATGCACATATCAGAAATATGTTTCACAGAATGCTTCTGTGTAGTTTTTATTTGAAGATATTCTTTTTAACAATGTAGGCCTCTTAGCGCTTAGAAAGTCCAATTGCAGTTTCTACAGAAAGAGTGTTTCAGAACGGCTCAATCAAAAGTAAGGTTCAACTCTGTTAGTTGAATGCACAGAACAGAAAGAAGTTTCACAGAATGCTTCTGTGTAGTTTATATTTGAATATATTCCTTTTTCAACTATTACCCTCTTAGTGCTCCGAATGTCCACTTGCATTTTCTACAGAAAGAGTGTTCAGAACGGCTCAATCAAAAGTATGGTTTTAACTGTTAGTTGAATGCACAGATCCGAAAGAAGTTTCACAGAATGCTTCTGTGTAGTTTTTTTTGTAGATATTCTTTTTCCCAATATAGGCCTTTTAGCGGTCAGAATGTCCAATTGCAGTTTCTACAGAAAGAGTGTTTCACAACGGCTCCATCAAAAGTAAGGTTCCACTCAGTTAGTTGAATGCACAGAACAGAAATAAGTTTCACAGAATGCTTCCGTGTAGTTTATAATTGAATATATTCCTTTTTCCACTATTACCGTATTAGCGCTCCGAATGTCCACTTGCATTTTCTACAGAAAGAGTGTTCAGAACTGCGCAATCAAAAGTATGGTTTAACTCTGTTAGCTGAATGCACATATCAGAAATAAGTTTCACACAATGCTGCTGTGTAGTTTTTATTTGAAGATATTATTATTCCCAATATAGGCCTCTTAGAGCTGAGAATGTCCAATTGCAGTTTCTACAGAAAGAGTGTTTCAGAACGGCTCAATCAAAAGTAAGGTTCAACTCTGTTAGTTGAATGCACAGAACAGAAAGAAGTTTCATACAAGGCTTCTGTGTTGTTTATATTTGAACATATTCCTTTTTCCATTATTACCCACTTAGCGCTCCGAATGTCCAGTTGCATTTTCTACAGTCAGAGTGTTTCAAATCTCCTCAATCAAAAGTATGGTTTAACTCTGTTAGCGGAATGCTCAGATCAGAAAGAAGTTTCACAGAATGCTTCTGTGTAGCTTATATTTGAATATATTCCTTTTTCCAATACTACCCTCTTAGCACTCCAAATGTCCAGTTGCATTTTCTACAGAAAGAGTGTTCAGAACTGCACTATCAAAAGTATGGTTTAACTCTGTTAGCTGAATGCACATATCAGAAAGAAGTTTCACAGAATGATTCTGTGTAGTTTATATTTGAAGATAATCCTTTTTCCACTATTACCCTCTTAGCGCTCCGAATCTCCACTTTCATTTTCTACAGAAAGAGTGTTTCAGAACGGCTCAATCAAAACTAAGGTTCAACTCTTTTAGTTGAATGCACAGAACAGAAAGAAGTTTCACAGAATGCTTCTGTGTAGTATTTAGTTGAAGATATTCCTTTTTCGACTATTACCCTCTTAGCGCTCTGAATTTCCACTGGCAGTTTCTACACAAAGAGTGTTTCAGAACTGCTCCTCCAAAAGTAAGGCTCAGCTCTGTTAGTTGAATGCAGAGAACAGAAAGGAGTTTCAGAGAATGCTTCTGTGTAGTTTTTATATGGAGATATTCCTTTTTCCACTATTACTAACTTAGCGCTCCTAATGTCCACTTGCATTTTCTACAGAAAGAGTGTTTCAGAACGGCTCAATCAAAACTAAGGTTCAACACTTTTAGTTGAATGCACAGAACAGAAAGAAGTTTCACAGAATGCTTCTGTGTTGTTTTTATTTGTAGATATTATTTTTCCCAATATAGGCCTCTTAGCGCTCAGAATGTCCAATTGCATTTTCTACAGAAAGAGTGTTCCAGAACGGCTCAATCAAAAGCAAGGTTCAACTCAGTTAGTTGAATGCAGAGAACAGAAAGAAGTTTCACAGAATGCTTCTTTGTAGTTTATATTTGAGTATATTGCTTTTTCCACTATTACCCTCTTAGCGCTCCGAATTTCAACTTGCATTTTCTACAGAAAGAGTGTTCAGAACTGCGCAATCAAAAGTATGGTTTAACTCTGTTAGCTGAATGCACATATCAGAAATAAGTTTCACACAATGCCTCTGTGTAGTTTTTATTTGAATATATTATTTTTCCCAATATAGGCCTCTTAGGGCTCAGAATGTCCAATTGCAGTTTCTACAGAAAGAGTGTTTCAGAACGGCTCAATCAAATGTAAGTTTCAACTCTGTTAGTTGAATGTACAGAACAGAAAGATGTTTCATACAATGATTCTGTGTAGTTTATATTCGAACTTATTCCTTTTTCCACTATTACCCACTTAGCGCTCCGAATGTCCAGTTGCATTTTCTACAGACAGAGTGTTTCAAAACTGCTCAGTCAAAAGTATGGTTTAACTCTGTTAGCTGAATGCTCAGATCAGAAAGAAGTTTCACAGAATGCTTCCGTGTAGTTTATATTTGAATATATTCCTTTTTCCACTACTACCCTCTTATCGCTCCAAATGTCTAGTTGCATTTTCTACAGAAAGAGTGTTCAGAACTGCTCAATGAAAAGTATGGTTTAATTCTGTTAGCTGAATGCACAGATCAGAAAGAAGTTTCACAGAATGATTCCGTGTACTTTATATTTGAAGATATTACTTTTTCTAGTATTACCCTCTTAGCGCTCAGAATGTCCACTTGCATTTTCTACAGAAAGAGTGTTCAGAACGGCTCAATCAAAAGTATGGTTTTACTCTATTAGTTGAATGCCCATATCCGAAATAAGTTTCACAGAATGCTTCTGTGTAGTTTTTATTTGAAGATATTCTTTTTCAAAATATAGGCCTCTTAGCGCTCAGAATGTCCAATTGCAGTTTCTACAGAAAGAGATTTTCAGAACGGCTCCATCAAAAGTAAGGTTCAACTCAGTTAGTTGAATGCACAGAACAGAAAGAAGTTTCACAGAATGCTTCTGTGTAGTTTATATTTGAATATATTCCTTTTCCAGTATTACCGTCTTAGCGCTGCGAATATCCACTTGCATTTTCTAAAGAAAGAGTGTTTCAGAACGGCTCAATCAAAAATAAGGTTCAACTCTGTTAAATGCACAGAAGAGAAAGGAGTTTCATACAATGCTTCTGTGTAGTTTATATTTGAATATATTACTTTTTCCACTACTACCCTCTTAGCGCTCCAAATGTACAGTTGCATTTTCTACACAAAGAGTGTTCAGAACTGCTCAATCAAAAGTATGCTTTAACTCTGTTAGCTGAATGCACAGATCAGAAAGAAGTTTCACAGAATTATTCTGTGTAGTTTATATTTGAAGATATTCCTTTTTCCACTATTACCCACTTAGCGCTCCAAATGTCCAGTAGCATTTTCTACAGAAAGAGTGTTTCGGAACTGCTCAATCCAAAGTATGGTTTAACTCTGTTAGCTGAATGCACAGATCAGAAAGAAGTTTCACAGAATGCTTCTGTGTAGTGTTTATATGAATGTATTCTTTTTACCAATATAGGCCTCTTAGCGCTCAGAATGTCCAATTGCAGTTTCTATAGAAAGAGTGTTTCAGAACGGCTCAATGAAAAGTAAGGTTCACCTCTTTTAGTTGAATGCACAGAACAGAAAGTAGTTTCACAGAATGCTTCTGTGTAGTATTTAGTTGAAGATATTCCTTTATTGACTATTACCCACTGAGCGCTCCGAATGTCCACTGGCAGTTTCTACACAAAGAGTGTTTCAGAACTGTTCCTTCAAAAGTAAGGCTCAACTCTGTTAGTTGAATTCAGAGAACAGAAAGGAGTTTCAGAGAATGCTTCTGTGTGGTTTTTATTTGGAGATAATCCTTTTTCCCCATTACAATCTTAGCGCTCCGAAGGTCCACTTATATTTTCTACACAAAGAGTGTTTCATAACTGCTCAATCAAAAGTATGGTTTAGCTCTGTTAACTGAATGCACATATCAGAAATATGTTTCACAGAATGCTTCTGTGTAGTTTTTATTTGAAGATATTCTTTTTAACAATGTAGGCCTCTTAGCACTTAGAAAGTCCAATTGCAGTTTCTACAGAAAGAGTGTTTCAGAACGGCTCAATCAAAAGTAAGGTTCAACTCTGTTGTTGAATGCACAGAACAGAAAGATGTTTCACAGAATGCTTCTGTGTAGTTTATATTTGAATATCTTCCTTTTTCAACTATTACCCTCTTAGCGCTCCGAATGTCCACTTGCATTTTCTACAGAAAGAGTGTTCAGAACGGCTCAAACAGAAGTATGGTTTTAACTGTTAGTTGAATGCACAGATCCGAAAGAAGTTTCACAGAATGCTTCTGTGTAGTTTATATTTGAAGATAATCATTTTTCCACTATTACCCTCTTAGCGCTCCGAATCTCCACTTTCATTTTCTACAGAAAGAGTGTTTCAGAACGGCTCAATCAAAACTAAGGTTCAACTCTTTTAGTGGAATGCACAGAACAGAAAGAAGTTTCACAGAATGCTTCTGTGTAGTATTTAGTTGAAGATATTCCTTTTTCGACTATTACCCTCTTAGCGCTCTGAATTTCCACTGGCAGTTTCTACACAAAGAGTGTTTCAGAACTGCTCCTCCAAAAGTAAGGCTCAGCTCTGTTAGTTGAACGCAGAGAACAGAAAGAAGTTTCAGAGAATGCTTCTGTGTAGTTTTTATATGGAGATATTCCTTTTTCCACTATTACTAACTTAGCGCTCTGAATGTCCACTTGCATTTTCTACAGAAAGAGTGTTTCAGAACGGCTCAATCAAAACTAAGGTTCAACACTTTTAGTTGAATGCACAGAACAGAAAGAAGTTTCACAGAATGCTTCTGTGTAGTTTTTATTTGTAGATATTATTTTTCCCAATATAGGCCTCTTAGCGCTCAGAATGTCCAATTGCATTTTCTACAGAAAGAGTGTTCCAGAACGGCTCAATCAAAAGCAAGGTTCAACTCAGTTAGTTGAATGCAGAGAACAGAAAGAAGTTTCACAGAATGCTTCTTTGTAGTTTATATTTGAGTATATTGCTTTTTCCACTATTACCCTCTTAGTGCTCCGAATTTCAACTTGCATTTTCTACAGAAAGAGTGTTCAGAACTGCGCAATCAAAAGTATGGTTTAACTCTGTTAGCTGAATGCACATATCAGAAATAAGTTTCACACAATGCCTCTGTGTAGTTTTTATTTGAAGATATTATTATTCCCAATATAGGCCTCTTAGAGCTGAGAATGTCCAATTGCAGTTTCTACAGAAAGAGTGTTTCAGAACGGCTCAATCAAAAGTAAGGTTCAACTCTGTTAGTTGAATGCACAGAACAGAAAGAAGTTTCATACAATGCTTCTGTGTTGTTTATATTTGAACATATTCCTTTTTCCATTATTACCCACTAAGCGCTCCGAATGTCCAGTTGCATTTTCTACAGTCAGAGTGTTTCAAATCTCCTCAATCAAAAGTATGGTTTAACTCTGTTAGCGGAATGCTCAGATCAGAAAGAAGTTTCACAGAATGCTTCTGTGTAGCTTATATTTGAATATATTCCTTTTTCCAATACTACCCTCTTAGCACTCCAAATGTCCAGTTGCATTTTCTACAGAAAGAGTGTTCAGAACTGCACTATCAAAAGTATGGTTTAACTCTGTTAGCTGAATGCACATATCAGAAAGAAGTTTCACAGAATGATTCTGTGTAGTTTATATTTGAAGATAATCCTTTTTCCACTATTACCCTCTTAGCGCTCCGAATCTCCACTTTCATTTTCTACAGAAAGAGTGTTTCAGAACGGCTCAATCAAAACTAAGGTTCAACTCTTTTAGTTGAATGCACAGAACAGAAAGAAGTTTCACAGAATGCTTCTGTGTAGTATTTAGTTGAAGATATTCCTTTTTCGACTATTACCCTCTTAGCGCTCTGAATTTCCACTGGCAGTTTCTACACAAAGAGTGTTTCAGAACTGCTCCTCCAAAAGTAAGGCTCAGCTCTGTTAGTTGAATGCAGAGAACAGAAAGAAGTTTCAGAGAATGCTTCTGTGTAGTTTTTATATGGAGATATTCCTTTTTCCACTATTACTAACTTAGCGCTCTGAATGTCCACTTGCATTTTCTACAGAAAGAGTGTTTCAGAACGGCTCAATCAAAACTAAGGTTCAACACTTTTAGTTGAATGCACAGAACAGAAAGAAGTTTCACAGAATGCTTCTGTGTAGTTTTTATTTGTAGATATTATTTTTCCCAATATAGGCCTCTTAGCGCTCAGAATGTCCAATTGCATTTTCTACAGAAAGAGTGTTCCAGAACGGCTCAATCAAAAGCAAGGTTCAACTCAGTTAGTTGAATGCAGAGAACAGAAAGAAGTTTCACAGAATGCTTCTTTGTAGTTTATATTTGAGTATATTGCTTTTTCCACTATTACCCTCTTAGTGCTCCGAATTTCAACTTGCATTTTCTACAGAAAGAGTGTTCAGAACTGCGCAATCAAAAGTATGGTTTAACTCTGTTAGCTGAATGCACATATCAGAAATAAGTTTCACACAATGCCTCTGTGTAGTTTTTATTTGAAGATATTATTATTCCCAATATAGGCCTCTTAGAGCTGAGAATGTCCAATTGCAGTTTCTACAGAAAGAGTGTTTCAGAACGGCTCAATCAAAAGTAAGGTTCAACTCTGTTAGTTGAATGCACAGAACAGAAAGAAGTTTCATACAATGCTTCTGTGTTGTTTATATTTGAACATATTCCTTTTTCCATTATTACCCACTTAGCGCTCCGAATGTCCAGTTGCATTTTCTACAGTCAGAGTGTTTCAAATCTCCTCAATCAAAAGTATGGTTTAACTCTGTTAGCGGAATGCTCAGATCAGAAAGAAGTTTCACAGAATGCTTCTGTGTAGCTTATATTTGAATATATTCCTTTTTCCAATACTACCCTCTTAGCACTCCAAATGTCCAGTTGCATTTTCTACAGAAAGAGTGTTCAGAACTGCACTATCAAAAGTATGGTTTAACTCTGTTAGCTGAATGCACATATCAGAAAGAAGTTTCACAGAATGATTCTGTGTAGTTTATATTTGAAGATAATCCTTTTTCCACTATTACCCTCTTAGCGCTCCGAATCTCCACTTTCATTTTCTACAGAAAGAGTGTTTCAGAACGGCTCAATCAAAACTAAGGTTCAACTCTTTTAGTTGAATGCACAGAACAGAGAGAAGTTTCACAGAATGCTTCTGTGTAGTATTTAGTTGAAGATATTCCTTTTTCGACTATTACCCTCTTAGCGCTCTGAATTTCCACTAGCAGTTTCTACACAAAGAGTGTTTCAGAACTGCTCCTCCAAAAGTAAGGCTCAGCTCTGTTAGTTGAATGCAGAGAACGGAAACGAGTTTCAGAGAATGCTTCTGTGTAGTTTTTATATGGAGATATTCCTTTTTCCACTATTACTAACTTAGCGCTCCGAATGTCCACTTGCATTTTCTACACAAAGAGTGTTTCAGAATGGCTCAATCAAAACTAAGGTTCAACACTTTTAGTTGAATGCACAGAACAGAAAGAAGTTTCACAGAATGCTTCTGTGTTGTTTTTATTTGTAGATATTCTTTTTCCCAATATAGGCCTTTTAGCGGTCAGAATGTCCAATTGCAGTTTCTACAGAAAGAGTGTTTCACAACGGCTCCATCAAAAGTAAGGTTCCACTCAGTTAGTTGAATGCACAGAACAGAAATAAGTTTCACAGAATGCTTCCGTGTAGTTTATAATTGAATATATTCCTTTTTCCACTATTACCGTATTAGCGCTCCGAATGTCCACTTGCATTTTCTACAGAAAGAGTGTTCAGAACTGCGCAATCAAAAGTATGGTTTAACTCTGTTAGCTGAATGCACATATCAGAAATAAGTTTCACACAATGCTGCTGTGTAGTTTTTATTTGAAGATATTATTATTCCCAATATAGGCCTCTTAGAGCTGAGAATGTCCAATTGCAGTTTCTACAGAAAGAGTGTTTCAGAACGGCTCAATCAAAAGTAAGGTTCAACTCTGTTAGTTGAATGCACAGAACAGAAAGAAGTTTCATACAATGCTTCTGTGTTGTTTATATTTGAACATATTCCTTTTTCCATTATTACCCACTTAGCGCTCCGAATGTCCAGTTGCATTTTCTACAGTCAGAGTGTTTCAAATCTCCTCAATCAAAAGTATGGTTTAACTCTGTTAGCGGAATGCTCAGATCAGAAAGAAGTTTCACAGAATGCTTCTGTGTAGCTTATATTTGAATATATTCTTTTTTCCAATACTACCCTCTTAGCACTCCAAATGTCCAGTTGCATTTTCTACAGAAAGAGTGTTCAGAACTGCACTATCAAAAGTATGGTTTAACTCTGTTAGCTGAATGCACATATCAGAAAGAAGTTTCACAGAATGATTCTGTGTAGTTTATATTTGAAGATAATCCTTTTTCCACTATTACCCTCTTAGCGCTCCGAATCTCCACTTTCATTTTCTACAGAAAGAGTGTTTCAGAACGGCTCAATCAAAACTAAGGTTCAACTCTTTTAGTTGAATGCACAGAACAGAAAGAAGTTTCACAGAATGCTTCTGTGTAGTATTTAGTTGAAGATATTCCTTTTTCGACTATTACCCTCTTAGCGCTCTGAATTTCCACTGGCAGTTTCTACACAAAGAGTGTTTCAGAACTGCTCCTCCAAAAGTAAGGCTCAGCTCTGTTAGTTGAATGCAGAGAACAGAAAGGAGTTTCAGAGAATGCTTCTGTGTAGTTTTTATATGGAGATATTCCTTTTTCCACTATTACTAACTTAGCGCTCCTAATGTCCACTTGCATTTTCTACAGAAAGAGTGTTTCAGAACGGCTCAATCAAAACTAAGGTTCAACACTTTTAGTTGAATGCACAGAACAGAAAGAAGTTTCACAGAATGCTTCTGTGTTGTTTTTATTTGTAGATATTATTTTTCCCAATATAGGCCTCTTAGCGCTCAGAATGTCCAATTGCATTTTCTACAGAAAGAGTGTTCCAGAACGGCTCAATCAAAAGCAAGGTTCAACTCAGTTAGTTGAATGCAGAGAACAGAAAGAAGTTTCACAGAATGCTTCTTTGTAGTTTATATTTGAGTATATTGCTTTTTCCACTATTACCCTCTTAGCGCTCCGAATTTCAACTTGCATTTTCTACAGAAAGAGTGTTCAGAACTGCGCAATCAAAAGTATGGTTTAACTCTGTTAGCTGAATGCACATATCAGAAATAAGTTTCACACAATGCCTCTGTGTAGTTTTTATTTGAATATATTATTTTTCCCAATATAGGCCTCTTAGGGCTCAGAATGTCCAATTGCAGTTTCTACAGAAAGAGTGTTTCAGAACGGCTCAATCAAATGTAAGTTTCAACTCTGTTAGTTGAATGTACAGAACAGAAAGATGTTTCATACAATGATTCTGTGTAGTTTATATTCGAACTTATTCCTTTTTCCACTATTACCCACTTAGCGCTCCGAATGTCCAGTTGCATTTTCTACAGACAGAGTGTTTCAAAACTTCTCAGTCAAAAGTATGGTTTAACTCTGTTAGCTGAATGCTCAGATCAGAAAGAAGTTTCACAGAATGCTTCCGTGTAGTTTATATTTGAATATATTCCTTTTTCCACTACTACCCTCTTATCGCTCCAAATGTCTAGTTGCATTTTCTACAGAAAGAGTGTTCAGAACTGCTCAATGAAAAGTATGGTTTAATTCTGTTAGCTGAATGCACAGATCAGAAAGAAGTTTCACAGAATGATTCCGTGTACTTTATATTTGAAGATATTACTTTTTCTAGTATTACCCTCTTAGCGCTCAGAATGTCCACTTGCATTTTCTACAGAAAGAGTGTTCAGAACGGCTCAATCAAAAGTATGGTTTTACTCTATTAGTTGAATGCCCATATCCGAAATAAGTTTCACAGAATGCTTCTGTGTAGTTTTTATTTGAAGATATTCTTTTTCAAAATATAGGCCTCTTAGCGCTCAGAATGTCCAATTGCAGTTTCTACAGAAAGAGATTTTCAGAACGGCTCCATCAAAAGTAAGGTTCAACTCAGTTAGTTGAATGCACAGAACAGAAAGAAGTTTCACAGAATGCTTCTGTGTAGTTTATATTTGAATATATTCCTTTTCCAGTATTACCGTCTTAGCGCTGCGAATATCCACTTGCATTTTCTAAAGAAAGAGTGTTTCAGAACGGCTCAATCAAAAATAAGGTTCAACTCTGTTAGTTAAATGCACAGAAGAGAAAGGAGTTTCATACAATGCTTCTGTGTAGTTTATATTTGAATATATTACTTTTTCCACTACTACCCTCTTAGCGCTCCAAATGTACAGTTGCATTTTCTACACAAAGAGTGTTCAGAACTGCTCAATCAAAAGTATGCTTTAACTCTGTTAGCTGAATGCACAGATCAGAAAGAAGTTTCACAGAATGATTCTGTGTAGTTTATATTTGAAGATATTCCTTTTTCCACTATTACCCACTTAGCGCTCCAAATGTCCAGTAGCATTTTCTACAGAAAGAGTGTTTCGGAACTGCTCAATCCAAAGTATGGTTTAACTCTGTTAGCTGAATGCACAGTTCAGAAAGAAGTTTCACTGAATGCTTCTGTGTAGTGTTTATATGAATGTATTCTTTTTACCAATATAGGCCTCTTAGCGCTCAGAATGTCCAATTGCAGTTTCTATAGAAAGAGTGTTTCAGAACGGCTCAATGAAAAGTAAGGTTCACCTCTTTTAGTTGAATGCACAGAACAGAAAGTAGTTTCACAGAATGCTTCTGTGTAGTATTTAGTTGAAGATATTCCTTTATTGACTATTACCCACTTAGCGCTCCGAATGTCCACTGGCAGTTTCTACACAAAGAGTGTTTCAGAACTGTTCCTTCAAAAGTAAGGCTCAACTCTGTTAGTTGAATTCAGAGAACAGAAAGGAGTTTCAGAGAATGCTTCTGTGTGGTTTTTATTTGGAGATAATCCTTTTTCCCCATTACAATCTTAGCGCTCCGAAGGTCCACTTATATTTTCTACACAAAGAGTGTTTCATAACTGCT
The DNA here is from genome assembly GCF_028878055.3 of Symphalangus syndactylus. NCBI lineage: Eukaryota > Metazoa > Chordata > Mammalia > Primates > Hylobatidae > Symphalangus > Symphalangus syndactylus. The sequence goes on along the minus strand of NC_072434.2, from coordinate 97,667,557 downwards.
CAATCAAAAGTATGGTTTAGCTCTGTTAACTGAATGCACATATCAGAAATATGTTTCACAGAATGCTTCTGTGTAGTTTTTATTTGAAGATATTCTTTTTAACAATGTAGGCCTCTTAGCACTTAGAAAGTCCAATTGCAGTTTCTACAGAAAGAGTGTTTCAGAACGGCTCAATCAAAAGTAAGGTTCAACTCTGTTGTTGAATGCACAGAACAGAAAGATGTTTCACAGAATGCTTCTGTGTAGTTTATATTTGAATATCTTCCTTTTTCAACTATTACCCTCTTAGCGCTCCGAATGTCCACTTGCATTTTCTACAGAAAGAGTGTTCAGAACGGCTCAAACAGAAGTATGGTTTTAACTGTTAGTTGAATGCACAGATCCGAAAGAAGTTTCACAGAATGCTTCTGTGTAGTTTATATTTGAAGATAATCATTTTTCCACTATTACCCTCTTAGCGCTCCGAATCTCCACTTTCATTTTCTACAGAAAGAGTGTTTCAGAACGGCTCAATCAAAACTAAGGTTCAACTCTTTTAGTGGAATGCACAGAACAGAAAGAAGTTTCACAGAATGCTTCTGTGTAGTATTTAGTTGAAGATATTCCTTTTTCGACTATTACCCTCTTAGCGCTCTGAATTTCCACTGGCAGTTTCTACACAAAGAGTGTTTCAGAACTGCTCCTCCAAAAGTAAGGCTCAGCTCTGTTAGTTGAACGCAGAGAGCAGAAAGAAGTTTCAGAGAATGCTTCTGTGTAGTTTTTATATGGAGATATTCCTTTTTCCACTATTACTAACTTAGCGCTCTGAATGTCCACTTGCATTTTCTACAGAAAGAGTGTTTCAGAACGGCTCAATCAAAACTAAGGTTCAACACTTTTAGTTGAATGCACAGAACAGAAAGAAGTTTCACAGAATGCTTCTGTGTAGTTTTTATTTGTAGATATTATTTTTCCCAATATAGGCCTCTTAGCGCTCAGAATGTCCAATTGCATTTTCTACAGAAAGAGAGTTCCAGAACGGCTCAATCAAAAGCAAGGTTCAACTCAGTTAGTTGAATGCAGAGAACAGAAAGAAGTTTCACAGAATGCTTCTTTGTAGTTTATATTTGAGTATATTGCTTTTTCCACTATTACCCTCTTAGTGCTCCGAATTTCAACTTGCATTTTCTACAGAAAGAGTGTTCAGAACTGCGCAATCAAAAGTATGGTTTAACTCTGTTAGCTGAATGCACATATCAGAAATAAGTTTCACACAATGCCTCTGTGTAGTTTTTATTTGAAGATATTATTATTCCCAATATAGGCCTCTTAGAGCTGAGAATGTCCAATTGCAGTTTCTACAGAAAGAGTGTTTCAGAACGGCTCAATCAAAAGTAAGGTTCAACTCTGTTAGTTGAATGCACAGAACAGAAAGAAGTTTCATACAATGCTTCTGTGTTGTTTATATTTGAACATATTCCTTTTTCCATTATTACCCACTTAGCGCTCCGAATGTCCAGTTGCATTTTCTACAGTCAGAGTGTTTCAAATCTCCTCAATCAAAAGTATGGTTTAACTCTGTTAGCGGAATGCTCAGATCAGAAAGAAGTTTCACAGAATGCTTCTGTGTAGCTTATATTTGAATATATTCCTTTTTCCAATACTACCCTCTTAGCACTCCAAATGTCCAGTTGCATTTTCTACAGAAAGAGTGTTCAGAACTGCACTATCAAAAGTATGGTTTAACTCTGTTAGCTGAATGCACATATCAGAAAGAAGTTTCACAGAATGATTCTGTGTAGTTTATATTTGAAGATAATCCTTTTTCCACTATTACCCTCTTAGCGCTCTGAATCTCCACTTTCATTTTCTACAGAAAGAGTGTTTCAGAACGGCTCAATCAAAACTAAGGTTCAACTCTTTTAGTTGAATGCACAGAACAGAAAGAAGTTTCACAGAATGCTTCTGTGTAGTATTTAGTTGAAGATATTCCTTTTTCGACTATTACCCTCTTAGCGCTCTGAATTTCACTGGCAGTTTCTACACAAAGAGTGTTTCAGAACTGCTCCTCCAAAAGTAAGGCTCAGCTCTGTTAGTTGAATGCAGAGAACAGAAAGAAGTTTCAGAGAATGCTTCTGTGTAGTTTTTATATGGAGATATTCCTTTTTCCACTATTACTAACTTAGCGCTCTGAATGTCCACTTGCATTTTCTACAGAAAGAGTGTTTCAGAACGGCTCAATCAAAACTAAGGTTCAACACTTTTAGTTGAATGCACAGAACAGAAAGAAGTTTCACAGAATGCTTCTGTGTAGTTTTTATTTGTAGATATTATTTTTCCCAATATAGGCCTCTTAGCGCTCAGAATGTCCAATTGCATTTTCTACAGAAAGAGTGTTCCAGAACGGCTCAATCAAAAGCAAGGTTCAACTCAGTTAGTTGAATGCAGAGAATAGAAAGAAGTTTCACAGAATGCTTCTTTGTAGTTTATATTTGAGTATATTGCTTTTTCCACTATTACCCTCTTAGTGCTCCGAATTTCAACTTGCATTTTCTACAGAAAGAGTGTTCAGAACTGCGCAATCAAAAGTATGGTTTAACTCTGTTAGCTGAATGCACATATCAGAAATAAGTTTCACACAATGCCTCTGTGTAGTTTTTATTTGAAGATATTATTATTCCCAATATAGGCCTCTTAGAGCTGAGAATGTCCAATTGCAGTTTCTACAGAAAGAGTGTTTCAGAACGGCTCAATCAAAAGTAAGGTTCAACTCTGTTAGTTGAATGCACAGAACAGAAAGAAGTTTCATACAATGCTTCTGTGTTGTTTATATTTGAACATATTCCTTTTTCCATTATTACCCACTTAGCGCTCCGAATGTCCAGTTGCATTTTCTACAGTCAGAGTGTTTCAAATCTCCTCAATCAAAAGTATGGTTTAACTCTGTTAGCGGAATGCTCAGATCAGAAAGAAGTTTCACAGAATGCTTCTGTGTAGCTTATATTTGAATATATTCCTTTTTCCAATACTACCCTCTTAGCACTCCAAATGTCCAGTTGCATTTTCTACAGAAAGAGTGTTCAGAACTGCACTATCAAAAGTATGGTTTAACTCTGTTAGCTGAATGCACATATCAGAAAGAAGTTTCACAGAATGATTCTGTGTAGTTTATATTTGAAGATAATCCTTTTTCCACTATTACCCTCTTAGCGCTCCGAATCTCCACTTTCATTTTCTACAGAAAGAGTGTTTCAGAACGGCTCAATCAAAACTAAGGTTCAACTCTTTTAGTTGAATGCACAGAACAGAAAGAAGTTTCACAGAATGCTTCTGTGTAGTATTTAGTTGAAGATATTCCTTTTTCGACTATTACCCTCTTAGCGCTCTGAATTTCCACTGGCAGTTTCTACACAAAGAGTGTTTCAGAACTGCTCCTCCAAAAGTAAGGCTCAGCTCTGTTAGTTGAATGCAGAGAACGGAAACGAGTTTCAGAGAATGCTTCTGTGTAGTTTTTATATGGAGATATTCCTTTTTCCACTATTACTAACTTAGCGCTCCGAATGTCCACTTGCATTTTCTACAGAAAGAGTGTTTCAGAATGGCTCAATCAAAACTAAGGTTCAACACTTTTAGTTGAATGCACAGAACAGAAAGAAGTTTCACAGAATGCTTCTGTGTTGTTTTTATTTGTAGATATTCTTTTTCCCAATATAGGCCTTTTAGCGGTCAGAATGTCCAATTGCAGTTTCTACAGAAAGAGCGTTTCACAACGGCTCCATCAAAAGTAAGGTTCCACTCAGTTAGTTGAATGCACAGAACAGAAATAAGTTTCACAGAATGCTTCCGTGTAGTTTATAATTGAATATATTCCTTTTTCCACTATTACCGTATTAGCGCTCCGAATGTCCACTTGCATTTTCTACAGAAAGAGTGTTCAGAACTGCGCAATCAAAAGTATGGTTTAACTCTGTTAGCTGAATGCACATATCAGAAATAAGTTTCACACAATGCTGCTGTGTAGTTTTTATTTGAAGATATTATTATTCCCAATATAGGCCTCTTAGAGCTGAGAATGTCCAATTGCAGTTTCTACAGAAAGAGTGTTTCAGAACGGCTCAATCAAAAGTAAGGTTCAACTCTGTTAGTTGAATGCACAGAACAGAAAGAAGTTTCATACAATGCTTCTGTGTTGTTTATATTTGAACATATTCCTTTTTCCATTATTACCCACTTAGCGCTCCGAATGTCCAGTTGCATTTTCTACAGTCAGAGTGTTTCAAATCTCCTCAATCAAAAGTATGGTTTAACTCTGTTAGCGGAATGCTCAGATCAGAAAGAAGTTTCACAGAATGCTTCTGTGTAGCTTATATTTGAATATATTCCTTTTTCCAATACTACCCTCTTAGCACTCCAAATGTCCAGTTGCATTTTCTACAGAAAGAGTGTTCAGAACTGCACTATCAAAAGTATGGTTTAACTCTGTTAGCTGAATGCACATATCAGAAAGAAGTTTCACAGAATGATTCTGTGTAGTTTATATTTGAAGATAATCCTTTTTCCACTATTACCCTCTTAGCGCTCCGAATCTCCACTTTCATTTTCTACAGAAAGAGTGTTTCAGAACGGCTCAATCAAAACTAAGGTTCAACTCTTTTAGTTGAATGCACAGAACAGAAAGAAGTTTCACAGAATGCTTCTGTGTAGTATTTAGTTGAAGATATTCCTTTTTCGACTATTACCCTCTTAGCGCTCTGAATTTCCACTGGCAGTTTCTACACAAAGAGTGTTTCAGAACTGCTCCTCCAAAAGTAAGGCTCAGCTCTGTTAGTTGAATGCAGAGAACAGAAAGGAGTTTCAGAGAATGCTTCTGTGTAGTTTTTATATGGAGATATTCCTTTTTCCACTATTACTAACTTAGCGCTCCTAATGTCCACTTGCATTTTCTACAGAAAGAGTGTTTCAGAACGGCTCAATCAAAACTAAGGTTCAACACTTTTAGTTGAATGCACAGAACAGAAAGAAGTTTCACAGAATGCTTCTGTGTTGTTTTTATTTGTAGATATTATTTTTCCCAATATAGGCCTCTTAGCGCTCAGAATGTCCAATTGCATTTTCTACAGAAAGAGTGTTCCAGAACGGCTCAATCAAAAGCAAGGTTCAACTCAGTTAGTTGAATGCAGAGAACAGAAAGAAGTTTCACAGAATGCTTCTTTGTAGTTTATATTTGAGTATATTGCTTTTTCCACTATTACCCTCTTAGCGCTCCGAATTTCAACTTGCATTTTCTACAGAAAGAGTGTTCAGAACTGCGCAATCAAAAGTATGGTTTAACTCTGTTAGCTGAATGCACATATCAGAAATAAGTTTCACACAATGCCTCTGTGTAGTTTTTATTTGAATATATTATTTTTCCCAATATAGGCCTCTTAGGGCTCAGAATGTCCAATTGCAGTTTCTACAGAAAGAGTGTTTCAGAACGGCTCAATCAAATGTAAGTTTCAACTCTGTTAGTTGAATGTACAGAACAGAAAGATGTTTCATACAATGATTCTGTGTAGTTTATATTCGAACTTATTCCTTTTTCCACTATTACCCACTTAGCGCTCCGAATATCCAGTTGCATTTTCTACAGACAGAGTGTTTCAAAACTGCTCAGTCAAAAGTATGGTTTAACTCTGTTAGCTGAATGCTCAGATCAGAAAGAAGTTTCACAGAATGCTTCCGTGTAGTTTATATTTGAATATATTCCTTTTTCCACTACTACCCTCTTATCGCTCCAAATGTCTAGTTGCATTTTCTACAGAAAGAGTGTTCAGAACTGCTCAATGAAAAGTATGGTTTAATTCTGTTAGCTGAATGCACAGATCAGAAAGAAGTTTCACAGAATGATTCCGTGTACTTTATATTTGAAGATATTACTTTTTCTAGTATTACCCTCTTAGCGCTCAGAATGTCCACTTGCATTTTCTACAGAAAGAGTGTTCAGAACGGCTCAATCAAAAGTATGGTTTTACTCTATTAGTTGAATGCCCATATCCGAAATAAGTTTCACAGAATGCTTCTGTGTAGTTTTTATTTGAAGATATTCTTTTTCAAAATATAGGCCTCTTAGCGCTGAGAATGTCCAATTGCAGTTTCTACAGAAAGAGATTTTCAGAACGGCTCCATCAAAAGTAAGGTTCAACTCAGTTAGTTGAATGCACAGAACAGAAAGAAGTTTCACAGAATGCTTCTGTGTAGTTTATATTTGAATATATTCCTTTTCCAGTATTACCGTCTTAGCGCTGCGAATATCCACTTGCATTTTCTAAAGAAAGAGTGTTTCAGAACGGCTCAATCAAAAATAAGGTTCAACTCTGTTAAATGCACAGAAGAGAAAGGAGTTTCATACAATGCTTCTGTGTAGTTTATATTTGAATATATTACTTTTTCCACTACTACCCTCTTAGCGCTCCAAATGTACAGTTGCATTTTCTACACAAAGAGTGTTCAGAACTGCTCAATCAAAAGTATGCTTTAACTCTGTTAGCTGAATGCACAGATCAGAAAGAAGTTTCACAGAATGATTCTGTGTAGTTTATATTTGAAGATATTCCTTTTTCCACTATTACCCACTTAGCGCTCCAAATGTCCAGTAGCATTTTCTACAGAAAGAGTGTTTCGGAACTGCTCAATCCAAAGTATGGTTTAACTCTGTTAGCTGAATGCACAGATCAGAAAGAAGTTTCACTGAATGCTTCTGTGTAGTGTTTATATGAATGTATTCTTTTTACCAATATAGGCCTCTTAGCGCTCAGAATGTCCAATTGCAGTTTCTATAGAAAGAGTGTTTCAGAACGGCTCAATGAAAAGTAAGGTTCACCTCTTTTAGTTGAATGCACAGAACAGAAATTAGTTTCACAGAATGCTTCTGTGTAGTATTTAGTTGAAGATATTCCTTTATTGACTATTACCCACTTAGCGCTCCGAATGTCCACTGGCAGTTTCTACACAAAGAGTGTTTCAGAACTGTTCCTTCAAAAGTAAGGCTCAACTCTGTTAGTTGAATTCAGAGAACAGAAAGGAGTTTCAGAGAATGCTTCTGTGTGGTTTTTATTTGGAGATAATCCTTTTTCCCCATTACAATCTTAGCGCTCCGAAGGTCCACTTATATTTTCTACACAAAGAGTGTTTCATAACTGCTCAATCAAAAGTATGGTTTAGCTCTGTTAACTGAATGCACATATCAGAAATATGTTTCACAGAATGCTTCTGTGTAGTTTTTATTTGAAGATATTCTTTTTAACAATGTAGGCCTCTTAGCACTTAGAAAGTCCAATTGCAGTTTCTACAGAAAGAGTGTTTCAGAACGGCTCAATCAAAAGTAAGGTTCAACTCTGTTGTTGAATGCACAGAACAGAAAGATGTTTCACAGAATGCTTCTGTGTAGTTTATATTTGAATATCTTCCTTTTTCAACTATTACCCTCTTAGCGCTCCGAATGTCCACTTGCATTTTCTACAGAAAGAGTGTTCAGAACGGCTCAAACAGAAGTATGGTTTTAACTGTTAGTTGAATGCACAGATCCGAAAGAAGTTTCACAGAATGCTTCTGTGTAGTTTATATTTGAAGATAATCATTTTTCCACTATTACCCTCTTAGCGCTCCGAATCTCCACTTTCATTTTCTACAGAAAGAGTGTTTCAGAACGGCTCAATCAAAACTAAGGTTCAACTCTTTTAGTGGAATGCACAGAACAGAAAGAAGTTTCACAGAATGCTTCTGTGTAGTATTTAGTTGAAGATATTCCTTTTTTGACTATTACCCTCTTAGCGCTCTGAATTTCCACTGGCAGTTTCTACACAAAGAGTGTTTCAGAACTGCTCCTCCAAAAGTAAGGCTCAGCTCTGTTAGTTGAACGCAGAGAGCAGAAAGAAGTTTCAGAGAATGCTTCTGTGTAGTTTTTATATGGAGATATTCCTTTTTCCACTATTACTAACTTAGCGCTCTGAATGTCCACTTGCATTTTCTACAGAAAGAGTGTTTCAGAACGGCTCAATCAAAACTAAGGTTCAACACTTTTAGTTGAATGCACAGAACAGAAAGAAGTTTCACAGAATGCTTCTGTGTAGTTTTTATTTGTAGATATTATTTTTCCCAATATAGGCCTCTTAGCGCTCAGAATGTCCAATTGCATTTTCTACAGAAAGAGAGTTCCAGAACGGCTCAATCAAAAGCAAGGTTCAACTCAGTTAGTTGAATGCAGAGAACAGAAAGAAGTTTCACAGAATGCTTCTTTGTAGTTTATATTTGAGTATATTGCTTTTTCCACTATTACCCTCTTAGTGCTCCGAATTTCAACTTGCATTTTCTACAGAAAGAGTGTTCAGAACTGCGCAATCAAAAGTATGGTTTAACTCTGTTAGCTGAATGCACATATCAGAAATAAGTTTCACACAATGCCTCTGTGTAGTTTTTATTTGAAGATATTATTATTCCCAATATAGGCCTCTTAGAGCTGAGAATGTCCAATTGCAGTTTCTACAGAAAGAGTGTTTCAGAACGGCTCAATCAAAAGTAAGGTTCAACTCTGTTAGTTGAATGCACAGAACAGAAAGAAGTTTCATACAATGCTTCTGTGTTGTTTATATTTGAACATATTCCTTTTTCCATTATTACCCACTTAGCGCTCCGAATGTCCAGTTGCATTTTCTACAGTCAGAGTGTTTCAAATCTCCTCAATCAAAAGTATGGTTTAACTCTGTTAGCGGAATGCTCAGATCAGAAAGAAGTTTCACAGAATGCTTCTGTGTAGCTTATATTTGAATATATTCCTTTTTCCAATACTACCCTCTTAGCACTCCAAATGTCCAGTTGCATTTTCTACAGAAAGAGTGTTCAGAACTGCACTATCAAAAGTATGGTTTAACTCTGTTAGCTGAATGCACATATCAGAAAGAAGTTTCACAGAATGATTCTGTGTAGTTTATATTTGAAGATAATCCTTTTTCCACTATTACCCTCTTAGCGCTCCGAATCTCCACTTTCATTTTCTACAGAAAGAGTGTTTCAGAACGGCTCAATCAAAACTAAGGTTCAACTCTTTTAGTTGAATGCACAGAACAGAAAGAAGTTTCACAGAATGCTTCTGTGTAGTATTTAGTTGAAGATATTCCTTTTTCGACTATTACCCTCTTAGCGCTCTGAATTTCACTGGCAGTTTCTACACAAAGAGTTTTTCAGAACTGCTCCTCCAAAAGTAAGGCTCAGCTCTGTTAGTTGAATGCAGAGAACGGAAACGAGTTTCAGAGAATGCTTCTGTGTAGTTTTTATATGGAGATATTCCTTTTTCCACTATTACTAACTTAGCGCTCCGAATGTCCACTTGCATTTTCTACAGAAAGAGTGTTTCAGAATGGCTCAATCAAAACTAAGGTTCAACACTTTTAGTTGAATGCACAGAACAGAAAGAAGTTTCACAGAATGCTTCTGTGTAGTTTTTATTTGTAGATATTATTTTTCCCAATATAGGCCTCTTAGCGCTCAGAATGTCCAATTGCATTTTCTACAGAAAGAGTGTTCCAGAACGGCTCAATCAAAAGCAAGGTTCAACTCAGTTAGTTGAATGCAGAGAACAGAAAGAAGTTTCACAGAATGCTTCTTTGTAGTTTATATTTGAGTATATTGCTTTTTCCACTATTACCCTCTTAGTGCTCCGAATTTCAACTTGCATTTTCTACAGAAAGATTGTTCAGAACTGCGCAATCAAAAGTATGGTTTAACTCTGTTAGCTGAATGCACATATCAGAAATAAGTTTCACACAATGCCTCTGTGTAGTTTTTATTTGAAGATATTATTATTCCCAATATAGGCCTCTTAGAGCTGAGAATGTCCAATTGCAGTTTCTACAGAAAGAGTGTTTCAGAACGGCTCAATCAAAAGTAAGGTTCAACTCTGTTAGTTGAATGCACAGAACAGAAAGAAGTTTCATACAATGCTTCTGTGTTGTTTATATTTGAACATATTCCTTTTTCCATTATTACCCACTTAGCGCTCCGAATGTCCAGTTGCATTTTCTACAGTCAGAGTGTTTCAAATCTCCTCAATCAAAAGTATGGTTTAACTCTGTTAGCGGAATGCTCAGATCAGAAAGAAGTTTCACAGAATGCTTCTGTGTAGCTTATATTTGAATATATTCCTTTTTCCAATACTACCCTCTTAGCACTCCAAATGTCCAGTTGCATTTTCTACAGAAAGAGTGTTCAGAACTGCACTATCAAAAGTATGGTTTAACTCTGTTAGCTGAATGCACATATCAGAAAGAAGTTTCACAGAATGATTCTGTGTAGTTTATATTTGAAGATAATCCTTTTTCCACTATTACCCTCTTAGCGCTCCGAATCTCCACTTTCATTTTCTACAGAAAGAGTGTTTCAGAACGGCTCAATCAAAACTAAGGTTCAACTCTTTTAGTTGAATGCACAGAACAGAAAGAAGTTTCACAGAATGCTTCTGTGTAGTATTTAGTTGAAGATATTCCTTTTTCGACTATTACCCTCTTAGCGCTCTGAATTTCACTGGCAGTTTCTACACAAAGAGTGTTTCAGAACTGCTCCTCCAAAAGTAAGGCTCAGCTCTGTTAGTTGAATGCAGAGAACGGAAACGAGTTTCAGAGAATGCTTCTGTGTAGTTTTTATATGGAGATATTCCTTTTTCCACTATTACTAACTTAGCGCTCCGAATGTCCACTTGCATTTTCTACAGAAAGAGTGTTTCAGAATGGCTCAATCAAAACTAAGGTTCAACACTTTTAGTTGAATGCACAGAACAGAAAGAAGTTTCACAGAATGCTTCTGTGTTGTTTTTATTTGTAGATATTATTTTTCCCAATATAGGCCTCTTAGCGCTCAGAATGTCCAATTGCATTTTCTACAGAAAGAGTGTTCCAGAACGGCTCAATCAAAAGCAAGGTTCAACTCAGTTAGTTGAATGCAGAGAACAGAAAGAAATTTCACAGAATGCTTCTTTGTAGTTTATATTTGAGTATATTGCTTTTTCCACTCTTACCCTCTTAGCGCTCCGAATTTCAACTTGCATTTTCTACAGAAAGAGTGTTCAGATCTGCGCAATCAAAAGTATGGTTTAACTCTGTTAGCTGAATGCACATATCAGAAATATGTTTCACAGAATGCTTCTGTGTAGTTTTTATTTGAAGATATTCTTTTTAACAATGTAGGCCTCTTAGCGCTTAGAAAGTCCAATTGCAGTTTCTACAGAAAGAGTGTTTCAGAACGGCTCAATCAAAAGTAAGGTTCAACTCTGTTAGTTGAATGCACAGAACAGAAAGAAGTTTCACAGAATGCTTCTGTGTAGTTTATATTTGAATATATTCCTTTTTCAACTATTACCCTCTTAGTGCTCCGAATGTCCACTTGCATTTTCTACAGAAAGAGTGTTCAGAACGGCTCAATCAAAAGTATGGTTTTAACTGTTAGTTGAATGCACAGATCCGAAAGAAGTTTCACAGAATGCTTCTGTGTAGTTTTTTTTGTAGATATTCTTTTTCCCAATATAGGCCTTTTAGCGGTCAGAATGTCCAATTGCAGTTTCTACAGAAAGAGTGTTTCACAACGGCTCCATCAAAAGTAAGGTTCCACTCAGTTAGTTGAATGCACAGAACAGAAATAAGTTTCACAGAATGCTTCCGTGTAGTTTATAATTGAATATATTCCTTTTTCCACTATTACCGTATTAGCGCTCCGAATGTCCACTTGCATTTTCTACAGAAAGAGTGTTCAGAACTGCGCAATCAAAAGTATGGTTTAACTCTGTTAGCTGAATGCACATATCAGAAATAAGTTTCACACAATGCTGCTGTGTAGTTTTTATTTGAAGATATTATTATTCCCAATATAGGCCTCTTAGAGCTGAGAATGTCCAATTGCAGTTTCTACAGAAAGAGTGTTTCAGAACGGCTCAATCAAAAGTAAGGTTCAACTCTGTTAGTTGAATGCACAGAACAGAAAGAAGTTTCATACAAGGCTTCTGTGTTGTTTATATTTGAACATATTCCTTTTTCCATTATTACCCACTTAGCGCTCCGAATGTCCAGTTGCATTTTCTACAGTCAGAGTGTTTCAAATCTCCTCAATCAAAAGTATGGTTTAACTCTGTTAGCGGAATGCTCAGATCAGAAAGAAGTTTCACAGAATGCTTCTGTGTAGCTTATATTTGAATATATTCCTTTTTCCAATACTACCCTCTTAGCACTCCAAATGTCCAGTTGCATTTTCTACAGAAAGAGTGTTCAGAACTGCACTATCAAAAGTATGGTTTAACTCTGTTAGCTGAATGCACATATCAGAAAGAAGTTTCACAGAATGATTCTGTGTAGTTTATATTTGAAGATAATCCTTTTTCCACTATTACCCTCTTAGCGCTCCGAATCTCCACTTTCATTTTCTACAGAAAGAGTGTTTCAGAACGGCTCAATCAAAACTAAGGTTCAACTCTTTTAGTTGAATGCACAGAACAGAAAGAAGTTTCACAGAATGCTTCTGTGTAGTATTTAGTTGAAGATATTCCTTTTTCGACTATTACCCTCTTAGCGCTCTGAATTTCCACTGGCAGTTTCTACACAAAGAGTGTTTCAGAACTGCTCCTCCAAAAGTAAGGCTCAGCTCTGTTAGTTGAATGCAGAGAACAGAAAGGAGTTTCAGAGAATGCTTCTGTGTAGTTTTTATATGGAGATATTCCTTTTTCCACTATTACTAACTTAGCGCTCCTAATGTCCACTTGCATTTTCTACAGAAAGAGTGTTTCAGAACGGCTCAATCAAAACTAAGGTTCAACACTTTTAGTTGAATGCACAGAACAGAAAGAAGTTTCACAGAATGCTTCTGTGTTGTTTTTATTTGTAGATATTATTTTTCCCAATATAGGCCTCTTAGCGCTCAGAATGTCCAATTGCATTTTCTACAGAAAGAGTGTTCCAGAACGGCTCAATCAAAAGCAAGGTTCAACTCAGTTAGTTGAATGCAGAGAACAGAAAGAAGTTTCACAGAATGCTTCTTTGTAGTTTATATTTGAGTATATTGCTTTTTCCACTATTACCCTCTTAGCGCTCCGAATTTCAACTTGCATTTTCTACAGAAAGAGTGTTCAGAACTGCGCAATCAAAAGTATGGTTTAACTCTGTTAGCTGAATGCACATATCAGAAATAAGTTTCACACAATGCCTCTGTGTAGTTTTTATTTGAATATATTATTTTTCCCAATATAGGCCTCTTAGGGCTCAGAATGTCCAATTGCAGTTTCTACAGAAAGAGTGTTTCAGAACGGCTCAATCAAATGTAAGTTTCAACTCTGTTAGTTGAATGTACAGAACAGAAAGATGTTTCATACAATGATTCTGTGTAGTTTATATTCGAACTTATTCCTTTTTCCACTATTACCCACTTAGCGCTCCGAATGTCCAGTTGCATTTTCTACAGACAGAGTGTTTCAAAACTGCTCAGTCAAAAGTATGGTTTAACTCTGTTAGCTGAATGCTCAGATCAGAAAGAAGTTTCACAGAATGCTTCCGTGTAGTTTATATTTGAATATATTCCTTTTTCCACTACTACCCTCTTATCGCTCCAAATGTCTAGTTGCATTTTCTACAGAAAGAGTGTTCAGAACTGCTCAATGAAAAGTATGGTATAATTCTGTTAGCTGAATGCACAGATCAGAAAGAAGTTTCACAGAATGATTCCGTGTACTTTATATTTGAAGATATTACTTTTTCTAGTATTACCCTCTTAGCGCTCAGAATGTCCACTTGCATTTTCTACAGAAAGAGTGTTCAGAACGGCTCAATCAAAAGTATGGTTTTACTCTATTAGTTGAATGCCCATATCCGAAATAAGTTTCACAGAATGCTTCTGTGTAGTTTTTATTTGAAGATATTCTTTTTCAAAATATAGGCCTCTTAGCGCTCAGAATGTCCAATTGCAGTTTCTACAGAAAGAGATTTTCAGAACGGCTCCATCAAAAGTAAGGTTCAACTCAGTTAGTTGAATGCACAGAACAGAAAGAAGTTTCACAGAATGCTTCTGTGTAGTTTATATTTGAATATATTCCTTTTCCAGTATTACCGTCTTAGTGCTGCGAATATCCACTTGCATTTTCTAAAGAAAGAGTGTTTCAGAACGGCTCAATCAAAAATAAGGTTCAACTCTGTTAAATGCACCGAAGAGAAAGGAGTTTCATACAATGCTTCTGTGTAGTTTATATTTGAATATATTACTTTTTCCACTACTACCCTCTTAGCGCTCCAAATGTACAGTTGCATTTTCTACACAAAGAGTGTTCAGAACTGCTCAATCAAAAGTATGCTTTAACTCTGTTAGCTGAATGCACAGATCAGAAAGAAGTTTCACAGAATGATTCTGTGTAGTTTATATTTGAAGATATTCCTTTTTCCACTATTACCCACTTAGCGCTCCAAATGTCCAGTAGCATTTTCTACAGAAAGAGTGTTTCGGAACTGCTCAATCCAAAGTATGGTTTAACTCTGTTAGCTGAATGCACAGATCAGAAAGAAGTTTCACTGAATGCTTCTGTGTAGTGTTTATATGAATGTATTCTTTTTACCAATATAGGCCTCTTAGCGCTCAGAATGTCCAATTGCAGTTTCTATAGAAAGAGTGTTTCAGAACGGCTCAATGAAAAGTAAGGTTCACCTCTTTTAGTTGAATGCACAGAACAGAAAGTAGTTTCACAGAATGCTTCTGTGTAGTATTTAGTTGAAGATATTCCTTTATTGACTATTACCCACTTAGCGCTCCGAATGTCCACTGGCAGTTTCTACACAAAGAGTGTTTCAGAACTGTTCCTTCAAAAGTAAGGCTCAACTCTGTTAGTTGAATTCAGAGAACAGAAAGGAGTTTCAGAGAATGCTTCTGTGTGGTTTTTATTTGGAGATAATCCTTTTTCCCCATTACAATCTTAGCGCTCCGAAGGTCCACTTATATTTTCTACACAAAGAGTGTTTCATAACTGCTCAATCAAAAGTATGGTTTAGCTCTGTTAACTGAATGCACATATCAGAAATATGTTTCACAGAATGCTTCTGTGTAGTTTTTATTTGAAGATATTCTTTTTAACAATGTAGGCCTCTTAGCACTTAGAAAGTCCAATTGCAGTTTCTACAGAAAGAGTGTTTCAGAACGGCTCAATCAAAAGTAAGGTTCAACTCTGTTGTTGAATGCACAGAACAGAAAGATGTTTCACAGAATGCTTCTGTGTAGTTTATATTTGAATATCTTCCTTTTTCAACTATTACCCTCTTAGCGCTCCGAATGTCCACTTGCATTTTCTACAGAAAGAGTGTTCAGAACGGCTCAAACAGAAGTATGGTTTTAACTGTTAGTTGAATGCACAGATCCGAAAGAAGTTTCACAGAATGCTTCTGTGTAGTTTATATTTGAAGATAATCATTTTTCCACTATTACCCTCTTAGCGCTCCGAATCTCCACTTTCATTTTCTACAGAAAGAGTGTTTCAGAACGGCTCAATCAAAACTAAGGTTCAACTCTTTTAGTGGAATGCACAGAACAGAAAGAAGTTTCACAGAATGCTTCTGTGTAGTATTTAGTTGAAGATATTCCTTTTTTGACTATTACCCTCTTAGCGCTCTGAATTTCCACTGGCAGTTTCTACACAAAGAGTGTTTCAGAACTGCTCCTCCAAAAGTAAGGCTCAGCTCTGTTAGTTGAACGCAGAGAGCAGAAAGAAGTTTCAGAGAATGCTTCTGTGTAGTTTTTATATGGAGATATTCCTTTTTCCACTATTACTAACTTAGCGCTCTGAATGTCCACTTGCATTTTCTACAGAAAGAGTTTTTCAGAACGGCTCAATCAAAACTAAGGTTCAACACTTTTAGTTGAATGCACAGAACAGAAAGAAGTTTCACAGAATGCTTCTGTGTAGTTTTTATTTGTAGATATTATTTTTCCCAATATAGGCCTCTTAGCGCTCAGAATGTCCAATTGCATTTTCTACAGAAAGAGAGTTCCAGAACGGCTCAATCAAAAGCAAGGTTCAACTCAGTTAGTTGAATGCAGAGAACAGAAAGAAGTTTCACAGAATGCTTCTTTGTAGTTTATATTTGAGTATATTGCTTTTTCCACTATTACCCTCTTAGTGCTCCGAATTTCAACTTGCATTTTCTACAGAAAGAGTGTTCAGAACTGCGCAATCAAAAGTATGGTTTAACTCTGTTAGCTGAATGCACATATCAGAAATAAGTTTCACACAATGCCTCTGTGTAGTTTTTATTTGAAGATATTATTATTCCCAATATAGGCCTCTTAGAGCTGAGAATGTCCAATTGCAGTTTCTACAGAAAGAGTGTTTCAGAACGGCTCAATCAAAAGTAAGGTTCAACTCTGTTAGTTGAATGCACAGAACAGAAAGAAGTTTCATACAATGCTTCTGTGTTGTTTATATTTGAACATATTCCTTTTTCCATTATTACCCACTTAGCGCTCCGAATGTCCAGTTGCATTTTCTACAGTCAGAGTGTTTCAAATCTCCTCAATCAAAAGTATGGTTTAACTCTGTTAGCGGAATGCTCAGATCAGAAAGAAGTTTCACAGAATGCTTCTGTGTAGCTTATATTTGAATATATTCCTTTTTCCAATACTACCCTCTTAGCACTCCAAATGTCCAGTTGCATTTTCTACAGAAAGAGTGTTCAGAACTGCACTATCAAAAGTATGGTTTAACTCTGTTAGCTGAATGCACATATCAGAAAGAAGTTTCACAGAATGATTCTGTGTAGTTTATATTTGAAGATAATCCTTTTTCCACTATTACCCTCTTAGCGCTCCGAATCTCCACTTTCATTTTCTACAGAAAGAGTGTTTCAGAACGGCTCAATCAAAACTAAGGTTCAACTCTTTTAGTTGAATGCACAGAACAGAAAGAAGTTTCACAGAATGCTTCTGTGTAGTATTTAGTTGAAGATATTCCTTTTTCGACTATTACCCTCTTAGCGCTCTGAATTTCCACTGGCAGTTTCTACACAAAGAGTGTTTCAGAACTGCTCCTCCAAAAGTAAGGCTCAGCTCTGTTAGTTGAATGCAGAGAACAGAAAGAAGTTTCAGAGAATGCTTCTGTGTAGTTTTTATATGGAGATATTCCTTTTTCCACTATTACTAACTTAGCGCTCTGAATGTCCACTTGCATTTTCTACAGAAAGAGTGTTTCAGAACGGCTCAATCAAAACTAAGGTTCAACACTTTTAGTTGAATGCACAGAACAGAAAGAAGTTTCACAGAATGCTTCTGTGTAGTTTTTATTTGTAGATATTATTTTTCCCAATATAGGCCTCTTAGCGCTCAGAATGTCCAATTGCATTTTCTACAGAAAGAGTGTTCCAGAACGGCTCAATCAAAAGCAAGGTTCAACTCAGTTAGTTGAATGCAGAGAACAGAAAGAAGTTTCACAGAATGCTTCTTTGTAGTTTATATTTGAGTATATTGCTTTTTCCACTATTACCCTCTTAGTGCTCCGAATTTCAACTTGCATTTTCTACAGAAAGAGTGTTCAGAACTGCGCAATCAAAAGTATGGTTTAACTCTGTTAGCTGAATGCACATATCAGAAATAAGTTTCACACAATGCCTCTGTGTAGTTTTTATTTGAAGATATTATTATTCCCAATATAGGCCTCTTAGAGCTGAGAATGTCCAATTGCAGTTTCTACAGAAAGAGTGTTTCAGAACGGCTCAATCAAAAGTAAGGTTCAACTCTGTTAGTTGAATGCACAGAACAGAAAGTAGTTTCATACAATGCTTCTGTGTTGTTTATATTTGAACATATTCCTTTTTCCATTATTACCCACTTAGCGCTCCGAATGTCCAGTTGCATTTTCTACAGTCAGAGTGTTTCAAATCTCCTCAATCAAAAGTATGGTTTAACTCTGTTAGCGGAATGCTCAGATCAGAAAGAAGTTTCACAGAATGCTTCTGTGTAGCTTATATTTGAATATATTCCTTTTTCCAATACTACCCTCTTAGCACTCCAAATGTCCAGTTGCATTTTCTACAGAAAGAGTGTTCAGAACTGCACTATCAAAAGTATGGTTTAACTCTGTTAGCTGAATGCACATATCAGAAAGAAGTTTCACAGAATGATTCTGTGTAGTTTATATTTGAAGATAATCCTTTTTCCACTATTACCCTCTTAGCGCTCCGAATCTCCACTTCCATTTTCTACAGAAAGAGTGTTTCAGAACGGCTCAATCAAAACTAAGGTTCAACTCTTTTAGTTGAATGCACAGAACAGAAAGAAGTTTCACAGAATGCTTCTGTGTAGTATTTAGTTGAAGATATTCCTTTTTCGACTATTACCCTCTTAGCGCTCTGAATTTCCACTGGCAGTTTCTACACAAAGAGTGTTTCAGAACTGCTCCTCCAAAAGTAAGGCTCAGCTCTGTTAGTTGAATGCAGAGAACGGAAACGAGTTTCAGAGAATGCTTCTGTGTAGTTTTTATATGGAGATATTCCTTTTTCCACTATTACTAACTTAGCGCTCCGAATGTCCACTTGCATTTTCTACAGAAAGAGTGTTTCAGAATGGCTCAATCAAAACTAAGGTTCAACACTTTTAGTTGAATGCACAGAACAGAAAGAAGTTTCACAGAATGCTTCTGTGTTGTTTTTATTTGTAGATATTATTTTTCCCAATATAGGCCTCTTAGCGCTCAGAATGTCCAATTGCATTTTCTACAGAAAGAGTGTTCCAGAACGGCTCAATCAAAAGCAAGGTTCAACTCAGTTAGTTGAATGCAGAGAACAGAAAGAAATTTCACAGAATGCTTCTTTGTAGTTTATATTTGAGTATATTGCTTTTTCCACTCTTAACCTCTTAGCGCTCCGAATTTCAACTTGCATTTTCTACAGAAAGAGTGTTCAGAACTGCGCAATCAAAAGTATGGTTTAACTCTGTTAGCTGAATGCACATATCAGAAATATGTTTCACAGAATGCTTCTGTGTAGTTTTTATTTGAAGATATTCTTTTTAACAATGTAGGCCTCTTAGCGCTTAGAAAGTCCAATTGCAGTTTCTACAGAAAGAGTGTTTCAGAACGGCTCAATCAAAAGTAAGGTTCAACTCTGTTAGTTGAATGCACAGAACAGAAAGAAGTTTCACAGAATGCTTCTGTGTAGTTTATATTTGAATATATTCCTTTTTCAACTATTACCCTCTTAGTGCTCCGAATGTCCACTTGCATTTTCTACAGAAAGAGTGTTCAGAACGGCTCAATCAAAAGTATGGTTTTAACTGTTAGTTGAATGCACAGATCCGAAAGAAGTTTCACAGAATGCTTCTGTGTAGTTTTTTTTGTAGATATTCTTTTTCCCAATATAGGCCTTTTAGCGGTCAGAATGTCCAATTGCAGTTTCTACAGAAAGAGTGTTTCACAACGGCTCCATCAAAAGTAAGGTTCCACTCAGTTAGTTGAATGCACAGAACAGAAATAAGTTTCACAGAATGCTTCCGTGTAGTTTATAATTGAATATATTCCTTTTTCCACTATTACCGTATTAGCGCTCCGAATGTCCACTTGCATTTTCTACAGAAAGAGTGTTCAGAACTGCGCAATCAAAAGTATGGTTTAACTCTGTTAGCTGAATGCACATATCAGAAATAAGTTTCACACAATGCTGCTGTGTAGTTTTTATTTGAAGATATTATTATTCCCAATATAGGCCTCTTAGAGCTGAGAATGTCCAATTGCAGTTTCTACAGAAAGAGTGTTTCAGAACGGCTCAATCAAAAGTAAGGTTCAACTCTGTTAGTTGAATGCACAGAACAGAAAGAAGTTTCATACAAGGCTTCTGTGTTGTTTATATTTGAACATATTCCTTTTTCCATTATTACCCACTTAGCGCTCCGAATGTCCAGTTGCATTTTCTACAGTCAGAGTGTTTCAAATCTCCTCAATCAAAAGTATGGTTTAACTCTGTTAGCGGAATGCTCAGATCAGAAAGAAGTTTCACAGAATGCTTCTGTGTAGCTTATATTTGAATATATTCCTTTTTCCAATACTACCCTCTTAGCACTCCAAATGTCCAGTTGCATTTTCTACAGAAAGAGTGTTCAGAACTGCACTATCAAAAGTATGGTTTAACTCTGTTAGCTGAATGCACATATCAGAAAGAAGTTTCACAGAATGATTCTGTGTAGTTTATATTTGAAGATAATCCTTTTTCCACTATTACCCTCTTAGCGCTCCGAATCTCCACTTTCATTTTCTACAGAAAGAGTGTTTCAGAATGGCTCAATCAAAACTAAGGTTCAACTCTTTTAGTTGAATGCACAGAACAGAAAGAAGTTTCACAGAATGCTTCTGTGTAGTATTTAGTTGAAGATATTCCTTTTTCGACTATTACCCTCTTAGCGCTCTGAATTTCCACTGGCAGTTTCTACACAAAGAGTGTTTCAGAACTGCTCCTCCAAAAGTAAGGCTCAGCTCTGTTAGTTGAATGCAGAGAACAGAAAGGAGTTTCAGAGAATGCTTCTGTGTAGTTTTTATATGGAGATATTCCTTTTTCCACTATTACTAACTTAGCGCTCCTAATGTCCACTTGCATTTTCTACAGAAAGAGTGTTTCAGAACGGCTCAATCAAAACTAAGGTTCAACACTTTTAGTTGAATGCACAGAACAGAAAGAAGTTTCACAGAATGCTTCTGTGTTGTTTTTATTTGTAGATATTATTTTTCCCAATATAGGCTTCTTAGCGCTCAGAATGTCCAATTGCATTTTCTACAGAAAGAGTGTTCCAGAACGGCTCAATCAAAAGCAAGGTTCAACTCAGTTAGTTGAATGCAGAGAACAGAAAGAAGTTTCACAGAATGCTTCTTTGTAGTTTATATTTGAGTATATTGCTTTTTCCACTATTACCCTCTTAGCGCTCCGAATTTCAACTTGCATTTTCTACAGAAAGAGTGTTCAGAACTGCGCAATCAAAAGTATGGTTTAACTCTGTTAGCTGAATGCACATATCAGAAATAAGTTTCACACAATGCCTCTGTGTAGTTTTTATTTGAATATATTATTTTTCCCAATATAGGCCTCTTAGGGCTCAGAATGTCCAATTGCAGTTTCTACAGAAAGAGTGTTTCAGAACGGCTCAATCAAATGTAAGTTTCAACTCTGTTAGTTGAATGTACAGAACAGAAAGATGTTTCATACAATGATTCTGTGTAGTTTATATTCGAACTTATTCCTTTTTCCACTATTACCCACTTAGCGCTCCGAATGTCCAGTTGCATTTTCTACAGACAGAGTGTTTCAAAACTGCTCAGTCAAAAGTGTGGTTTAACTCTGTTAGCTGAATGCTCAGATCAGAAAGAAGTTTCACAGAATGCTTCCGTGTAGTTTATATTTGAATATATTCCTTTTTCCACTACTACCCTCTTATCGCTCCAAATGTCTAGTTGCATTTTCTACAGAAAGAGTGTTCAGAACTGCTCAATGAAAAGTATGGTATAATTCTGTTAGCTGAATGCACAGATCAGAAAGAAGTTTCACAGAATGATTCCGTGTACTTTATATTTGAAGATATTACTTTTTCTAGTATTACCCTCTTAGCGCTCAGAATGTCCACTTGCATTTTCTACAGAAAGAGTGTTCAGAACGGCTCAATCAAAAGTATGGTTTTACTCTATTAGTTGAATGCCCATATCCGAAATAAGTTTCACAGAATGCTTCTGTGTAGTTTTTATTTGAAGATATTCTTTTTCAAAATATAGGCCTCTTAGCGCTCAGAATGTCCAATTGCAGTTTCTACAGAAAGAGATTTTCAGAACGGCTCCATCAAAAGTAAGGTTCAACTCAGTTAGTTGAATGCACAGAACAGAAAGAAGTTTCACAGAATGCTTCTGTGTAGTTTATATTTGAATATATTCCTTTTCCAGTATTACCGTCTTAGCGCTGCGAATATCCACTTGCATTTTCTAAAGAAAGAGTGTTTCAGAACGGCTCAATCAAAAATAAGGTTCAACTCTGTTAAATGCACAGAAGAGAAAGGAGTTTCATACAATGCTTCTGTGTAGTTTATATTTGAATATATTACTTTTTCCACTACTACCCTCTTAGCGCTCCAAATGTACAGTTGCATTTTCTACACAAAGAGTGTTCAGAACTGCTCAATCAAAAGTATGCTTTAACTCTGTTAGCTGAATGCACAGATCAGAAAGAAGTTTCACAGAATGATTCTGTGTAGTTTATATTTGAAGATATTCCTTTTTCCACTATTACCCACTTAGCGCTCCAAATGTCCAGTAGCATTTTCTACAGAAAGAGTGTTTCGGAACTGCTCAATCCAAAGTATGGTTTAACTCTGTTAGCTGAATGCACAGATCAGAAAGAAGTTTCACAGAATGCTTCTGTGTAGTGTTTATATGAATGTATTCTTTTTACCAATATAGGCCTCTTAGCGCTCAGAATGTCCAATTGCAGTTTCTATGGAAAGAGTGTTTCAGAACGGCTCAATGAAAAGTAAGGTTCACCTCTTTTAGTTGAATGCACAGAACAGAAAGTAGTTTCACAGAATGCTTCTGTGTAGTATTTAGTTTAAGATATTCCTTTATTGACTATTACCCACTTAGCGCTCCGAATGTCCACTGGCAGTTTCTACACAAAGAGTGTTTCAGAACTGTTCCTTCAAAAGTAAGGCTCAACTCTGTTAGTTGAATTCAGAGAACAGAAAGGAGTTTCAGAGAATGCTTCTGTGTGGTTTTTATTTGGAGATAATCCTTTTTCCCCATTACAATCTTAGCGCTCCGAAGGTCCACTTATATTTTCTACACAAAGAGTGTTTCATAACTGCTCAATCAAAAGTATGGTTTAGCTCTGTTAACTGAATGCACATATCAGAAATATGTTTCACAGAATGCTTCTGTGTAGTTTTTATTTGAAGATATTCTTTTTAACAATGTAGGCCTCTTAGCACTTAGAAAGTCCAATTGCAGTTTCTACAGAAAGAGTGTTTCAGAACGGCTCAATCAAAAGTAAGGTTCAACTCTGTTGTTGAATGCACAGAACAGAAAGATGTTTCACAGAATGCTTCTGTGTAGTTTATATTTGAATATCTTCCTTTTTCAACTATTACCCTCTTAGCGCTCCGAATGTCCACTTGCATTTTCTACAGAAAGAGTGTTCAGAACGGCTCAAACAGAAGTATGGTTTTAACTGTTAGTTGAATGCACAGATCCGAAAGAAGTTTCACAGAATGCTTCTGTGTAGTTTATATTTGAAGATAATCATTTTTCCACTATTACCCTCTTAGTGCTCCGAATCTCCACTTTCATTTTCTACAGAAAGAGTGTTTCAGAACGGCTCAATCAAAACTAAGGTTCAACTCTTTTAGTGGAATGCACAGAACAGAAAGAAGTTTCACAGAATGCTTCTGTGTAGTATTTAGTTGAAGATATTCCTTTTTCGACTATTACCCTCTTAGCGCACTGAATTTCCACTGGCAGTTTCTACACAAAGAGTGTTTCAGAACTGCTCCTCCAAAAGTAAGGCTCAGCTCTGTTAGTTGAACGCAGAGAGCAGAAAGAAGTTTCAGAGAATGCTTCTGTGTAGTTTTTATATGGAGATATTCCTTTTTCCACTATTACTAACTTAGCGCTCTGAATGTCCACTTGCATTTTCTACAGAAAGAGTGTTTCAGAACGGCACAATCAAAACTAAGGTTCAACACTTTTCGTTGAATGCACAGAACAGAAAGAAGTTTCACAGAATGCTTCTGTGTAGTTTTTATTTGTAGATATTATTTTTCCCAATATAGGCCTCTTAGCGCTCAGAATGTCCAATTGCATTTTCTACAGAAAGAGAGTTCCAGAACGGCTCAATCAAAAGCAAGGTTCAACTCAGTTAGTTGAATGCAGAGAACAGAAAGAAGTTTCACAGAATGCTTCTTTGTAGTTTATATTTGAGTATATTGCTTTTTCCACTATTACCCTCTTAGTGCTCCGAATTTCAACTTGCATTTTCTACAGAAAGAGTGTTCAGAACTGCGCAATCAAAAGTATGGTTTAACTCTGTTAGCTGAATGCACATATCAGAAATAAGTTTCACACAATGCTGCTGTGTAGTTTTTATTTGAAGATATTATTATTCCCAATATAGGCCTCTTAGAGCTGAGAATGTCCAATTGCAGTTTCTACAGAAAGAGTGTTTCAGAACGGCTCAATCAAAAGTAAGGTTCAACTCTGTTAGTTGAATGCACAGAACAGAAAGAAGTTTCATACAATGCTTCTGTGTTGTTTATATTTGAACATATTCCTTTTTCCATTATTACCCACTTAGCGCTCCGAATGTCCAGTTGCATTTTCTACAGTCAGAGTGTTTCAAATCTCCTCAATCAAAAGTATGGTTTAACTCTGTTAGCGGAATGCTCAGATCAGAAAGAAGTTTCACAGAATGCTTCTGTGTAGCTTATATTTGAATATATTCCTTTTTCCAATACTACCCTCTTAGCACTCCAAATGTCCAGTTGCATTTTCTACAGAAAGAGTGTTCAGAACTGCACTATCAAAAGTATGGTTTAACTCTGTTAGCTGAATGCACATATCAGAAAGAAGTTTCACAGAATGATTCTGTGTAGTTTATATTTGAAGATAATCCTTTTTCCACT
This sequence comes from Symphalangus syndactylus, assembly GCF_028878055.3. Taxonomy (NCBI): domain Eukaryota; kingdom Metazoa; phylum Chordata; class Mammalia; order Primates; family Hylobatidae; genus Symphalangus; species Symphalangus syndactylus. The sequence continues at coordinate 97,642,900 of NC_072434.2, read as the reverse complement.
ATTACCCTCTTAGCGCTCCGAATCTCCACTTTCATTTTCTACAGAAAGAGTGTTTCAGAACGGCTCAATCAAAACTAAGGTTCAACTCTTTTAGTTGAATGCACAGAACAGAAAGTAGTTTCACAGAATGCTTCTGTGTAGTATTTAGTTGAAGATATTCCTTTTTCGACTATTACCCTCTTAGCGCTCTGAATTTCCACTGGCAGTTTCTACACAAAGAGTGTTTCAGAACTGCTCCTCCAAAAGTAAGGCTCAGCTCTGTTAGTTGAATGCAGAGAACAGAAAGAAGTTTCAGAGAATGCTTCTGTGTAGTTTTTATATGGAGATATTCCTTTTTCCACTATTACTAACTTAGCGCTCTGAATGTCCACTTGCATTTTCTACAGAAAGAGTGTTTCAGAACGGTTCAATCAAAACTAAGGTTCAACACTTTTAGTTGAATGCACAGAACAGAAAGAAGTTTCACAGAATGCTTCTGTGTAGTTTTTATTTGTAGATATTATTTTTCCCAATATAGGCCTCTTAGCGCTCAGAATGTCCAATTGCATTTTCTACAGAAAGAGTGTTCCAGAACGGCTCAATCAAAAGCAAGGTTCAACTCAGTTAGTTGAATGCAGAGAACAGAAAGAAGTTTCACAGAATGCTTCTTTGTAGTTTATATTTGAGTATATTGCTTTTTCCACTATTACCCTCTTAGTGCTCCGAATTTCAACTTGCATTTTCTACAGAAAGAGTGTTCAGAACTGCGCAATCAAAAGTATGGTTTAACTCTGTTAGCTGAATGCACATATCAGAAATAAGTTTCACACAATGCCTCTGTGTAGTTTTTATTTGAAGATATTATTATTCCCAATATAGGCCTCTTAGAGCTGAGAATGTCCAATTGCAGTTTCTACAGAAAGAGTGTTTCAGAACGGCTCAATCAAAAGTAAGGTTCAACTCTGTTAGTTGAATGCACAGAACAGAAAGAAGTTTCATACAATGCTTCTGTGTTGTTTATATTTGAACATATTCCTTTTTCCATTATTACCCACTTAGCGCTCCGAATGTCCAGTTGCATTTTCTACAGTCAGAGTGTTTCAAATCTCCTCAATCAAAAGTATGGTTTAACTCTGTTAGCGGAATGCTCAGATCAGAAAGAAGTTTCACAGAATGCTTCTGTGTAGCTTATATTTGAATATATTCCTTTTTCCAATACTACCCTCTTAGCACTCCAAATGTCCAGTTGCATTTTCTACAGAAAGAGTGTTCAGAACTGCACTATCAAAAGTATGGTTTAACTCTGTTAGCTGAATGCACATATCAGAAAGAAGTTTCACAGAATGATTCTGTGTAGTTTATATTTGAAGATAATCCTTTTTCCACTATTACCCTCTTAGCGCTCCGAATCTCCACTTTCATTTTCTACAGAAAGAGTGTTTCAGAACGGCTCAATCAAAACTAAGGTTCAACTCTTTTAGTTGAATGCACAGAACAGAAAGAAGTTTCACAGAATGCTTCTGTGTAGTATTTAGTTGAAGATATTCCTTTTTCGACTATTACCCTCTTAGCGCTCTGAATTTCACTGGCAGTTTCTACACAAAGAGTGTTTCAGAACTGCTCCTCCAACAGTAAGGCTCAGCTCTGTTAGTTGAATGCAGAGAACGGAAACGAGTTTCAGAGAATGCTTCTGTGTAGTTTTTATATGGAGATATTCCTTTTTCCACTATTACTAACTTAGCGCTCCGAATGTCCACTTGCATTTTCTACAGAAAGAGTGTTTCAGAATGGCTCAATCAAAACTAAGGTTCAACACTTTTAGTTGAATGCACAGAACAGAAAGAAGTTTCACAGAATGCTTCTGTGTTGTTTTTATTTGTAGATATTATTTTTCCCAATATAGGCCTCTTAGCGCTCAGAATGTCCAATTGCATTTTCTACAGAAAGAGTGTTCCAGAACGGCTCAATCAAAAGCAAGGTTCAACTCAGTTAGTTGAATGCAGAGAACAGAAAGAAATTTCACAGAATGCTTCTTTGTAGTTTATATTTGAGTATATTGCTTTTTCCACTCTTACCCTCTTAGCGCTCCGAATTTCAACTTGCATTTTCTACAGAAAGAGTGTTCAGAACTGCGCAATCAAAAGTATGGTTTAACTCTGTTAGCTGAATGCACATATCAGAAATATGTTTCACAGAATGCTTCTGTGTAGTTTTTATTTGAAGATATTCTTTTTAACAATGTAGGCCTCTTAGCGCTTAGAAAGTCCAATTGCAGTTTCTACAGAAAGAGTGTTTCAGAACGGCTCAATCAAAAGTAAGGTTCAACTCTGTTAGTTGAATGCACAGAACAGAAAGAAGTTTCACAGAATGCTTCTGTGTAGTTTATATTTGAATATATTCCTTTTTCAACTATTACCCTCTTAGTGCTCCGAATGTCCACTTGCATTTTCTACAGAAAGAGTGTTCAGAACGGCTCAATCAAAAGTATGGTTTTAACTGTTAGTTGAATGCACAGATCCGAAAGAAGTTTCACAGAATGCTTCTGTGTAGTTTTATTTGTAGATATTCTTTTTCCCAATATAGGCCTTTTAGCGGTCAGAATGTCCAATTGCAGTTTCTACAGAAAGAGTGTTTCACAACGGCTCCATCAAAAGTAAGGTTCCACTCAGTTAGTTGAATGCACAGAACAGAAATAAGTTTCACAGAATGCTTCCGTGTAGTTTATAATTGAATATATTCCTTTTTCCACTATTACCGTATTAGCGCTCCGAATGTCCACTTGCATTTTCTACAGAAAGAGGGTTCAGAACTGCGCAATCAAAAGTATGGTTTAACTCTGTTAGCTGAATGCACATATCAGAAATAAGTTTCACACAATGCTGCTGTGTAGTTTTTATTTGAAGATATTATTATTCCCAATATAGGCCTCTTAGAGCTGAGAATGTCCAATTGCAGTTTCTACAGAAAGAGTGTTTCAGAACGGCTCAATCAAAAGTAAGGTTCAACTCTGTTAGTTGAATGCACAGAACAGAAAGAAGTTTCATACAAGGCTTCTGTGTTGTTTATATTTGAACATATTCCTTTTTCCATTATTACCCACTTAGCGCTCCGAATGTCCAGTTGCATTTTCTACAGTCAGAGTGTTTCAAATCTCCTCAATCAAAAGTATGGTTTAACTCTGTTAGCGGAATGCTCAGATCAGAAAGAAGTTTCACAAATGCTTCTGTGTAGCTTATATTTGAATATATTCCTTTTTCCAATACTACCCTCTTAGCACTCCAAATGTCCAGTTGCATTTTCTACAGAAAGAGTGTTCAGAACTGCACTATCAAAAGTATGGTTTAACTCTGTTAGCTGAATGCACATATCAGAAAGAAGTTTCACAGAATGATTCTGTGTAGTTTATATTTGAAGATAATCCTTTTTCCACTATTACCCTCTTAGCGCTCCGAATCTCCACTTTCATTTTCTACAGAAAGAGTGTTTCAGAACGGCTCAATCAAAACTAAGGTTCAACTCTTTTAGTTGAATGCACAGAACAGAAAGAAGTTTCACAGAATGCTTCTGTGTAGTATTTAGTTGAAGATATTCCTTTTTCGACTATTACCCTCTTAGCGCTCTGAATTTCCACTGGCAGTTTCTACACAAAGAGTGTTTCAGAACTGCTCCTCCAAAAGTAAGGCTCAGCTCTGTTAGTTGAATGCAGAGAACAGAAAGGAGTTTCAGAGAATGCTTCTGTGTAGTTTTTATATGGAGATATTCCTTTTTCCACTATTACTAACTTAGCGCTCCTAATGTCCACTTGCATTTTCTACAGAAAGAGTGTTTCAGAACGGCTCAATCAAAACTAAGGTTCAACACTTTTAGTTGAATGCACAGAACAGAAAGAAGTTTCACAGAATGCTTCTGTGTTGTTTTTATTTGTAGATATTATTTTTCCCAATATAGGCCTCTTAGCGCTCAGAATGTCCAATTGCATTTTCTACAGAAAGAGTGTTCCAGAACGGCTCAATCAAAAGCAAGGTTCAACTCAGTTAGTTGAATGCAGAGAACAGAAAGAAGTTTCACAGAATGCTTCTTTGTAGTTTATATTTGAGTATATTGCTTTTTCCACTATTACCCTCTTAGCGCTCCGAATTTCAACTTGCATTTTCTACAGAAAGAGTGTTCAGAACTGCGCAATCAAAAGTATGGTTTAACTCTGTTAGCTGAATGCACATATCAGAAATAAGTTTCACACAATGCCTCTGTGTAGTTTTTATTTGAATATATTATTTTTCCCAATATAGGCCTCTTAGGGCTCAGTATGTCCAATTGCAGTTTCTACAGAAAGAGTGTTTCAGAACGGCTCAATCAAATGTAAGTTTCAACTCTGTTAGTTGAATGTACAGAACAGAAAGATGTTTCATACAATGATTCTGTGTAGTTTATATTCGAACTTATTCCTTTTTCCACTATTACCCACTTAGCGCTCCGAATGTCCAGTTGCATTTTCTACAGACAGAGTGTTTCAAAACTGCTCAGTCAAAAGTATGGTTTAACTCTGTTAGCTGAATGCTCAGATCAGAAAGAAGTTTCACAGAATGCTTCCGTGTAGTTTATATTTGAATATATTCCTTTTTCCACTACTACCCTCTTATCGCTCCAAATGTCTAGTTGCATTTTCTACAGAAAGAGTGTTCAGAACTGCTCAATGAAAAGTATGGTATAATTCTGTTAGCTGAATGCACAGATCAGAAAGAAGTTTCACAGAATGATTCCGTGTACTTTATATTTGAAGATATTACTTTTTCTAGTATTACCCTCTTAGCACTCAGAATGTCCACTTGCATTTTCTACAGAAAGAGTGTTCAGAACGGCTCAATCAAAAGTATGGTTTTACTCTATTAGTTGAATGCCCATATCCGAAATAAGTTTCACAGAATGCTTCTGTGTAGTTTTTATTTGAAGATATTCTTTTTCAAAATATAGGCCTCTTAGCGCTCAGAATGTCCAATTGCAGTTTCTACAGAAAGAGATTTTCAGAACGGCTCCATCAAAAGTAAGGTTCAACTCAGTTAGTTGAATGCACAGAACAGAAAGAAGTTTCACAGAATGCTTCTGTGTAGTTTATATTTGAATATATTCCTTTTCCAGTATTACCGTCTTAGCGCTGCGAATATCCACTTGCATTTTCTAAAGAAAGAGTGTTTCAGAACGGCTCAATCAAAAATAAGGTTCAACTCTGTTAAATGCACAGAAGAGAAAGGAGTTTCATACAATGCTTCTGTGTAGTTTATATTTGAATATATTACTTTTTCCACTACTACCCTCTTAGCGCTCCAAATGTACAGTTGCATTTTCTACACAAAGAGTGTTCAGAACTGCTCAATCAAAAGTATGCTTTAACTCTGTTAGCTGAATGCACAGATCAGAAAGAAGTTTCACAGAATGATTCTGTGTAGTTTATATTTGAAGATATTCCTTTTTCCACTATTACCCACTTAGCGCTCCAAATGTCCAGTAGCATTTTCTACAGAAAGAGTGTTTCGGAACTGCTCAATCCAAAGTATGGTTTAACTCTGTTAGCTGAATGCACAGATCAGAAAGAAGTTTCACAGAATGCTTCTGTGTAGTGTTTATATGAATGTATTCTTTTTACCAATATAGGCCTCTTAGCGCTCAGAATGTCCAATTGCAGTTTCTATAGAAAGAGTGTTTCAGAACGGCTCAATGAAAAGTAAGGTTCACCTCTTTTAGTTGAATGCACAGAACAGAAAGTAGTTTCACAGAATGCTTCTGTGTAGTATTTAGTTGAAGATATTCCTTTATTGACTATTACCCACTTAGCGCTCCGAATGTCCACTGGCAGTTTCTACACAAAGAGTGTTTCAGAACTGTTCCTTCAAAAGTAAGGCTCAACTCTGTTAGTTGAATTCAGAGAACAGAAAGGAGTTTCAGAGAATGCTTCTGTGTGGTTTTTATTTGGAGATAATCCTTTTTCCCCTATTACAATCTTAGCGCTCCGAAGGTCCACTTATATTTTCTACACAAAGAGTGTTTCATAACTGCTCAATCAAAAGTATGGTTTAGCTCTGTTAACTGAATGCACATATCAGAAATATGTTTCACAGAATGCTTCTGTGTAGTTTTTATTTGAAGATATTCTTTTTAACAATGTAGGCCTCTTAGCACTTAGAAAGTCCAATTGCAGTTTCTACAGAAAGAGTGTTTCAGAACGGCTCAATCAAAAGTAATGTTCAACTCTGTTGTTGAATGCACAGAACAGAAAGATGTTTCACAGAATGCTTCTGTGTAGTTTATATTTGAATATCTTCCTTTTTCAACTATTACCCTCTTAGCGCTCCGAATGTCCACTTGCATTTTCTACAGAAAGAGTGTTCAGAACGGCTCAAACAAAAGTATGGTTTTAACTGTTAGTTGAATGCACAGATCCGAAAGAAGTTTCACAGAATGCTTCTGTGTAGTTTATATTTGAAGATAATCATTTTTCCACTATTACCCTCTTAGCGCTCCGAATCTCCACTTTCATTTTCTACAGAAAGAGTGTTTCAGAACGGCTCAATCAAAACTAAGGTTCAACTCTTTTAGTGGAATGCACAGAACAGAAAGAAGTTTCACAGAATGCTTCTGTGTAGTATTTAGTTGAAGATATTCCTTTTTCGACTATTACCCTCTTAGCGCTCTGAATTTCCACTGGCAGTTTCTACACAAAGAGTGTTTCAGAACTGCTCCTCCAAAAGTAAGGCTCAGCTCTGTTAGTTGAACGCAGAGAGCAGAAAGAAGTTTCAGAGAATGCTTCTGTGTAGTTTTTATATGGAGATATTCCTTTTTCCACTATTACTAACTTAGCGCTCTGAATGTCCACTTGCATTTTCTACAGAAAGAGTGTTTCAGAACGGCTCAATCAAAACTAAGGTTCAACACTTTTAGTTGAATGCACAGAACAGAAAGAAGTTTCACAGAATGCTTCTGTGTAGTTTTTATTTGTAGATATTATTTTTCCCAATATAGGCCTCTTAGCGCTCAGAATGTCCAATTGCATTTTCTACAGAAAGAGAGTTCCAGAACGGCTCAATCAAAAGCAAGGTTCAACTCAGTTAGTTGAATGCAGAGAACAGAAAGAAGTTTCACAGAATGCTTCTTTGTAGTTTATATTTGAGTATATTGCTTTTTCCACTATTACCCTCTTAGTGCTCCGAATTTCAACTTGCATTTTCTACAGAAAGAGTGTTCAGAACTGCGCAATCAAAAGTATGGTTTAACTCTGTTAGCTGAATGCACATATCAGAAATAAGTTTCACACAATGCCTCTGTGTAGTTTTTATTTGAAGATATTATTATTCCCAATATAGGCCTCTTAGAGCTGAGAATGTCCAATTGCAGTTTCTACAGAAAGAGTGTTTCAGAACGGCTCAATCAAAAGTAAGGTTCAACTCTGTTAGTTGAATGCACAGAACAGAAAGAAGTTTCATACAATGCTTCTGTGTTGTTTATATTTGAACATATTCCTTTTTCCATTATTACCCACTTAGCGCTCCGAATGTCCAGTTGCATTTTCTACAGTCAGAGTGTTTCAAATCTCCTCAATCAAATGTATGGTTTAACTCTGTTAGCGGAATGCTCAGATCAGAAAGAAGTTTCACAGAATGCTTCTGTGTAGCTTATATTTGAATATATTCCTTTTTCCAATACTACCCTCTTAGCACTCCAAATGTCCAGTTGCATTTTCTACAGAAAGAGTGTTCAGAACTGCACTATCAAAAGTATGGTTTAACTCTGTTAGCTGAATGCACATATCAGAAAGAAGTTTCACAGAATGATTCTGTGTAGTTTATATTTGAAGATAATCCTTTTTCCACTATTACCCTCTTAGCGCTCCGAATCTCCACTTTCATTTTCTACAGAAAGAGTGTTTCAGAACGGCTCAATCAAAACTAAGGTTCAACTCTTTTAGTTGAATGCACAGAACAGAAAGAAGTTTCACAGAATGCTTCTGTGTAGTATTTAGTTGAAGATATTCCTTTTTCGACTATTACCCTCTTAGCGCTCTGAATTTCCACTGGCAGTTTCTACACAAAGAGTGTTTCAGAATTGCTCCTCCAAAAGTAAGGCTCAGCTCTGTTAGTTGAATGCAGAGAACGGAAACGAGTTTCAGAGAATGCTTCTGTGTAGTTTTTATATGGAGATATTCCTTTTTCCACTATTACTAACTTAGCGCTCCGAATGTCCACTTGCATTTTCTACAGAAAGAGTGTTTCAGAATGGCTCAATCAAAACTAAGGTTCAACACTTTTAGTTGAATGCACAGAACAGAAAGAAGTTTCACAGAATGCTTCTGTGTTGTTTTTATTTGTAGATATTATTTTTCCCAATATAGGCCTCTTAGCGCTCAGAATGTCCAATTGCATTTTCTACAGAAAGAGTGTTCCAGAACGGCTCAATCAAAAGCAAGGTTCAACTCAGTTAGTTGAATGCAGAGAACAGAAAGAAATTTCACAGAATGCTTCTTTGTAGTTTATATTTGAGTATATTGCTTTTTCCACTCTTACCCTCTTAGCGCTCCGAATTTCAACTTGCATTTTCTACAGAAAGAGTGTTCAGAACTGCGCAATCAAAAGTATGGTTTAACTCTGTTAGCTGAATGCACATATCAGAAATATGTTTCACAGAATGCTTCTGTGTAGTTTTTATTTGAAGATATTCTTTTTAACAATGTAGGCCTCTTAGCGCTTAGAAAGTCCAATTGCAGTTTCTACAGAAAGAGTGTTTCAGAACGGCTCAATCAAAAGTAAGGTTCAACTCTGTTAGTTGAATGCACAGAACAGAAAGAAGTTTCACAGAATGCTTCTGTGTAGTTTATATTTGAATATATTCCTTTTTCAACTATTACCCTCTTAGTGCTCCGAATGTCCACTTGCATTTTCTACAGAAAGAGTGTTCAGAACGGCTCAATCAAAAGTATGGTTTTAACTGTTAGTTGAATGCACAGATCCGAAAGAAGTTTCACAGAATGCTTCTGTGTAGTTTTATTTGTAGATATTCTTTTTCCCAATATAGGCCTTTTAGCGGTCAGAATGTCCAATTGCAGTTTCTACAGAAAGAGTGTTTCACAACGGCTCCATCAAAAGTAAGGTTCCACTCAGTTAGTTGAATGCACAGAACAGAAATAAGTTTCACAGAATGCTTCCGTGTAGTTTATAATTGAATATATTCCTTTTTCCACTATTACCGTATTAGCGCTCCGAATGTCCACTTGCATTTTCTACAGAAAGAGTGTTCAGAACTGCGCAATCAAAAGTATGGTTTAACTCTGTTAGCTGAATGCACATATCAGAAATAAGTTTCACACAATGCTGCTGTGTAGTTTTTATTTGAAGATATTATTATTCCCAATATAGGCCTCTTAGAGCTGAGAATGTCCAATTGCAGTTTCTACAGAAAGAGTGTTTCAGAACGGCTCAATCAAAAGTAAGGTTCAACTCTGTTAGTTGAATGCACAGAACAGAAAGAAGTTTCATACAAGGCTTCTGTGTTGTTTATATTTGAACATATTCCTTTTTCCATTATTACCCACTTAGCGCTCCGAATGTCCAGTTGCATTTTCTACAGTCAGAGTGTTTCAAATCTCCTCAATCAAAAGTATGGTTTAACTCTGTTAGCGGAATGCTCAGATCAGAAAGAAGTTTCACAGAATGCTTCTGTGTAGCTTATATTTGAATATATTCCTTTTTCCAATACTACCCTCTTAGCACTCCAAATGTCCAGTTGCATTTTCTACAGAAAGAGTGTTCAGAACTGCACTATCAAAAGTATGGTTTAACTCTGTTAGCTGAATGCACATATCAGAAAGAAGTTTCACAGAATGATTCTGTGTAGTTTATATTTGAAGATAATCCTTTTTCCACTATTACCCTCTTAGCGCTCCGAATCTCCACTTTCATTTTCTACAGAAAGAGTGTTTCAGAACGGCTCAATCAAAACTAAGGTTCAACTCTTTTAGTTGAATGCACAGAACAGAAAGAAGTTTCACAGAATGCTTCTGTGTAGTATTTAGTTGAAGATATTCCTTTTTCGACTATTACCCTCTTAGCGCTCTGAATTTCCACTGGCAGTTTCTACACAAAGAGTGTTTCAGAATTGCTCCTCCAAAAGTAAGGCTCAGCTCTGTTAGTTGAATGCAGAGAACGGAAACGAGTTTCAGAGAATGCTTCTGTGTAGTTTTTATATGGAGATATTCCTTTTTCCACTATTACTAACTTAGCGCTCCGAATGTCCACTTGCATTTTCTACAGAAAGAGTGTTTCAGAATGGCTCAATCAAAACTAAGGTTCAACACTTTTAGTTGAATGCACAGAACAGAAAGAAGTTTCACAGAATGCTTCTGTGTTGTTTTTATTTGTAGATATTATTTTTCCCAATATAGGCCTCTTAGCGCTCAGAATGTCCAATTGCATTTTCTACAGAAAGAGTGTTCCAGAACGGCTCAATCAAAAGCAAGGTTCAACTCAGTTAGTTGAATGCAGAGAACAGAAAGAAATTTCACAGAATGCTTCTTTGTAGTTTATATTTGAGTATATTGCTTTTTCCACTCTTACCCTCTTAGCGCTCCGAATTTCAACTTGCATTTTCTACAGAAAGAGTGTTCAGAACTGCGCAATCAAAAGTATGGTTTAACTCTGTTAGCTGAATGCACATATCAGAAATATGTTTCACAGAATGCTTCTGTGTAGTTTTTATTTGAAGATATTCTTTTTAACAATGTAGGCCTCTTAGCGCTTAGAAAGTCCAATTGCAGTTTCTACAGAAAGAGTGTTTCAGAACGGCTCAATCAAAAGTAAGGTTCAACTCTGTTAGTTGAATGCACAGAACAGAAAGAAGTTTCACAGAATGCTTCTGTGTAGTTTATATTTGAATATATTCCTTTTTCAACTATTACCCTCTTAGTGCTCCGAATGTCCACTTGCATTTTCTACAGAAAGAGTGTTCAGAACGGCTCAATCAAAAGTATGGTTTTAACTGTTAGTTGAATGCACAGATCCGAAAGAAGTTTCACAGAATGCTTCTGTGTAGTTTTATTTGTAGATATTCTTTTTCCCAATATAGGCCTTTTAGCGGTCAGAATGTCCAATTGCAGTTTCTACAGAAAGAGTGTTTCACAACGGCTCCATCAAAAGTAAGGTTCCACTCAGTTAGTTGAATGCACAGAACAGAAATAAGTTTCACAGAATGCTTCCGTGTAGTTTATAATTGAATATATTCCTTTTTCCACTATTACCGTATTAGCGCTCCGAATGTCCACTTGCATTTTCTACAGAAAGAGTGTTCAGAACTGCGCAATCAAAAGTATGGTTTAACTCTGTTAGCTGAATGCACATATCAGAAATAAGTTTCACACAATGCTGCTGTGTAGTTTTTATTTGAAGATATTATTATTCCCAATATAGGCCTCTTAGAGCTGAGAATGTCCAATTGCAGTTTCTACAGAAAGAGTGTTTCAGAACGGCTCAATCAAAAGTAAGGTTCAACTCTGTTAGTTGAATGCACAGAACAGAAAGAAGTTTCATACAAGGCTTCTGTGTTGTTTATATTTGAACATATTCCTTTTTCCATTATTACCCACTTAGCGCTCCGAATGTCCAGTTGCATTTTCTACAGTCAGAGTGTTTCAAATCTCCTCAATCAAAAGTATGGTTTAACTCTGTTAGCGGAATGCTCAGATCAGAAAGAAGTTTCACAGAATGCTTCTGTGTAGCTTATATTTGAATATATTCCTTTTTCCAATACTACCCTCTTAGCACTCCAAATGTCCAGTTGCATTTTCTACAGAAAGAGTGTTCAGAACTGCACTATCAAAAGTATGGTTTAACTCTGTTAGCTGAATGCACATATCAGAAAGAAGTTTCACAGAATGATTCTGTGTAGTTTATATTTGAAGATAATCCTTTTTCCACTATTACCCTCTTAGCGCTCCGAATCTCCACTTTCATTTTCTACAGAAAGAGTGTTTCAGAACGGCTCAATCAAAACTAAGGTTCAACTCTTTTAGTTGAATGCACAGAACAGAAAGAAGTTTCACAGAATGCTTCTGTGTAGTATTTAGTTGAAGATATTCCTTTTTCGACTATTACCCTCTTAGCGCTCTGAATTTCCACTGGCAGTTTCTACACAAAGAGTGTTTCAGAACTGCTCCTCCAAAAGTAAGGCTCAGCTCTGTTAGTTGAATGCAGAGAACAGAAAGGAGTTTCAGAGAATGCTTCTGTGTAGTTTTTATATGGAGATATTCCTTTTTCCACTATTACTAACTTAGCGCTCCTAATGTCCACTTGCATTTTCTACAGAAAGAGTGTTTCAGAACGGCTCAATCAAAACTAAGGTTCAACACTTTTAGTTGAATGCACAGAACAGAAAGAAGTTTCACAGAATGCTTCTGTGTTGTTTTTATTTGTAGATATTATTTTTCCCAATATAGGCCTCTTAGCGCTCAGAATGTCCAATTGCATTTTCTACAGAAAGAGTGTTCCAGAACGGCTCAATCAAAAGCAAGGTTCAACTCAGTTAGTTGAATGCAGAGAACAGAAAGAAGTTTCACAGAATGGTTCTTTGTAGTTTATATTTGAGTATATTGCTTTTTCCACTATTACCCTCTTAGCGCTCCGAATTTCAACTTGCATTTTCTACAGAAAGAGTGTTCAGAACTGCGCAATCAAAAGTATGGTTTAACTCTGTTAGCTGAATGCACATATCAGAAATAAGTTTCACACAATGCCTCTGTGTAGTTTTTATTTGAATATATTATTTTTCCCAATATAGGCCTCTTAGGGCTCAGAATGTCCAATTGCAGTTTCTACAGAAAGAGTGTTTCAGAACGGCTCAATCAAATGTAAGTTTCAACTCTGTTAGTTGAATGTACAGAACAGAAAGATGTTTCATACAATGATTCTGTGTAGTTTATATTCGAACTTATTCCTTTTTCCACTATTACCCACTTAGCGCTCCGAATGTCCAGTTGCATTTTCTACAGACAGAGTGTTTCAAAACTGCTCAGTCAAAAGTATGGTTTAACTCTGTTAGCTGAATGCTCAGATCAGAAAGAAGTTTCACAGAATGCTTCCGTGTAGTTTATATTTGAATATATTCCTTTTTCCACTACTACCCTCTTATCGCTCCAAATGTCTAGTTGCATCTTCTACAGAAAGAGTGTTCAGAACTGCTCAATGAAAAGTATGGTTTAATTCTGTTAGCTGAATGCACAGATCAGAAAGAAGTTTCACAGAATGATTCCGTGTACTTTATATTTGAAGATATTACTTTTTCTAGTATTACCCTCTTAGCGCTCAGAATGTCCACTTGCATTTTCTACAGAAAGAGTGTTCAGAACGGCTCAATCAAAAGTATGGTTTTACTCTATTAGTTGAATGCCCATATCCGAAATAAGTTTCACAGAATGCTTCTGTGTAGTTTTTATTTGAAGATATTCTTTTTCAAAATATAGGCCTCTTAGCGCTCAGAATGTCCAATTGCAGTTTCTACAGAAAGAGATTTTCAGAACGGCTCCATCAAAATTAAGGTTCAACTCAGTTAGTTGAATGCACAGAACAGAAAGAAGTTTCACAGAATGCTTCTGTGTAGTTTATATTTGAATATATTCCTTTTCCAGTATTACCGTCTTAGCGCTGCGAATATCCACTTGCATTTTCTAAAGAAAGAGTGTTTCAGAACGGCTCAATCAAAAATAAGGTTCAACTCTGTTAGTTAAATGCACAGAAGAGAAAGGAGTTTCATACAATGCTTCTGTGTAGTTTATATTTGAATATATTACTTTTTCCACTACTACCCTCTTAGCGCTCCAAATGTACAGTTGCATTTTCTACACAAAGAGTGTTCAGAACTGCTCAATCAAAAGTATGCTTTAACTCTGTTAGCTGAATGCACAGATCAGAAAGAAGTTTCACAGAATGATTCTGTGTAGTTTATATTTGAAGATATTCCTTTTTCCACTATTACCCACTTAGCGCTCCAAATGTCCAGTAGCATTTTCTACAGAAAGAGTGTTTCGGAACTGCTCAATCCAAAGTATGGTTTAACTCTGTTAGCTGAATGCACAGATCAGAAAGAAGTTTCACAGAATGCTTCTGTGTAGTGTTTATATGAATGTATTCTTTTTACCAATATAGGCCTCTTAGCGCTCAGAATGTCCAATTGCAGTTTCTATAGAAAGAGTGTTTCAGAACGGCTCAATGAAAAGTAAGGTTCACCTCTTTTAGTTGAATGCACAGAACAGAAAGTAGTTTCACAGAATGCTTCTGTGTAGTATTTAGTTGAAGATATTCCTTTATTGATTATTACCCACTTAGCGCTCCGAATGTCCACTGGCAGTTTCTACACAAAGAGTGTTTCAGAACTGTTCCTTCAAAAGTAAGGCTCAACTCTGTTAGTTGAATTCAGAGAACAGAAAGGAGTTTCAGAGAATGCTTCTGTGTGGTTTTTATTTGGAGATAATCCTTTTTCCCCTATTACAATCTTAGCGCTCCGAAGGTCCACTTATATTTTCTACACAAAGAGTGTTTCATAACTGCTCAATCAAAAGTATGGTTTAGCTCTGTTAACTGAATGCACATATCAGAAATATGTTTCACAGAATGCTTCTGTGTAGTTTTTATTTGAAGATATTCTTTTTAACAATGTAGGCCTCTTAGCGCTTAGAAAGTCCAATTGCAGTTTCTACAGAAAGAGTGTTTCAGAACGGCTCAATCAAAAGTAAGGTTCAACTCTGTTAGTTGAATGCACAGAACAGAAAGAAGTTTTACAGAATGCTTCTGTGTAGTTTATATTTGAATATATTCCTTTTTCAACTATTACCCTCTTAGTGCTCCGAATGTCCACTTGCATTTTCTACAGAAAGAGTGTTCAGAACGGCTCAATCAAAAGTATGGTTTTAACTGTTAGTTGAATGCACAGATCCGATAGAAGTTTCACAGAATGCTTCTGTGTAGTTTTTATTTGTAGATATTCTTTTTCCCAATATAGGCCTTTCAGCGGTCAGAATGTCCAATTGCAGTTTCTACAGAAAGAGTGTTTCACAACGGCTCCATCAAAAGTAAGGTTTAACTCAGTTAGTTGAATGCACAGAACAGAAAGAAGTTTCACAGAATGCTTCCGTGTAGTTTATAATTGAATATATTCCTTTTTCCACTATTACCGTATTAGCGCTCCGAATGTCCACTTGCATTTTCTACAGAAAGAGTGTTCAGAACTGCGCAATCAAAAGTATGGTTTAATTCTGTTAGCTGAATGCACATATCAGAAATAAGTTTCACACAATGCTGCTGTGTAGTTTTTATTTGAAGATATTATTATTCCCAATATAGGCCTCTTAGAGCTGAGAATGTCCAATTGCAGTTTCTACAGAAAGAGTGTTTCAGAACGGCTCAATCAAAAGTAAGGTTCAACTCTGTTAGTTGAATGCACAGAACAGAAAGAAGTTTCATACAATGCTTCTGTGTTGTTTATATTTGAACATATTCCTTTTTCCATTATTACCCACTTAGCGCTCCGAATGTCCAGTTGCATTTTCTACAGTCAGAGTGTTTCAAATCTCCTCAATCAAAAGTATGGTTTAACTCTGTTAGCGGAATGCTCAGATCAGAAAGAAGTTTCACAGAATGCTTCTGTGTAGCTTATATTTGAATATATTCCTTTTTCCAATACTATCCTGTTAGCGCTCCAAATGTCCAGTTGCATTTTCTGCAGAAAGAGTGTTCAGAACTGCACTATCAAAAGTATGGTTTAACTCTGTTAGCTGAATGCACATATCAGAAAGAAGTTTCACAGAATGATTCTGTGTAGTTTATATTTGAAGATAATCCTTTTTCCACTATTACCCTCTTAGCGCTCCGAATCTCCACTTTCATTTTCTACAGAAAGAGTGTTTCAGAACGGCTCAATCAAAACTAAGGTTCAGCTCTTTTAGTTGAATGCACAGAACAGAAAGAAGTTTCACAGAATGCTTCTGTGTAGTATTTAGTTGAAGATATTCCTTTTTCGACTATTACCCTCTTAGCGCTCTGAATTTCCACTGGCAGTTTCTACACAAAGAGTGTTTCAGAACTGCTCCTCCAAAAGTAAGGCTCAGCTCTGTTAGTTGAATGCAGAGAACAGAAAGGAGTTTCAGAGAATGCTTCTGTGTAGTTTTTATATGGAGATATTCCTTTTTCCACTATTACTAACTTAGCGCTCCGAATGTCCACTTGCATTTTCTACAGAAAGGGTGTTTCAGAACGGCTCAATCAAAACTAAGGTTCAACACTTTTAGTTGAATGCACAGAACAGAAAGAAGTTTCACAGAATGCTTCTGTGTTGTTTTTATTTGTAGATATTCTTTTTCCCAATATAGGCCTCTTAGCGCTCAGAATGTCCAATTGCATTTTCTACAGAAAGAGTGTTCCAGAACGGCTCAATCAAAAGCAAGGTTCAACTCAGTTAGTTGAATGCAGAGAACAGAAAGAAGTTTCACAGAATGCTTCTTTGTAGTTTATATTTGAGTATATTGCTTTTTCCACTATTACACTCTTAGCGCTCCGAATTTCAACTTGCATTTTCTACAGAAAGAGTGTTCAGAACTGCGCAATCAAAAGTATGGTTTAACTCTGTTAGCTGAATGCACATATCAAAAATATGTTTCACAGAATGCTTCTGTGTAGTTTTTATTTGAAGATATTCTTTTTAACAATGTAGGCCTCTTAGCGCTTAGAAAGTCCAATTGCAGTTTCTACAGAAAGAGTGTTTCAGAATGGCTCAATCACAAGTAAGGTTCAACTCTGTTAGTTGAATGCACAGAACAGAAAGTAGTTTCACAGAATGCTTCTGTGTAGTTTATATTTGAATATATTCCTTTTTCCACTATTACCCACTTAGCGCTCCGAATGTACAGTTGCATTTTCTACAGACAGAGTGTTTCAAAACTGCTCAGTCAAAATTATGGTTTAACTCTGTTAGCTGAATGCTCAGATCAGAAAGAAGTTTCACAGAATGCTTCCGTGTAGTTTATATTTGAATATATTCCTTTTTCCACTATTACCCTCTTATCGCTCCAAATGTCTAGTTGCATTTTCTACAGAAAGAGTGTTCAGAACTGCTCAATGAAAAGTATGGTTTAATTCTGTTAGCTGAATGCACAGATCAGAAAGAAGTTTCACAGAATGATTCTGTGTACTTTATATTTGAAGATATTACTTTTTCTAGTATTACCCTCTTAGCGCTCAGAATGTCCACTTGCATTTTCTACAGAAAGAGTGTTCAGAACGGCTCAATCAAAAGTATGGTTTTACTCTATTAGTTGAATGCCCATATCCGAAATAAGTTTCACAGAATGCTTCTGTGTAGTTTTTATTTGAAGATATTCTTTTTCAAAATATAGGCCTCTTAGCGCTCAGAATGTCCAATTGCAGTTTCTACAGAAAGAGCTTTTCAGAACGGCTCCATCAAAAGTAAGGTTCAACTCAGTTAGTTGAATGCACAGAACAGAAAGAAGTTTCACAGAATGCTTCTGTGTAGTTTATATTTGAATATATTCCTTTTCCAGTATTACCGTCTTAGCGCTGCGAATATCCACTTGCATTTTCTAAAGAAAGAGTGTTTCAGAAAGGCTCAATCAAAAATAAGGTTCAACTCTGTTAGTTAAATGCACAGAAGAGAAAGGAGTTTCATACAATGCTTCTGTGTAGTTTATATTTGAATATATTACTTTTTCCACTACTACCCTCTTAGCGCTCCAAATGTCCAGTTGCATTTTCTACACAAAGAGTGTTCAGAACTGCTCAATCAAATGTATGCTTTAACTCTGTTAGCTGAATGCACAGATCAGAAAGAAGTTTCACAGAATGATTCTGTGTAGTTTATATTTGAAGATATTCCTTTTTCCACTATTACCCACTTAGCGCTCCAAATGTCCAGTAGCATTTTCTACAGAAAGAGTGTTTCGGAACTGCTCAATCCAAAGTATGGTTTAACTCTGTTAGCTGAATGCACAGATCAGAAAGGAGTTTCACAGAATGCTTCTGTGTAGTGTTTATATGAATGTATTCTTTTTACCAATATAGGCCTCTTAGCGCTCAGAATGTCCAATTGCAGTTTCTATAGAAAGAGTGTTTCAGAACGGCTCAATGAAAAGTAAGGTTCACCTCTTTTAGTTGAATGCACAGAACAGAAAGTAGTTTCACAGAATGCTTCTGTGTAGTATTTAGTTGAAGATATTCCTTTATTGATTATTACCCACTTAGCGCTCCGAATGTCCACTGGCAGTTTCTACACAAAGAGTGTTTCAGAACTGTTCCTTCAAAAGTAAGGCTCAACTCTGTTAGTTGAATTCAGAGAACAGAAAGGAGTTTCAGAGAATGCTTCTGTGTGGTTTTTATTTGGAGATAATCCTTTTTCCCCTATTACAATCTTAGCGCTCCGAAGGTCCACTTATATTTTCTACACAAAGAGTGTTTCATAACTGCTCAATCAAAAGTATGGTTTAGCTCTGTTAACTGAATGCACATATCAGAAATATGTTTCACAGAATGCTTCTGTGTAGTTTTTATTTGAAGATATTCTTTTTAACAATGTAGGCCTCTTAGCGCTTAGAAAGTCCAATTGCAGTTTCTACAGAAAGAGTGTTTCAGAACGGCTCAATCAAAAGTAAGGTTCAACTCTGTTAGTTGAATGCACAGAACAGAAAGAAGTTTCACAGAATGCTTCTGTGTAGTTTATATTTGAATATATTCCTTTTTCAACTATTACCCTCTTAGTGCTCCGAATGTCCACTTGCATTTTCTACAGAAAGAGTGTTCAGAACGGCTCAATCAAAAGTATGGTTTTAACTGTTAGTTGAATGCACAGATCCGAAAGAAGTTTCACAGAATGCTTCTGTGTAGTTTTTATATGTAGATATTCTTTTTCCCAATATAGGCCTTTTAGCGGTCAGAATGTCCAATTGCAGTTTCTACAGAATGAGTGTTTCACAACGGCTCCATCAAAAGTAAGGTTCCACTCAGTTAGTTGAATGCACAGAACAGAAAGAAGTTTCACAGAATGCTTCCGTGTAGTTTATAATTGAATATATTCCTTTTTCCACTATTACCGTATTAGCGCTCCGAATGTCCACTTGCATTTTCTACAGAAAGAGTGTTCAGAACTGCGCAATCAAAAGTATGGTTTAATTCTGTTAGCTGAATGCACATATCAGAAATAAGTTTCAAACAATGCTGCTGTGTAGTTTTTATTTGAAGATACTATTATTCCCAATATAGGCCTCTTAGAGCTGAGAATGTCCAATTGCAGTTTCTACAGAAAGAGTGTTTCAGAACGGCTCAATCAAAACTAAGGTTCAACTCTGTTAGTTGAATGCACAGAACAGAAAGAAGTTTCATACAATGCTTCTGTGTTGTTTATATTTGAACATATTCCTTTTTCCATTATTACCCACTTAGCGCTCCGAATGTCCAGTTGCATTTTCTATAGTCAGAGTGTTTCAAATCTCCTCAATCAAAAGTATGGTTTAACTCTGTTAGCGGAATGCTCAGATCAGAAAGAAGTTTCACAGAATGCTTCTGTGTAGCTTATATTTGAATATATTCCTTTTTCCAATACTACCCTCTTAGCGCTCCAAATGTCCAGTTGCATTTTCTACAGAAAGAGTGTTCAGAACTGCACTATCCAAAGTATGGTTTAACTCTGTTAGCTGAATGCACATATCAGAAATAAGTTTCACAGAATGATTCTGTGTAGTTTATATTTGAAGATAATCCTTTTTCCACTATTACCCTCTTAGCGCTCCGAATCTCCACTTTCATTTTCTACAGAAAGAGTGTTTCAGAACGGCTCAATCAAAACTAAGGTTCAACTCTTTTAGTTGAATGCACAGAACAGAAAGAAGTTTCACAGAATGCTTCTGTGTAGTATTTAGTTGAAGATATTCCTTTTTCGACTATTACCCTCTTAGCGCTCTGAATTTCCACTGGCAGTTTCTACACAAAGAGTGTTTCAGAACTGCTCCTCCAAAAGTAAGGCTCAGCTCTGTTAGTTGAATGCAGAGAACAGAAAGGAGTTTCAGAGAATGCTTCTGTGTAGTTTTTATATGGAGATATTCCTTTTTCCACTATTACTAACTTAGCGCTCCGAATGTCCACTTGCATTTTCTACAGAAAGGGTGTTTCAGAACGGCTCAATCAAAACTAAGGTTCAACACTTTTAGTTGAATGCACAGAACAGAAAGAAGTTTCACAGAATGCTTCTGTGTTGTTTTTATTTGTAGATATTCTTTTTCCCAATATAGGCCTCTTAGCGCTCAGAATGTCCAATTGCATTTTCTACAGAAAGAGTGTTCCAGAACGGCTCAATCAAAAGCAAGGTTCAACTCAGTTAGTTGAATGCAGAGAACAGAAAGAAGTTTCACAGAATGCTTCTTTGTAGTTTATATTTGAGTATATTGCTTTTTCCACTATTACCCTCTTAGCGCTCCGAATTTCAACTTGCATTTTCTACAGAAAGAGTGTTCAGAACTGCGCAATCAAAAGTATGGTTTAACTCTGTTAGCTGAATGCACATATCAAAAATATGTTTCACAGAATGCTTCTGTGTAGTTTTTATTTGAAGATATTCTTTTTAACAATGTAGGCCTCTTAGCGCTTAGAAAGTCCAATTGCAGTTTCTACAGAAAGAGTGTTTCAGAACGGCTCAATCACAAGTAAGGTTCAACTCTGTTAGTTGAATGCACAGAACAGAAAGAAGTTTCACAGAATGCTTCTGTGTAGTTTATAATTGAATATATTCCTTTTTCCACTATTACCCACTTAGCGCTCCGAATGTACAGTTGCATTTTCTACAGACAGAGTGTTTCAAAACTGCTCAGTCAAAAGTATGGTTTAACTCTGTTAGTTGAATGCTCAGATCAGAAAGAAGTTTCACAGAATGCTTCCGTGTAGTTTATATTTGAATATATTCCTTTTTCCACTATTACCCTCTTATCGCTCCAAATGTCTAGTTGCATTTTCTACAGAAAGAGTGTTCAGAACTGCTCAATGAAAAGTATGGTTTAATTCTGTTAGCTGAATGCACAGATCAGAAAGAAGTTTCACAGAATGATTCTGTGTAGTTTATATTTGAAGATATTACTTTTTCTAGTATTACCCTCTTAGTGCTCAGAATGTCCACTTGCATTTTCTACAGAAAGAGTGTTCAGAACGGCTCAATCAAAAGTATGGTTTTACTCTATTAGTTGAATGCCCATATCCGAAATAAGTTTCACAGAATGCTTCTGTGTAGTTTTTATTTGAAGATAATCTTTTTCAAAATATATGCCTCTTAGCGCTCAGAATGTCCAATTGCAGTTTCTACAGAAAGAGCTTTTCAGAACGGCTCCATCAAAAGTAAGGTTCAACTCAGTTAGTTGAATGCACAGAACAGAAAGAAGTTTCACAGAATGCTTCTGTGTAGTTTATATTTGAATATATTCCTTTTCCAGTATTACCGTCTTAGCGCTGCGAATATCCACTTGCATTTTCTAAAGAAAGAGTGTTTCAGAACGGCTCAATCAAAAATAAGGTTCAACTCTGTTAGTTAAATGCACAGAAGAGAAAGGAGTTTCACACAATGCTTCTGTGTAGTTTATATTTGAATATATTACTTTTTCCACTACTACCCTCTTAGCGCTCCAAATGTCCAGTTGTATTTTGTACAGAAAGAGAGTTCAGAACTGCTCAATCAAAAGTATGTTTTAACTCTGTTAGCTGAATGCACAGATGAGAAAGAATTTTCACCGAATGATTCTGTGTAGTTTATATTTGAAGATATTCCTTTTTCCACTATTACCCACTTAGCTCTCCAAAAGTCCGGTAGCATTTTCTACAGAAAGAGTGTTTCAGAACTGCTCAATTAAAAGTATGGTTTAACTCTGTTAGCTGAATGCACTGATCAGAAAGAAGTTTCACAGAATGCTTCTGTGTAGTGTTTATATGAAAATATTCTTTTTACCAATATAGGCCTCTTAGCGCTCAGAATGTCCAATTGCAGTTTCTATAGAAAGAGTGTTTCAGAACGGCTCAATGAAAAGTAAGGTTCACCTCTTTTAGTTGAATGCACAGAACAGAAAGAAGTTTCACAGAATGCTTCTGTGTAGTACTTAGTTGAAGATATTCCTTTATTGACTATTACCTACTTAGCGCTCCGAATGTCCAATGGCAGTTTCTACACAAAGAGTGTTTCAGAACTGTTCCTTCAAAAGTAAGGCTAAACTCTGTTAGTTGAATTCAGAGAACAGAAAGGAGTTTCAGAGAACGCTTCTGTGTGGTTTTTATTTGGAGATATTCCTTTATACTCCATTACAATCTTAGCGCTCCGAAGGTCCACTTGCATTTTCTACACAAAGAGTGTTTCATAACTGCTCAATCAAAAGTATGGTTTAACTCTGTTAACTGAATGCACAGATCAGAAATAAGTTTCACAGAATGCTTCTGTGTAGTTTTTATTTGAAGATATTATTTTTAACAATATAGGCCTCTTAGCGCTTAGAAAGTCCAATTGCAGTTTCTACAGAAAGAGTGTTTCAGAACGGCTCAATCAAAAGTAAGGTTCAACTCTGTTAGTTGAATGCACAGAACAGAAAGTAGTTTCACAGAATGCTTCTGTGTAGTTTATTTTTGAATATATTCCTTTTTCAACTATTACCCTCTTAGCGCTCCGAATGTCCACTTGCATTTTCTACAGAAAGAGTGTTCAGAACGGCTCAATCAAAAGTATGGTTTTACTCTGTTAGTTGAATGCACAGATCCGAAAGAAGTTTCACAGAATGCTTCTGTGTAGTTTTTATTTGTAGATATTCTTTTTCCCAATATAGGCCTTTTAGCGGTCAGAATGTCCAATTGCAGTTTCTACAGAAAGAGTGTTTCACAACGGCTCCATCAAAAGTAAGGTTCAACTCTGTTAGTTGAATGCACAGAACAGAAAGAAGTTTCATACAATGCTTCTGTGTAGTTTATATTTGAACATATTCTTTTTTCCACTATTACCCACTGAGCGCTACGAATGTCCAGTTGCGTTTTCTACAGACAGAGTGTTTCAAAACTGCTCAATCAAAAGTATGGTTTAACTCTGTTAGCTGAATGCTCAGATCAGAAAGAAGTTTCACAGAATGCTTCTGTTTAGCTTATATTTGAATATATGCCTTTTTCCACTACTACCCTCTTAGCGCTCCAAATGTCCAGTTGCATTTTCTACAGAAAGAGTGTTCAGAACTGCTCTATCAAAAGTATGGTTTAACTCTGTTAGCTGAATGCACATATCAGAAAGAAGTTTCACAGAATGATTCTGTGTAGTTTATATTTGAAGATAATCCTTTTTCCACTATTACCCTCTTAGCGCTCTGAATCTCCACTTTCATTTTCTACAGAAAGAGTGTTTCAGAACGGCTCAATCAAAACTAAGGTTCAACTCTTTTAGTTGAATACACAGAACAGAAAGAAGTTTCACAGAATGCTTCTGTGTAGTTTATAATTGAATATAGTCCTTTTTCCACTATTACTGTATTAGCGCTCCGAATGTCCACTTGCATTTTCTACAGAAAGAGTGTTCAGAACTGTGCAATCAAAAGTATCGTTTAACTCTGTTAGCTGAATGCACATATCAGAAATAAGTTTCACACAATGCTGCTATGTAGTTTTTATTTGAAGATATTATTTTTCCCATTATAGGCCTCTTAGAGCTCAGAATGCCCAATTGCAGTTTCTACAGAACGAGTGTTTCAGAACGGCCAATCAAAAGTAAGGTTCAACTCTGTTACTTGAATGCACAGAACAGAAAGAAGTTTCATAAAATGCTTCTGTGTAGTTTATATTTGAACATATTCCTTTTTCCATTATTACCCACTTAGCGCTCCGAATGTCCGGTTGCATTTTCTACAGACAGAGTGTTTCAAATCTCCTCAATCAAAAGTATGGTTTAACTCTGTTAGCTGAATTCTAAGATCAGAAAGAAATTTCACAGAATGCTTCTGTGTAGCTTATATTTGAATATATTCCTTTTTCCACTACTACCCTCTTAGCGCTCCAAATGTCCAGTTGCATTTTCTACAGAAAGAGTGTTCAGAACTGCTCAAAGAAAATTATGGTTTAATTCTGTTAGCTGAAAGCACAGATCAGAAAAAAGTTTCACAGAATGATTCTGTGTAGTTTATATTTGAGGATATTCCTTTTTCCACTATTACCCTATTAGCGCTCCGAATCTCCACTTTCATTTTCTACAGAAAGAGTGTTTCAGAACGGCTCAATCAAAACTAAGGTTCAACTCTTTTAGTTGAATGCACAGAACAGAAAGGAGTTTCACAGAATGCTTCTGTGTAGTATTTAGTTGAAGATATTCCTTTTTCGACTATCACCCTCTTAGCGCTCTGAATTACCACTGGCAGTTTCTACAGAAAGAGTGTTTCAGGACGGCTCCATCAAAAGTAAGGCTCAGCTCTGTTAGTTGAATGCAGAGAACAGAAAGGAGTTTCAGAGAATGCTTCTCTGTAGTTTTTATTTGGAGATATTCCTTTTTCCACTATTACTATCTTAGCGCTCCGAATGTCGACTTGCATTTTCTACAGAAAGAGAGTTTCAGAACGGCTCAATCAAAACTAAGGTTCAACACTTTTAGTTGAATGCACAGAACAGAAAGAAGTTTCACAGAATGCTTCTGTGTAGTTTTTAGTTGTAGATATTCTTTTTCCGAATATAGGCCTCTTAGCGCTCAGAATGTCCAATTGCATTTTCTACAGAAAGAGTGTTCCAGAACGGCTCAATCAAAAGCAAGGTTCAAATCAGTTAGTTGAATGCAGAGAACAGAAAGAAGTTTCACAGAATGCTTCTGTGTAGTTTATATTTGAGTATATTGCTTTTTCCACTATTACCCTCTTAGCGCTCTGAATGTCAACTTGCATTTTCTACAGAAAGAGTGTTCAGAACTGCGCAATCAAAAGTATGGTTTAACTCTGTTAGCTGAATGCACATATCAGAAATAAGTTTCACGCAATGCTTCTGTGTAATTTTTATTTGAATATATCATATTTCCCAATATGGGCCTATTAGGGCTCAT
This sequence comes from Symphalangus syndactylus, assembly GCF_028878055.3. Classification (NCBI taxonomy): domain Eukaryota; kingdom Metazoa; phylum Chordata; class Mammalia; order Primates; family Hylobatidae; genus Symphalangus; species Symphalangus syndactylus. The sequence goes on along the minus strand of NC_072434.2, from coordinate 97,617,808 downwards.
AATGTCCAATTGCAGTTTCTATAGAATGAGTGTTTCAGAACGGCTAAATCAAAAGTAAGGTTCAACTCTGTTAGTTGAATGTACAGAACAGAAAGATGTTTCATACAATGCTTCTGTGTAGTTTATATTTGAACATATTCCTTTTTCCACTATTACCCAATTAGCGCTCCGAATGTCCAGTTGCATTTTCTACAGACAGAGTGTTTCAAAACTTCTCAGTCAATAGTATGGTTTAACTCTGTTAGCTGAATGCTCAGATCAGAAAGAAGTTTCACATAATGCTTCTGTGTAGTTTATATTTGAATATATTCCTTTTTCTACTACTACCCTCTTAGCGCTCCAAATGTCCAGTTGCATTTTCTACAGAAAGAGTGTTTCAGAACGGCTCAATCAAAAGTAAGGTTCAACTCTGTTAGTTGAATGCACAGAACAGAAATAAGTTTCATACAATGCTTCTGTGTAGTTTATATTTGAACATATTCCTTTTTCCTTTATTACCCACTTAGCGCTCCTAATGTCCAGTTGCATTTTCTACAGACAGAGTGTTTCAAATCTCCTCAATCAAAAGTATGGTTTAACTCTGTTCGCTGAATGCTCAGATCAGAAAGAAGTTTCACAGAATGCTTCTGTGCAGCTTATATTTGAATATATTCCTTTTTCCACTACTACCCTCTTAGCACTCCAAATGTCCAGTTGCATTTTCTACAGAAAGAGTGTTCAGAACTGCTCTATCCAAAGTATGGTTTAACTCTGTTAGCTGAATGCACATATCAGAAATAAGTTTCACAGAATGATTCTGTGTAGTTTATATTTGAAGATAATCCTTTTTCCACTATTACCCTCTTAGCGCTCCGAATCTCCACTTTCATTTTCTACAGAAAGAGTGTTTCAGAACGGCTCAATCAAAACTAAGGTTCAACTCTTTTAGTTGAATGCACAGAACAGAAAGAAGTTTCACAGAATGCTTCTGTGTAGTATTTAGTTGAAGATATTCCTTTTTCGACTATTACCCTCTTAGCGCTCTGAATTTCCACTGGCAGTTTCTACACAAAGAGTGTTTCAGAACTGCTCCTCCAAAAGTAAGGCTCAGCTCTGTTAGTTGAATGCAGAGAACAGAAAGGAGTTTCAGAGAATGCTTCTGTGTAGTTTTTATATGGAGATATTCCTTTTTCCACTATTACTAACTTAGCGCTCCGAATGTCCACTTGCATTTTCTACAGAAAGGGTGTTTCAGAACGGCTCAATCAAAACTAAGGTTCAACACTTTTAGTTGAATGCACAGAACAGAAAGAAGTTTCACAGAATGCTTCTGTGTTGTTTTTATTTGTAGATATTCTTTTTCCCAATATAGGCCTCTTAGCGCTCAGAATGTCCAATTGCATTTTCTACAGAAAGAGTGTTCCAGAACGGCTCAATCAAAAGCAAGGTTCAACTCAGTTAGTTGAATGCAGAGAACAGAAAGAAGTTTCACAGAATGCTTCTTTGTAGTTTATATTTGAGTATATTGCTTTTTCCACTATTACCCTCTTAGCGCTCCGAATTTCAACTTGCATTTTCTACAGAAAGAGTGTTCAGAACTGCGCAATCAAAAGTATGGTTTAACTCTGTTAGCTGAATGCACATATCAAAAATATGTTTCACAGAATGCTTCTGTGTAGTTTTTATTTGAAGATATTCTTTTTAACAATGTAGGCCTCTTAGCGCTTAGAAAGTCCAATTGCAGTTTCTACAGAAAGAGTGTTTCAGAACGGCTCAATCACAAGTAAGGTTCAACTCTGTTAGTTGAATGCACAGAACAGAAAGAAGTTTCACAGAATGCTTCTGTGTAGTTTATAATTGAATATATTCCTTTTTCCACTATTACCCACTTAGCGCTCCGAATGTACAGTTGCATTTTCTACAGACAGAGTGTTTCAAAACTGCTCAGTCAAAAGTATGGTTTAACTCTGTTAGTTGAATGCTCAGATCAGAAAGAAGTTTCACAGAATGCTTCCGTGTAGTTTATATTTGAATATATTCCTTTTTCCACTATTACCCTCTTATCGCTCCAAATGTCTAGTTGCATTTTCTACAGAAAGAGTGTTCAGAACTGCTCAATGAAAAGTATGGTTTAATTCTGTTAGCTGAATGCACAGATCAGAAAGAAGTTTCACAGAATGATTCTGTGTAGTTTATATTTGAAGATATTACTTTTTCTAGTATTACCCTCTTAGTGCTCAGAATGTCCACTTGCATTTTCTACAGAAAGAGTGTTCAGAACGGCTCAATCAAAAGTATGGTTTTACTCTATTAGTTGAATGCCCATATCCGAAATAAGTTTCACAGAATGCTTCTGTGTAGTTTTTATTTGAAGATAATCTTTTTCAAAATATATGCCTCTTAGCGCTCAGAATATCCAATTGCAGTTTCTACAGAAAGAGCTTTTCAGAACGGCTCCATCAAAAGTAAGGTTCAACTCAGTTAGTTGAATGCACAGAACAGAAAGAAGTTTCACAGAATGCTTCTGTGTAGTTTATATTTGAATATATTCCTTTTCCAGTATTACCGTCTTAGCGCTGCGAATATCCACTTGCATTTTCTAAAGAAAGAGTGATTCAGAACGGCTCAATCAAAAATAAGGTTCAACTCTGTTAGTTAAATGCACAGAAGAGAAAGGAGTTTCACACAATGCTTCTGTGTAGTTTATATTTGAATATATTACTTTTTCCACTACTACCCTCTTAGCGCTCCAAATGTCCAGTTGTATTTTGTACAGAAAGAGAGTTCAGAACTGCTCAATCAAAAGTATGTTTTAACTCTGTTAGCTGAATGCACAGATGAGAAAGAATTTTCACCGAATGATTCTGTGTAGTTTATATTTGAAGATATTCCTTTTTCCACTATTACCCACTTAGCTCTCCAAATGTCCGGTAGCATTTTCTACAGAAAGAGTGTTTCAGAACTGCTCAATTAAAAGTATGGTTTAACTCTGTTAGCTGAATGCACTGATCAGAAAGAAGTTTCACAGAATGCTTCTGTGTAGTGTTTATATGAAAATATTCTTTTTACCAATATAGGCCTCTTAGCGCTCAGAATGTCCAATTGCAGTTTCTATAGAAAGAGTGTTTCAGAACGGCTCAATGAAAAGTAAGGTTCACCTCTTTTAGTTGAATGCACAGAACAGAAAGAAGTTTCACAGAATGCTTCTGTGTAGTACTTAGTTGAAGATATTCCTTTATTGACTATTACCTACTTAGCGCTCCGAATGTCCAATGGCAGTTTCTACACAAAGAGTGTTTCAGAACTGTTCCTTCAAAAGTAAGGCTAAACTCTGTTAGTTGAATTCAGAGAACAGAAAGGAGTTTCAGAGAACGCTTCTGTGTGGTTTTTATTTGGAGATATTCCTTTATACTCCATTACAATCTTAGCGCTCCGAAGGTCCACTTGCATTTTCTACACAAAGAGTGTTTCATAACTGCTCAATCAAAAGTATGGTTTAACTCTGTTAACTGAATGCACAGATCAGAAATAAGTTTCACAGAATGCTTCTGTGTAGTTTTTATTTGAAGATATTATTTTTAACAATATAGGCCTCTTAGCGCTTAGAAAGTCCAATTGCAGTTTCTACAGAAAGAGTGTTTCAGAACGGCTCAATCAAAAGTAAGGTTCAACTCTGTTAGTTGAATGCACAGAACAGAAAGTAGTTTCACAGAATGCTTCTGTGTAGTTTATTTTTGAATATATTCCTTTTTCAACTATTACCCTCTTAGCGCTCCGAATGTCCACTTGCATTTTCTACAGAAAGAGTGTTCAGAACGGCTCAATCAAAAGTATGGTTTTACTCTGTTAGTTGAATGCACAGATCCGAAAGAAGTTTCACAGAATGCTTCTGTGTAGTTTTTATTTGTAGATATTCTTTTTCCCAATATAGGCCTTTTAGCGGTCAGAATGTCCAATTGCAGTTTCTACAGAAAGAGTGTTTCACAACGGCTCCATCAAAAGTAAGGTTCAACTCTGTTAGTTGAATGCACAGAACAGAAAGAAGTTTCATACAATGCTTCTGTGTAGTTTATATTTGAACATATTCTTTTTTCCACTATTACCCACTGAGCGCTACGAATGTCCAGTTGCGTTTTCTACAGACAGAGTGTTTCAAAACTGCTCAATCAAAAGTATGGTTTAACTCTGTTAGCTGAATGCTCAGATCAGAAAGAAGTTTCACAGAATGCTTCTGTTTAGCTTATATTTGAATATATGCCTTTTTCCACTACTACCCTCTTAGCGCTCCAAATGTCCAGTTGCATTTTCTACAGAAAGAGTGTTCAGAACTGCTCTATCAAAAGTATGGTTTAACTCTGTTAGCTGAATGCACATATCAGAAAGAAGTTTCACAGAATGATTCTGTGTAGTTTATATTTGAAGATAATCCTTTTTCCACTATTACCCTCTTAGCGCTCTGAATCTCCACTTTCATTTTCTACAGAAAGAGTGTTTCAGAACGGCTCAATCAAAACTAAGGTTCAACTCTTTTAGTTGAATACACAGAACAGAAAGAAGTTTCACAGAATGCTTCTGTGTAGTTTATAATTGAATATAGTCCTTTTTCCACTATTACTGTATTAGCGCTCCGAATGTCCACTTGCATTTTCTACAGAAAGAGTGTTCAGAACTGTGCAATCAAAAGTATCGTTTAACTCTGTTAGCTGAATGCACATATCAGAAATAAGTTTCACACAATGCTGCTATGTAGTTTTTATTTGAAGATATTATTTTTCCCAATATAGGCCTCTTAGAGCTCAGAATGCCCAATTGCAGTTTCTACAGAACGAGTGTTTCAGAACGGCCAATCAAAAGTAAGGTTCAACTCTGTTACTTGAATGCACAGAACAGAAAGAAGTTTCATAAAATGCTTCTGTGTAGTTTATATTTGAACATATTCCTTTTTCCATTATTACCCACTTAGCGCTCCGAATGTCCAGTTGCATTTTCTACAGACAGAGTGTTTCAAATCTCCTCAATCAAAAGTATGGTTTAACTCTGTTAGCTGAATTCTAAGATCAGAAAGAAATTTCACAGAATGCTTCTGTGTAGCTTATATTTGAATATATTCCTTTTTCCACTACTACCCTCTTAGCGCTCCAAATGTCCAGTTGCATTTTCTACAGAAAGAGTGTTCAGAACTGCTCAAAGAAAATTATGGTTTAATTCTGTTAGCTGAAAGCACAGATCAGAAAAAAGTTTCACAGAATGATTCTGTGTAGTTTATATTTGAGGATATTCCTTTTTCCACTATTACCCTATTAGCGCTCCGAATCTCCACTTTCATTTTCTACAGAAAGAGTGTTTCAGAACGGCTCAATCAAAACTAAGGTTCAACTCTTTTAGTTGAATGCACAGAACAGAAAGGAGTTTCACAGAATGCTTCTGTGTAGTATTTAGTTGAAGATATTCCTTTTTCGACTATCACCCTCTTAGCGCTCTGAATTACCACTGGCAGTTTCTACAGAAAGAGTGTTTCAGGACGGTTCCATCAAAAGTAAGGCTCAGCTCTGTTAGTTGAATGCAGAGAACAGAAAGGAGTTTCAGAGAATGCTTCTCTGTAGTTTTTATTTGGAGATATTCCTTTTTCCACTATTACTATCTTAGCGCTCCGAATGTCGACTTGCATTTTCTACAGAAAGAGAGTTTCAGAACGGCTCAATCAAAACTAAGGTTCAACACTTTTAGTTGAATGCACAGAACAGAAAGAAGTTTCACAGAATGCTTCTGTGTAGTTTTTATTTGTAGATATTCTTTTTCCGAATATAGGCCTCTTAGCGCTCAGAATGTCCAATTGCATTTTCTACAGAAAGAGTGTTCCAGAACGGCTCAATCAAAAGCAAGGTTCAAATCAGTTAGTTGAATGCAGAGAACAGAAAGAAGTTTCACAGAATGCTTCTGTGTAGTTTATATTTGAGTATATTGCTTTTTCCACTATTACCCTCTTAGCGCTCTGAATGTCAACTTGCATTTTCTACAGAAAGAGTGTTCAGAACTGCGCAATCAAAAGTATGGTTTAACTCTGTTAGCTGAATGCACATATCAGAAATAAGTTTCACGCAATGCTTCTGTGTAGTTTTTATTTGAATATATCATATTTCCCAATATGGGCCTATTAGGGCTCATAATGTCCAATTGCAGTTTCTATAGAATGAGTGTTTCAGAACGGCTAAATCAAAAGTAAGGTTCAACTCTGTTAGTTGAATGTACAGAACAGAAAGATGTTTCATACAATGCTTCTGTGTAGTTTATATTTGAACATATTCCTTTTTCCACTATTACCCAATTAGCGCTCCGAATGTCCAGTTGCATTTTCTACAGACAGAGTGTTTCAAAACTTCTCAGTCAATAGTATGGTTTAACTCTGTTAGCTGAATGCTCAGATCAGAAAGAAGTTTCACATAATGCTTCTGTGTAGTTTATATTTGAATATATTCCTTTTTCTACTACTACCCTCTTAGCGCTCCAAAAGTCCAGTTGCATTTTCTACAGAAAGAGTGTTTCAGAACGGCTCAATCAAAAGTAAGGTTCAACTCTGTTAGTTGAATGCACAGAACAGAAATAAGTTTCATACAATGCTTCTGTGTAGTTTATATTTGAACATATTCCTTTTTCCATTATTACCCACTTAGCGCTCCTAATGTCCAGTTGCATTTTCTACAGACAGAGTGTTTCAAATCTCCTCAATCAAAAGTATGGTTTAACTCTGTTCGCTGAATGCTCAGATCAGAAAGAAGTTTCACAGAATGCTTCTGTGCAGCTTATATTTGAATATATTCCTTTTTCCACTACTACCCTCTTAGCACTCCAAATGTCCAGTTGCATTTTCTACAGAAAGAGTGTTCAGAACTGCTCTATCAAAAGTATGGTTTAACTCTGTTAGCTGAATGCACATATCAGAAAGAAGTTTCACAGAATGATTCTGTGTAGTTTATATTTGAAGATAATCCTTTTTCCACTATGACCCTCTTAGCGCTCCGAATCTCCACTTTCATTTTCTACAGAAAGAGTGTTTCAGAACGGCTCAATCAAAACTAAGGTTCAACACTTTTAGTTGAATGCACAGAACAGAAAGAAGTTTCACAGAATGCTTCTGTGTAGTTTATAATTGAATATAGTCCTTTTTCCACTATTACCGTATTAGCGCTCCGAATGTCCACTTGCATTTTCTACAGAAAGAGTGTTCTGAACTGCGCAATCAAAAGTATCGTTTAACTCTGTTAGCTGAATGCACATATCAGAAATAAGTTTCACACAATGCTGCTATGTAGTTTTTATTTGAAGATATTATTTTTCCCAATATAGGCCTCTTAGAGCTCAGAATGCCCAATTGCAGTTTCTACAGAACGAGTGTTTCAGAACGGCTCAATCAAAAGTAAGGTTCAACTCTGTTACTTGAATGCACAGAACAGAAAGAAGTTTCATACAATGCTTCTGTGTAGTTTATATTTGAACATATTCTTTTTCCATTATTACCCACTTAGCGCTCCGAATGTCTAGTTGCATTTTCTACAGACAGAGTGTTTCAAATCTCCTCAATCAAAAGTATCGTTTAACTCTGTTAGCTGAATGCTCAGATCAGAAAGAAGTTTCACAGAATGCTTCTGTGTAGCTTATATTTGAATATATTCGTTTTTCCACTACTACCCTCTTTGCGCTCCAAATGTCCAGTTGCATTTTCTACAGAAAGAGTGTTCAGAACTGCTCTATCAAAAGTATGGTTTAACTCTGTTAGCTGAATGCACATATCAGAAAGAAGTTTCACAGAATGCTTCTGTGTAGTTTATATTTGAACATATTCTTTTTTCCACTATTACCCACTTAGCGCTCCAAATGTCCAGTAGCATTTTCTACAGAAAGAGTGTTTCAGAACTGCTCAGTCAAAAGTATTTTTTAACTCTGTTAGCTGAATGCACATATCAGGAAGAAGTTTAACAGAATGCTTCTGTGTAGTGTTTATATGAAAATATTCTTTTTACCAATATATGCCTCTTAGCGCTCAGAATGTCCAATTGCAGTATCTATAGAAAGAGTGTTTCAGAACGGCTCAATGAAAAGTAAGGTTCACTTCTTTTAGTTGAATGCACAGAACAGAAACTAGTTTCACAGAATGCTTCTGTGTAGTATTTAGTTGAAGATATTCCTTTATTGACTATTACCCACTTAGCGCTCCGAATGTCCACTGGCAGTTTCTAAACAAAGAGTGTTTCAGAACTGTTCCTTCAAAAGTAAGGCTAAACTCTGTTAGTTGAATTCAGAGAACAGAAAGGAGTTTCTGAGAATGCTTCTGTGTAGTTTTTATTTGGAGATATTCCTTTTTCCTCTATTACAATCTTAGCGCTCCGAAGGTCCCCATGCATTTTCTACACAAAGAGTGTTTCATAACTGCCAAATCAAAAGTATGGTTTAGATCTGTTAAGTGAATGCACAGATCAGAAATAAGTTTCAGAGAATGCTTCTGTGTAGTTTTTATTTGGAGATATTCCTTTTTCCACTAATACAATCTTAGCGCTCCGAATGTCCACTTTCATTTTCTACAGAAAGAGTGTTTCAGAACGGCTCAATCAAAACAAAGGTTCAACACTTTTAGTTGAATGCACTGAACAGAAAAAGTTTCACAGAATGCTTCTGTGTAGTTTTTATGTGTAGATATTCTTTTTCCCAATATAGGCCTCTTAGCGCTCAGAATGTCCAATTGCATTTTCTACAGAAAGAGAGTTTCAGAACGGCTCAATCAAAAGCAAGGTTTAACTCAGTTAGTTGAATGCAGAGATCAGAAAGATGTTTCACAGAATGCTTCTGTGTAGTTTATATATGAATATATTGCTTTTTCCACTATTACCCTCTTAGCGATCCGAATGTCCACTTGCATTTTCTACAGAAAGAGTGTTCAGAACTGTGCAATCAAATGTATGGTTTAACTCTGTTAGCTGAATGCACATATCACAAATAAATTTCACACAATGCTTCTGTGTAGTTTTTATTTGAACATATTATTTTTCCCAATATAGGCCTCTTAGCGCTCAGAATGTCCAATTGCAGTTTCTACAGAAAGTGTTTCAGAACGGCTCAATCAAAAGTAAGTTTCAAATCTCTTAGTTGAATGCACAGAACAGAAAGAAGTTTCATACAATGCTTCTGTGTAGTTTATATTTGAACATATTCCTTTTTCCATTATTACCCACTTAGCGCTCCGAATGTCCAATTGCATTTTCTACAGACAGAGTTTTGCAAAACTGCTCAATCAAAAGTATGGTTTAACTCTGTTAGCTGAATGCTCAGATCAGAAAGAAGTTTCACAGAATGCTTCTGTGTAGTTTATATTTGAATATACATCTTTTTCCACTACTACCCTCTTAGCGCTCCAAATGTCCAGTTGCATTTTCTACAGAAAGAGTGTTCAGAACTGCTCAATCAAAAGTATGTTTTAACTATGTTACCTGAATGCTCAGATCAGAAAGAAGTTTCACAGAATGATTCTGTGTAGTTTATATTTGAAGATATTCCTTTTTCCACTATTACACTGTTAGCGCTCCAAATCTCCACTTTCATTTTCTACAGAAAGAGTGTTTCAGAACGGCTCAATCAAAACTAATGTTCAACTCTTTTAGTTGAATGCACAGAACAGAAAGAAGTTTCACAGAATGCTTCTGTGTAGTATTTATTTGAAGATATTCCTTTTTCGACTATTACCGTCTTAGCGCTCCGAATGTCCAGTGGCAGTTCCTACACAAAGAGTGTTTCAGAACTGCTCCTTCAAAAGTAAGGCTCAGCTCTGTTAGTTGAATGCAGAGAACAGAAAGGAGTTTCAGAGAATGCTTCTGTGTAGTTTTTATTTGGAGATATTCCTTTTTTCACTATTACAATCTTAGCGCTCCGAATGTCCACTTGCATTTTCTACAGAAAGTGTGTTTCAGAACGGCTCAATCAAAACTAAGGTTCAACACTTTTAGTTGAATTCACAGAACAGAAAGAAGTTTCACAGAATGCTTCTGTGTAGTTTTCATGTGTAGATATTCTTTTTCCCAATATAGGCCTCTTAGCGCTCAGAATGTCCAATTGCATTTTCTACAGAAATAGTGTTTCAGAACGGCTCAATCAAAAGCAAGTTTTAACTCAGTTAGTTGAATGCAGAGATCAGAAAGAAGTTTCACAGAATGCTTCTGTGTAATTTATATTTGAATATATTCCTTTTTCCACTATTACCCTCTTTGCGCTCCGAAAGTTCACTTGCATTTTCTACAGAAAGTGTGTTCAGAACTGTGCAATCAAATGTATGGTTTAAATCTGTTAGCTGAATGCACATATCAGAAATAAGTTTCACACAATGCTTCTGTGTAGTTTTTATTTGAATATATTATTTTTCGCAATATAGGCCTCCTAGCGCTCAGAATGTCCAATTACAGTTTCTACAGAAACAGTGTTTAAGAACGGCTCAATCAAAAGTAAGGTTCAACTCTGTTAGTTGAATGTACAGAACACAAAGTTGTTTCATACAATGCTTCTGTGTAGTTTATATTTGAACATATTCCTTTTTCCACTATTACCCAATTAGCGCTCCGAATGTCCAGTTGCATTTTCTACAGACAGAGTGTTTCAAAACTGCTCAATCAAAAGTATGGTTTAACTCTGTTAGCTGAATGCTCAGATCAGAAAGAAGTTTCACAGAATGTTTCTGTGTAGTTTATATTTGAATATATTCTTTTTCCACTACTACCCTCCTAGCGCTCCAAATGTCCAGTTGCATTTCCTACAGAAAGACTGTTCAGAACTGCTCAATCAAAAGTACGGTTTAACTCTGTTAGCTGAATGCACAGATCAGAAAGAAATTTCACAGAATGATTCTGTGTAGTTCATATTTGATGATATTACTTTTTCCAGTATTACCCTCTTAGCTCTCCGAATGTCCACTTGCATTTTCTACAGAAAGAGTGTTCAGAAAGGCTCAATCAAAAGTATGGTTTTACTCTATTAGTTGAATGCCCATATCAGAAATAAGTTTCACAGAATGCTTCTGTGTAGTTTTTATTTGAAGATATTCTTTTTCCGAATATAGGCCTCTTAGCGCTCAGAATGTCCAATTGCAGTTTCTACAGAAGGAGTGTTTCAGAACGGCTCCATCAAAAGTAAGGTTCAACTCAGTTAGTTGAATGCACAGAATAGAAAGAAGTTTCACAGAATGCTTCTGTGTAGTTTATATTTGAATATATTCCTCTTCCAGTATTACCGTCTTAGCGCTCCGAATATCCACTTGCATTTTCTACAGAAAGAGTGTTTCAGAACGGCTCAATCAAAAATAAGGTTCAAATCTGTTAGTTGAATGCACAGAACAGAAAGAAGTTTCATACAATGCTTCTGTGTAGTTTATATTTGAATATATTCCTTTTTCCACTACTACCATCTTAGCGCTCCATATATCCAGTTGCATTTTCTACAGAAAGAGTGTTCAGAACTGCTCAATCAAATGTATGGTTTAACTCTGTTAGCTGAATGCACAGGTCAGAAATAAGTTTCACAGAATTATTCTGTGTAGTTTATATTTGAAGATATTCCTTTTTCCACTATTACCCACTTAGCGCTCCAAATGTCCAGTTGCATTTTCTACAGAAAGAGTGTTTCAGAACTGCTCAATCAAAAGTATGGTTTAACTCTGTTAGCTGAATGCACATATCAGAAAGAAGTTTCACAGAATGCTTCTGTGTAGTTTATATTTGAATATATTCTTTTTCCACTACTACCCTCTTAGCGCTCCAAATGTCCAGTTGCATTTTCCACAGAAAGAGTGTTCAGAACTGCTCAATCAAAAGTATGGTTTAACTCTGTTAGCTGAATGCACAGATCAGAAAGAAGTTTCACAGAATGATTCTGTGTAGTTTATATTTGAAGAAATTTCTTTTTCCAGTATTACCCTCTTAGCGCTCCGAATATCCACTTGCATTTTCTACAGAAAGAGTGTTGAGAACGGCTCAATCAAAAGTATGGTTTTACTCTATTAGTTGAATGCCCATATCAGAAATTAGTTTCACAGAATGCTTCTGTGTAATTTTTATTTGAAGATATTCTTTTTCCCAATATAGGCCTCTTAGCGCTCAGAATGTCCAATTGCAGTTTCTACAGAAAGAGTGTTTCAGAACGGCTCCATCAAAAGTAAGGTTCAACTCAGTTAGTTGAATGCACAGAATAGAAAGAAGTTTCACAGAATGCTTCTGTGTAGTTTATAGTTGCATATATTCTTTTTCCAGTATTACCGTCTTAGCGCTCCGAATATCCACTTGCATTTTCTGCAGAAAGAGTGTTTCAGAACGGCTCAATCAAAATTAAGGTTCAACTCTGTTAGTTGAATGCACAGAACAGAAAGAAGTTTCATACAATGCTTCTGTGTAGTTTATATTTGAATATATTCCTTTTTCCACTACTACCCACTTAGCGCTCCTAATATACATTTGCATTTTCTACAGAAAGAGTGTTCAGAACTGCTCAATCAAAAGTATGGTTTAATTCTGTTAGCTGAATGCACAGATCAGAAATAAGTTTCACAGAATGATTCTGTGTAGTTTATATTTGAAGATATTCCTTTTTCCACTATTACCCACTTAGCGCTCCAAATGTCCAGTTGAATTTTCTACAGAAAGAGTGTTTCAGAACTGCTCAATCAAAAGTATGGTTTAACTCTGTTTGCTGAATGCACAGATCAGAAAGAAATTTCACAGAATGCTTCTGTGTAGTGTTTATATGAAGATATTCTTTTTACCAATATAGGCCTCTTAGCGCTCAGAATGTCCAATTGCAGTTCCTATAGAAAGAGTGTTTCAGAACGGCTCAATCAAAAGTAAGGTTCAACTCTGTTAGTTGAATGCACAGAACAGAAAGAAGTTTCACAGAATGCTACTGCGTAGTTTATATTTGAATATATTCCTTTTTTCCACTATTACCCACTTAGCGCTCCGAATATCCACTTGCAGTTTCTACACAAAGATTGTTTCAGAACTGCTCCTTCAAAAGTAAGGCTCAACTCTGTTAGTTGAATGCAGAGAACAGAAAGGAGATTCAGAGAATGCTTCTGTGTAGTTTTTATTTGGAGATATTCCTTTTTCCTCTATTACAATCTTAGCGCTCCGAAGGTCCACTTGCATTTTCTACACAAAGAGTCTCATAACTGCTCAATCAAAAGTATGGTTTAGCTCTGTTAACTGAATGCACAGTTCAGAAATAAGTTTCACAGAATGCTTCTGTGTAGTATTTATTTGAAGATATTCTTTTTCCCAGTGTAGGCCTCTTAGCTCTCAGAATGTCCAATTGCAGTTAATACAGAAAGAGTGTTTCAGAACGGCTCAATCAAAAGTAAGGTTCAACTCTGTTAGTTGAATGCACAGAACAGAAAGAAGTTTCATACAATGCTTCTGTGTAGTTTATATTTGAACATATTCCTTTTTCCATTATTACCCACTTAGCGCTCTGAATGTCCAATTGCATTTTCTACAGACAGAGTTTTTCAAAACTGCTCAATCAAAAGTATGGTTTAACTCTGTTAGCTGAATGCTCAGATCAGAAAGAAGTTTCACAGAATGCTTCTGTGTAGTTTATATTTGAATATATACCTTTTCCACTACTACCCTCTTAGCGCTCCAAATGTCCAGTTGCATTTTCTACAGAAAGAGTGTTCAGAACTGCTCAATCAAAAGTATGTTTTAACTCTGTTACCTGAATGCTCAGATCAGAAAGAAGTTTCACAGAATGATTCTGTGTAGTTTATATTTGAAGATATTCCTTTTTCCACTATTACACTGTTAGCGCTCCAAATCTCCACTTTCATTTTCTACAGAAAGAGTGTTTCAGAACGGCTCAATCAAAACTAATGTTCAACTCTTTTAGTTGAATGCACAGAACAGAAAGAAGTTTCACAGAATGCTTCTGTGTAGTATTTAGTTGAAGATATTCCTTTTTCGACTATTACCGTCTTAGCGCTCCGAATGTCCACTGGCAGTTCCTACACAAAGAGTGTTTCAGAACTGCTCCTTCAAAAGTAAGGCTCAGCTCTGTTAGTTGAATGCAGAGAACAGAAAGGAGTTTCAGAGAATGCTTCTGTGTAGTTTTTATTTGGAGATATTCCTTTTTTCACTATTACAATCGTAGCGCTCCGAATGTCCACTTGCATTTTCTACAGAAAGAGTGTTTCAGAACGGCTCAATCAAAACTAAGGTTCAACACTTATAGTTGAATTCACAGAACAGAAAGAAGTTTCACAGAATGCTTCTGTGTAGTTTTCATGTGTAGATATTATTTTTCCCAATATAGGCCTCTTAGCGCTCAGAATGTCCAATTGCATTTTCTACAGAAATAGTGTTTCAGAACGGCTCAATCAAAAGCAAGTTTTAACTCAGTTAGTTGAATGCAGAGATCAGAAAGAAGTTTCACAGAATGCTTCTGTGTAATTTATATTTGAATATATTCCTTTTTCCACTATTACCCTCTTAGCGCTCCGAAAGTCCACTTGCATTTTCTACAGAAAGAGTGTTCAGAACTGTGCAATCAAATGTATGGTTTAAATCTGTTAGCTGAATGCACATATCAGAAATAAGATTCACACAATGCTTCTGTGTAGTTTTTATTTGAATATATTTTTTTTCGCAATATAGGCCTCCTAGCGCTCAGAATGTCCAATTACAGTTTCTACAGAAACAGTGTTTAAGAACGGCTCAATCAAAAGTAAGGTTCAACTCTGTTAGTTGAATGTACAGAACACAAAGTTGTTTCATACAATGCTTCTGTGTAGTTTATATTTGAACATATTCCTTTTTCCACTATTACCCAATTAGCGCTCCGAATGTCCAGTTGCATTTTCTACAGACAGAGTGTTTCAAAACTGCTCAATCAAAAGTATGGTTTAACTCTGTTAGCTGAATGCTCATATCAGAAAGAAGTTTCACAGAATGTTTTTGTGTAGTTTATATTTGAATAGATTCTTTTTCCACTACTACACTCTTAGAGCTCCAAATGTCCAGTTGCATTTTCCACAGAAAGAGTGTTCAAAACTGCTCAATCAAAAGTATGGTTTAACTCTGTTAGCTGAATGCACAGATCAGAAAGAAGTTTCACAGAATGATTCTGTGTAGTTTATATTTGAAGAAATTACTTTTTCCAGTATTACCCTCTTAGCGCTCCGAATGTCCACTTGCATTTTCTACAGAAAGAGTGTTGAGAACGGCTCAATCAAAAGTATGGTTTTACTCTATTAGTTGAATGCCCATATCAGAAATTAGTTTCACAGAATGCTTCTGTGTAATTTTTATTTGAAGATATTCTTTTTCCCAATATAGGCCTCTTAACGCTCAGAATGTCCAATTGCAGTTTCTACAGAAAGAGTGTTTCAGAACGGCTCCATCAAAAGTAAGGTTCAACTCAGTTAGTTGAATGCACAGAATAGAAAGAAGTTTCACAGAATGCTTCTGTGTAGTTTATAGTTGCATATATTCTTTTTCCAGTATTACCGTCTTAGCGCTCCGAATATCCACTTGCATTTTCTGCAGAAAGAGTGTTTCAGAACGGCTCAATCAAAAATAAGGTTCAACTCTGTTAGTTTAATGCACAGAACAGAAAGAAGTTTCATACAATGCTTCTGTGTAGTTTATATTTGAATATATTCCTTTTTCCACTACTACCCACTTAGCGCTCCTAATATACATTTGCATTTTCTACAGAAAGAGTGTTCAGAACTGCTCAATCAAAAGTATGGTTTAATTCTGTTAGCTGAATGCACAGATCAGAAATAAGTTTCACAGAATGATTCTGTGTAGTTTATATTTGAAGATATTCCTTTTTCCACTATTACCCACTTAGCGCTCCAAATGTCCAGTTGCATTTTCTACAGAAAGAGTGTTTCAGAACTGCTCAATCAAAAGTATGGTTTAATTCTGTTAGCTGAATGCACAGATCAGAAAGAAGTTTCACAGAATGCTTCTGTGTAGTGTTTATATGAAGATATTCTTTTTACCAATAAAGGCCTCTTAGCGCTCAGAATGTCCAATTGCCGTTCCTATAGAAAGAGTGTTTCAGAACGGCTCAATCAAAAGTAAGGTTCAACTCTGTTAGTTGAATGCACAGAACAGAAAGAAGTTTCACAGAATGCTACCGTGTAGTTTATATTTGAATATATTCCTTTTTTCCACTATTACCAACTTAGCTCTCCGAATATCCACTTGCAGTTTCTACACAAAGATTGTTTGAGAACTGCTCCTTCAAAAGTAAGGCTCAACTCTGTTAGTTGAATGCAGAGAACAGAAAGGAGATTCAGAGAATGCTTCTGTGTAGTTTTTATTTGGAGATATTCTTTTTCCTCTATTACAATCTTAGCGCTCCGAAGGTCCACTTGCATTTTCTACACAAAGAGTCTCATAACTGCTCAATCAAAAGTATGGTTTAGCTCTGTTAACTGAATGCACAGTTCACAAATAAGTTTCACAGAATGCTTCTGTGTAGTTTTTATTTGAAGATATTCTTTTTCCCAGTGTAGGCCTCTTAGCTCTCAGAATGTCCAATTGCAGTTAATACAGAAAGAGTGTTTCAGAACGGCTCAATCAAATGTAAGGTTCAACTCTGTTAGTTGAATGCACAGAACAGAAAGAAGTTTCATACAATGCTTCTGTGTAGTTTATATTTGAACATATTCCTTTTTCCATTATTACCCACTTAGCGCTCTGAATGTCCAATTGCATTTTCTGCAGACAGAGTTTTTCAAAACTGCTGAATCAAAAGTATGGTTTAACTCTGTTAGCTGAATGCTCAGATCAGAAAGAAGTTTCACAGAATGCTTCTGTGTAGTTTATATTTGAATATATACCTTTTCCACTACTACCCTCTTAGCGCTCCAAATGTCCAGTTGCATTTTCTACAGAAAGAGTGTTCAGAACTGCTCAATCAAAAGTATGTTTTAACTCTGTTACCTGAATGCTCAGATCAGAAAGAAGTTTCACAGAATGATTCTGTGTAGTTTATATTTGAAGATATTCCTTTTTCCACTATTACACTGTTAGCGCTCCAAATCTCCACTTTCATTTTCTACAGAAAGAGTGTTTCAGAACGGCTCAATCAAAACTAATGTTCAACTCTTTTAGTTGAATGCACAGAACAGAAAGAAGTTTCACAGAATGCTTCTGTGTAGTATTTAGTTGAAGATATTCCTTTTTCGACTATTACCGTCTTAGCGCTCCGAATGTCCACTGGCAGTTCCTACACAAAGAGTGTTTCAGAACTGCTCCTTCAAAAGTAAGGCTCAGCTCTGTTAGTTGAATGCAGAGAACAGAAAGGAGTTTCAGAGAATGCTTCTGTGTAGTTTTTATTTGGAGATATTCCTTTTTTCACTATTACAATCGTAGCGCTCCGAATGTCCACTTGCATTTTCTACAGAAAGAGTGTTTCAGAACGGCTCAATCAAAACTAAGGTTCAACACTTTTAGTTGAATTCACAGAACAGAAAGTAGTTTCACAGAATGCTTCTGTGTAGTTTTCATGTGTAGATATTATTTTTCCCAATATAGGCCTCTTAGCGCTCAGAATGTCCAATTGCATTTTCTACAGAAATAGTGTTTCAGAACGGCTCAATCAAAAGCAAGTTTTAACTCAGTTAGTTGAATGCAGAGATCAGAAAGAAGTTTCACAGAATGCTTCTGTGTAATTTATATTTGAATATATTCCTTTTTCCACTATTACCCTCTTAGCGCTCCGAAAGTCCACTTGCATTTTCTACAGAAAGAGTGTTCAGAACTGTGCAATCAAATGTATGGTTTAAATCTGTTAGCTGAATGCACATATCAGAAATAAGATTCACACAATGCTTCTGTGTAGTTTTTATTTGAATATATTATTTTTCGCAATATAGGCCTCCTAGCGCTCAGAATGTCCAATTACAGTTTCTACAGAAACAGTGTTTAAGAACGGCTCAATCAAAAGTAAGGTTCAACTCTGTTAGTTGAATGTACAGAACACAAAGTTGTTTCATACAATGCTTCTGTGTAGTTTATATTTGAACATATTCCTTTTTCCACTATTACCCAATTAGCGCTCCGAATGTCCAGTTGCATTTTCTACAGACAGAGTGTTTCAAAACTGCTCAATCAAAAGTATGGTTTAACTCTGTTAGCTGAATGCTCATATCAGAAAGAAGTTTCACAGAATGTTTTTGTGTAGTTTATATTTGAATAGATTCTTTTTCCACTACTACCCTCTTAGCGCTCCAAATGTCCAGTTGCATTTTCCACAGAAAGAGTGTTCAGAACTGCTCAATCAAAAGTATGGTTTAACTCTGTTAGCTGAATGCACAGATCAGAAAGAAGTTTCACAGAATGATTCTGTGTAGTTTATATTTGAAGAAATTACTTTTTCCAGTATTACCCTCTTAGCGCTCCGAATGTCCACTTGCATTTTCTACAGAAAGAGTGTTGAGAACGGCTCAATCAAAAGTATGGTTTTACTCTATTAGTTGAATGCCCATATCAGAAATTAGTTTCACAGAATGCTTCTGTGTAATTTTTATTTGAAGATATTCTTTTTCCCAATATAGGCCTCTTAACGCTCAGAATGTCCAATTGCAGTTTCTACAGAAAGAGTGTTTCAGAACGGCTCCATCAAAAGTAAGGTTCAACTCAGTTAGTTGAATGCACAGAATAGAAAGAAGTTTCACAGAATGCTTCTGTGTAGTTTATAGTTGCATATATTCTTTTTCCAGTATTACCGTCTTAGCGCTCCGAATATCCACTTGCATTTTCTGCAGAAAGAGTGTTTCAGAACGGCTCAATCAAAAATAAGGTTCAACTCTGTTAGTTTAATGCACAGAACAGAAAGAAGTTTCATACAATGCTTCTGTGTAGTTTATATTTGAATATATTCCTTTTTCCACTAATACCCACTTAGCGCTCCTAATATACATTTGCATTTTCTACAGAAAGAGTGTTCAGAACTGCTCAATCAAAAGTATGGTTTAATTCTGTTAGCTGAATGCACAGATCAGAAATAAGTTTCACAGAATGATTCTGTGTAGTTTATATTTGAAGATATTCCTTTTTCCACTATTACCCACTTAGCGCTCCAAATGTCCAGTTGCATTTTCTACAGAAAGAGTGTTTCAGAACTGCTCAATCAAAAGTATGGTTTAATTCTGTTAGCTGAATGCACAGATCAGAAAGAAGTTTCACAGAATGCTTCTGTGTAGTGTTTATATGAAGATATTCTTTTTACCAATATAGGCCTCTTAGCGCTCAGAATGTCCAATTGCAGTTCCTATAGAAAGAGTGTTTCAGAACGGCTCAATCAAAAGTAAGGTTCAACTCTGTTAGTTGAATGCACAGAACAGAAAGAAGTTTCACAGAATGCTACTGTGTAGTTTATATTTGAATATATTCCTTTTTTCCACTATTACCCACTTAGCTCTCCGAATATCCACTTGCAGTTTCTACACAAAGATTGTTTCAGAACTGCTCCTTCAAAAGTAAGGCTCAACTCTGTTAGTTGAATGCAGAGAACAGAAAGGAGATTCAGAGAATGCTTCTGTGTAGTTTTTATTTGGAGATATTCTTTTTCCTCTATTACAATCTTAGCGCTCCGAAGGTCCACTTGCATTTTCTACACAAAGAGTCTCATAACTGCTCAATCAAAAGTATGGTTTAGCTCTGTTAACTGAATGCACAGTTCAGAAATAAGTTTCACAGAATGCTTCTGTGTAGTTTTTATTTGAAGATATTCTTTTTCCCAGTGTAGGCCTCTTAGCTCTCAGAATGTCCAATTGCAGTTAATACAGAAAGAGTGTTTCAGAACGGCTCAATCAAATGTAAGGTTCAACTCTGTTAGTTGAATGCACAGAACAGAAAGAAGTTTCATACAATGCTTCTGTGTAGTTTATATTTGAACATATTCCTTTTTCCATTATTACCCACTTAGCGCTTCGAATGTCCAATTGCATTTTCTACAGACAGAGTTTTTCAAAACTGCTCAATCAAAAGTATTGTTTAACTCTGTTAGCTGAATGCTCAGATCAGAAAGAAGTTTCACAGAATGCTTCTGTGTAGTTTATATTTGAATATACACCTTTTTCCACTACTACCCTCTTAGCGCTCCAAATGTCCAGTTGCATTTTCTACAGAAAGAGTGTTCAGAACTGCTCAATCAAAAGTATGTTTTAACTCTGTTACCTGAATGCTCAGATCAGAAAGAAGTTTCACAGAATGATTCTGTGTAGTTTATATTTGAAGATATTCCTTTTTCCACTATTACACTGTTAGCGCTCCAAATCTCCACTTTCATTTTCTACAGAAAGAGTGTTTCAGAACGGCTCAATCAAAACTAATGTTCAACTCTTTTAGTTGAATGCACAGAACAGAAAGAAGTTTCACAGAATGCTTCTGTGTAGTATTTAGTTGAAGATATTCCTTTTTCGACTATTACCGTCTTAGCGCTCCGAATGTCCACTGGCAGTTCCTACACAAAGAGTGTCTCAGAACTGTTCCTTCAAAAGTAAGGCTCAGCTCTGTTAGTTGAATGCAGAGAACAGAAAGGAGTTTCAGAGAATGCTTCTGTGTAGTTTTTATTTGGAGATATTCCTTTTTTCACTATTACAATCTTAGCGCTCTGAATGTCCACTTGCATTTTCTTCAGAAAGAGTGTTTCAGAACGGCTCAATCAAAACTAAGGTTCAACACTTTTAGTTGAATTCACAGAACAGAAAGAACTTTCACAGAATGCTTCTGTGTAGTTTTCATGTGTAGATATTATTTTTCCCAATATAGGCCTCTTAGCGCTCAGAATGTCCAATTGCATTTTCTACAGAAATAGTGTTTCAGAACGGCTCAATCAAAAGCAAGTTTTAACTCAGTTAGTTGAATGCAGAGATCAGAAAGAAGTTTCACAGAATGCTTCTGTGTAATTTATATTTGAATATATTCCTTTTTCCACTATTACCCTCTTTGCGCTCCGAAAGTCCACTTGCATTTTCTACAGAAAGAGTGTTCAGAACTGTGCAATCAAATGTATGGTTTAAATCTGTTAGCTGAATGCACATATCAGAAATAAGTTTCACACAATGCTTCTGTGTAGTTTTTATTTGAATATATTATTTTTCGCAATATACGCCTCCTAGCGCTCAGAATGTCCAATTACAGTTTCTACAGAAACAGTGTTTAAGAACGGCTCAATCAAAAGTAAGGTTCAACTCTGTTAGTTGAATGTACAGAACACAAAGTTGTTTCATACAATGCTTCTGTGTAGTTTATATTTGAACATATTCCTTTTTCCACTATTACCCAATTAGCGCTCCGAATGTCCAGTTGCATTTTCTACAGACAGAGTGTTTCAAAACTGCTCAATCAAAAGTATGGTTGAACTCTGTTAGCTGAATGCTCATATCAGAAAGAAGTTTCACAGAATGTTTCTGTGTAGTTTATATTTGAATATATTCTTTTTCCACTACTACCCTCCTAGCGCTCCAAAGGTCCAGTTGCATTTTCTACAGAAAGAGTGTTCAGAACTGCTCAATCAAAAGTACGGTTTAACTCTGTTAGCTGAATGCACAGATCAGAAAGAAATTTCACAGAATGATTCTGTGTAGTTCATATTTGAAGATATTACTTTTTCCAGTATTACCCTCTTAGCGCTCCGAATGTCCACTTGCATTTTCTACAGAAAGAGTGTTCAGAAAGGCTCAATCAAAAGTATGGTTTTACTCTATTAGTTGAATGCCCATATCAGAAATAAGTTTCACAGAATGCTTCTGTGTAGTTTTTATTTGAAGATATTCTTTTTCCGAATATTGGCCTCTTAGCGCTCAGAATGTCCAATTGCAGTTTCTACAGAAGGAGTGTTTCAGAACGGCTCCATCAAAAGTAAGGTTCAACTCAGTTAGTTGAATGCACAGAACAGAAAGAAGTTTCACAGAATGCTTCTGTGTAGTTTATATTTGAATATATTCCTCTTCCAGTATTACCGTCTTAGCGCTCCGAATATCCACTTGCATTTTCTGCAGAAAGAGTGTTTCAGAACGGCTCAATCAAAAATAAGGTTCAAATCTGTTAGTTTAATGCACAGAACAGAAAGAAGTTTCATACAATGCTTCTGTGTAGTTTATATTTGAATATATTCCTTTTTCCACTACTACCCACTTAGCGCTCCTAATATACATTTGCATTTTCTACAGAAAGAGTGTTCAGAACTGCTCAATCAAAAGTATGGTTTAATTCTGTTAGCTGAATGCACAGATCAGAAATAAGTTTCACAGAATGATTCTGTGTAGTTTATATTTGAAGATATTCCTTTTTCCACTATTACTCACTTAGCGCTCCAAATGTCCAGTTGCATTTTCTACAGAAAGAGTGTTTCAGAACTGCTCAATCAAAAGTATGGTTTAATTCTGTTAGCTGAATGCACAGATCAGAAAGAAGTTTCACAGAATGCTTCTGTGTAGTGTTTATATGAAGATATTCTTTTTACCAATATAGGCCTCTTAGCGCTCAGAATGTCCAATTGCCGTTCCTATAGAAAGAGTGTTTCAGAACGGCTCAATCAAAAGTAAGGTTCAACTCTGTTAGTTGAATGCACAGAACAGAAAGGAGTTTCACAGAATGCTACCGTGTAGTTTATATTTGAATATATTCCTTTTTTCCACTATTACCCACTTAGCTCTCCGAATATCCACTTGCAGTTTCTACACAAAGATTGTTTCAGAACTGCTCCTTCAAAAGTAAGGCTCAACTCTGTTAGTTGAATGCAGAGAACAGAAAGGAGATTCAGAGAATGCTTCTGTGTAGTTTTTATTTGGAGATATTCTTTTTCCTCTATTACAATCTTAGCGCTCCGAAGGTCCACTTGCATTTTCTACACAAAGAGTCTCATAACTGCTCAATCAAAAGTATGGTTTAGCTCTGTTAACTGAATGCACAGTTCAGAAATAAGTTTCACAGAATGCTTCTGTGTAGTTTTTATTTGAAGATATTCTTTTTCCCAGTGTAGGCCTCTTAGCTCTCAGAATGTCCAATTGCAGTTAATACAGAAAGAGTGTTTCAGAACGGCTCAATCAAATGTAAGGTTCAACTCTGTTAGTTGAATGCACAGAACAGAAAGAAGTTTCATACAATGCTTCTGTGTAGTTTATATTTGAACATATTCCTTTTTCCATTATTACCCACTTAGCGCTCTGAATGTCCAATTGCATTTTCTGCAGACAGAGTTTTTCAAAACTGCTCAATCAAAAGTATGGTTTAACTCTGTTAGCTGAATGCTCAGATCAGAAAGAAGTTTCACAGAATGCTTCTGTGTAGTTTATATTTGAATATATACCTTTTCCACTACTACCCTCTTAGCGCTCCAAATGTCCAGTTGCATTTTCTACAGAAAGAGTGTTCAGAACTGCTCAATCAAAAGTATGTTTTAACTCTGTTACCTGAATGCTCAGATCAGAAAGAAGTTTCACAGAATGATTCTGTGTAGTTTATATTTGAAGATATTCCTTTTTCCACTATTACACTGTTAGCGCTCCAAATCTCCACTTTCATTTTCTACAGAAAGAGTGTTTCAGAACGGCTCAATCAAAACTAATGTTCAACTCTTTTAGTTGAATGCACAGAACAGAAAGAAGTTTCACAGAATGCTTCTGTGTAGTATTTAGTTGAAGATATTCCTTTTTCGACTATTACCGTCTTAGCGCTCCGAATGTCCACTGGCAGTTCCTACACAAAGAGTGTTTCAGAACTGCTCCTTCAAAAGTAAGGCTCAGCTCTGTTAGTTGAATGCAGAGAACAGAAAGGAGTTTCAGAGAATGCTTCTGTGTAGTTTTTATTTGGAGATATTCCTTTTTTCACTATTACAATCGTAGCGCTCCGAATGTCCACTTGCATTTTCTACAGAAAGAGGGTTTCAGAACGGCTCAATCAAAACTAAGGTTCAACACTTTTAGTTGAATTCACAGAACAGAAAGAAGTTTCACAGAATGCTTCTGTGTAGTTTTCATGTGTAGATATTATTTTTCCCAATATAGGCCTCTTAGCGCTCAGAATGTCCAATTGCATTTTCTACAGAAATAGTGTTTCAGAACGGCTCAATCAAAAGCAAGTTTTAACTCAGTTAGTTGAATGCAGAGATCAGAAGGAAGTTTCACAGAATGCTTCTGTGTAATTTATATTTGAATATATTCCTTTTTCCACTATTACCCTCTTAGCGCTCCGAAAGTCCACTTGCATTTTCTACAGAAAGAGTGTTCAGAACTGTGCAATCAAATGTATGGTTTAAATCTGTTAGCTGAATGCACATATCAGAAATAAGATTCACACAATGCTTCTGTGTAGTTTTTATTTGAATATATTATTTTTCGCAATATAGGCCTCCTAGCGCTCAGAATGTCCAATTACAGTTTCTACAGAAACAGTGTTTAAGAACGGCTCAATCAAAAGTAAGGTTCAACTCTGTTAGTTGAATGTACA
Organism: Symphalangus syndactylus; assembly: GCF_028878055.3. NCBI lineage: Eukaryota > Metazoa > Chordata > Mammalia > Primates > Hylobatidae > Symphalangus > Symphalangus syndactylus. The sequence goes on along the minus strand of NC_072434.2, from coordinate 97,593,335 downwards.
GAACACAAAGTTGTTTCATACAATGCTTCTGTGTAGTTTATATTTGAACATATTCCTTTTTCCACTATTACCCAATTAGCGCTCCGAATGTCCAGTTGCATTTTCTACAGACAGAGTGTTTCAAAACTGCTCAATCAAAAGTATGGTTTAACTCTGTTAGCTGAATGCTCATATCAGAAAGAAGTTTCACAGAATGTTTTTGTGTAGTTTATATTTGAATAGATTCTTTTTCCACTACTACCCTCTTAGCGCTCCAAATGTCCAGTTGCATTTTCCACAGAAAGAGTGTTCAGAACTGCTCAATCAAAAGTATGGTTTAACTCTGTTAGCTGAATGCACAGATCAGAAAGAAGTTTCACAGAATGATTCTGTGTAGTTTATATTTGAAGAAATTACTTTTTCCAGTATTACCCTCTTAGCGCTCCGAATGTCCACTTGCATTTTCTACAGAAAGAGTGTTGAGAACGGCTCAATCAAAAGTATGGTTTTACTCTATTAGTTGAATGCCCATATCAGAAATTAGTTTCACAGAATGCTTCTGTGTAATTTTTATTTGAAGATATTCTTTTTCCCAATATAGGCCTCTTAACGCTCAGAATGTCCAATTGCTGTTTCTACAGAAAGAGTGTTTCAGAACGGCTCCATCAAAAGTAAGGTTCAACTCAGTTAGTTGAATGCACAGAATAGAAAGAAGTTTCACAGAATGCTTCTGTGTAGTTTATAGTTGCATATATTCTTTTTCCAGTATTACCGTCTTAGCGCTCCGAATATCCACTTGCATTTTCTGCAGAAAGAGTGTTTCAGAACGGCTCAATCAAAAATAAGGTTCAACTCTGTTAGTTTAATGCACAGAACAGAAAGAAGTTTCATACAATGCTTCTGTGTAGTTTATATTTGAATATATTCCTTTTTCCACTACTACCCACTTAGCGCTCCTAATATACATTTGCATTTTCTACAGAAAGAGTGTTCAGAACTGCTCAATCAAAAGTATGGTTTAATTCTGTTAGCTGAATGCACAGATCAGAAATAAGTTTCACAGAATGATTCTGTGTAGTTTATATTTGAAGATATTCCTTTTTCCACTATTACCCACTTAGCGCTCCAAATGTCCAGTTGCATTTTCTACAGAAAGACTGTTTCAGAACTGCTCAATCAAAAGTATGGTTTAATTCTGTTAGCTGAATGCACAGATCAGAAAGAAGTTTCACAGAATGCTTCTGTGTAGTGTTTATATGAAGATATTCTTTTTACCAATATAGGCCTCTTAGCGCTCAGAATGTCCAATTGCAGTTCCTATAGAAAGAGTGTTTCAGAACGGCTCAATCAAAAGTAAGGTTCAACTCTGTTAGTTGAATGCACAGAACAGAAAGAAGTTTCACAGAATGCTACTGTGTAGTTTATATTTGAATATATTCCTTTTTTCCACTATTACCCACTTAGCTCTCCGAATATCCACTTGCAGTTTCTACACAAAGATTGTTTCAGAACTGCTCCTTCAAAAGTAAGGCTCAACTCTGTTAGTTGAATGCAGAGAACAGAAAGGAGATTCAGAGAATGCTTCTGTGTAGTTTTTATTTGGAGATATTCTTTTTCCTCTATTACAATCTTAGCGCTCCGAAGGTCTACTTGCATTTTCTACACAAAGAGTCTCATAACTGCTCAATCAAAAGTATGGTTTAGCTCTGTTAACTGAATGCACAGTTCAGAAATAAGTTTCACAGAATGCTTCTGTGTAGTTTTTATTTGAAGATATTCTTTTTCCCAGTGTAGGCCTCTTAGCTCTCAGAATGTCCAATTGCAGTTAATACAGAAAGAGTGTTTCAGAACGGCTCAATCAAATGTAAGGTTCAACTCTGTTAGTTGAATGCACAGAACAGAAAGAAGTTTCATACAATGCTTCTGTGTAGTTTATATTTGAACATATTCCTTTTTCCATTATTACCCACTTAGCGCTTCGAATGTCCAATTGCATTTTCTACAGACAGAGTTTTTCAAAACTGCTCAATCAAAAGTATTGTTTAACTCTGTTAGCTGAATGCTCAGATCAGAAAGAAGTTTCACAGAATGCTTCTGTGTAGTTTATATTTGAATATACACCTTTTTCCACTACTACCCTCTTAGCGCTCCAAATGTCCAGTTGCATTTTCTACAGAAAGAGTGTTCAGAACTGCTCAATCAAAAGTATGTTTTAACTCTGTTACCTGAATGCTCAGATCAGAAAGAAGTTTCACAGAATGATTCTGTGTAGTTTATATTTGAAGATATTCCTTTTTCCACTATTACACTGTTAGCGCTCCAAATCTTCACTTTCATTTTCTACAGAAAGAGTGTTTCAGAACGGCTCAATCAAAACTAATGTTCAACTCTTTTAGTTGAATGCACAGAACAGAAAGAAGTTTCACAGAATGCTTCTGTGTAGTATTTAGTTGAAGATATTCCTTTTTCGACTATTACCGTCTTAGCGCTCCGAATGTCCACTGGCAGTTCCTACACAAAGAGTGTTTCAGAACTGTTCCTTCAAAAGTAAGGCTCAGCTCTGTTAGTTGAATGCAGAGAACAGAAAGGAGTTTCAGAGAATGCTTCTGTGTAGTTTTTATTTGGAGATATTCCTTTTTTCACTATTACAATCTTAGCGCTCCGAATGTCCACTTGCATTTTCTTCAGAAAGAGTGTTTCAGAACGGCTCAATCAAAACTAAGGTTCAACACTTTTAGTTGAATTCACAGAACAGAAAGAACTTTCACAGAATGCTTCTGTGTAGTTTTCATGTGTAGATATTATTTTTCCCAATATAGGCCTCTTAGCGCTCAGAATGTCCAATTGCATTTTCTACAGAAATAGTGTTTCAGAACGGCTCAATCAAAAGCAAGTTTTAACTCAGTTAGTTGAATGCAGAGATCAGAAAGAAGTTTCACAGAATGCTTCTGTGTAATTTATATTTGAATATATTCCTTTTTCCACTATTACCCTCTTTGCGCTCCGAAAGTCCACTTGCATTTTCTACAGAAAGAGTATTCAGAACTGTGCAATCAAATGTATGGTTTAAATCTGTTAGCTGAATGCACATATCAGAAATAAGTTTCACACAATGCTTCTGTGTAGTTTTTATTTGAATATATTATTTTTCGCAATATAGGCCTCCTAGCGCTCAGAATGTCCAATTACAGTTTCTACAGAAACAGTGTTTAAGAACGGCTCAATCAAAAGTAAGGTTCAACTCTGTTAGTTGAATGTACAGAACACAAAGTTGTTTCATACAATGCTTCTGTGTAGTTTATATTTGAACATATTCCTTTTTCCACTATTACCCAATTAGCGCTCCGAATGTCCAGTTGCATTTTCTACAGACAGAGTGTTTCAAAACTGCTCAATCAAAAGTATGGTTGAACTCTGTTAGCTGAATGCTCATATCAGAAAGAAGTTTCACAGAATGTTTCTGTGTAGTTTATATTTGAATATATTCTTTTTCCACTACTACCCTCCTAGCGCTCCAAAGGTCCAGTTGCATTTTCTACAGAAAGAGTGTTCAGAACTGCTCAATCAAAAGTACGGTTTAACTCTGTTAGTTGAATGCACAGATCAGAAAGAAATTTCACAGAATGATTCTGTGTAGTTCATATTTGAAGATATTACTTTTTCCAGTATTACCCTCTTAGCGCTCCGAATGTCCACTTGCATTTTCTACAGAAAGAGTGTTCAGAAAGGCTCAATCAAAAGTATGGTTTTACATTATTAGTTGAATGCCCATATCAGAAATAAGTTTCACAGAATGCTTCTGTGTAGTTTTTATTTGAAGATATTCTTTTTCCGAATATTGGCCTCTTAGCGCTCAGAATGTCCAATTGCAGTTTCTACAGAAGGAGTGTTTCAGAACGGCTCCATCAAAAGTAAGGTTCAACTCAGTTAGTTGAATGCACAGAACAGAAAGAAGTTTCACAGAATGCTTCTGTGTAGTTTATATTTGAATATATTCCTCTTCCAGTATTACCGTCTTAGCGCTCCGAATATCCACTTGCATTTTCTACAGAAAGAGTGTTTCAGAACGGCTCAATCAAAAATAAGGTTCAAATCTGTTAGTTGAATGCACAGAACAGAAAGAAGTTTCATACAATGCTTCTGTGTAGTTTATATTTGAATATATTACTTTTTCCAATACTACCCTCTTAGCGCTCCATATATCCAGTTGCATTTCCTACAGAAAGAGTGTTCAGAACTGCTCAATCAAAAGTATGGTTTAACTCTGTTAGCTGAATGCACAGATCAGAAATAAGTTTCACAGAATTATTCTGTGTAGTTTATATTTGAAGATATTCCTTTTTCCACTATTACCCACTTAGCGCTCCAAATGTCCAGTTGCATTTTCTACAGAAAGAGTGTTTCAGAACTGCTCAATCAAAAGTATGGTTTAACTCTGTTAGCTGAATGCACATATCAGAAAGAAGTTTCACAGAATGCTTCTGTGTAGTTTATATTTGAATATATTCTTTTTCCACTACTACCCTCTTAGCGCTCCAAATGTCCAGTTGCATTTTCCACAGAAAGAGTGTTCAGAACTGCTCAATCAAAAGTATGGTTTAACTCTGTTAGCTGAATGCACAGATCAGAAAGAAGTTTCACAGAATGATTCTGTGTAGTTTATATTTGAAGAAATTACTTTTTCCAGTATTACCCTCTTAGCGCTCCGAATGTCCACTTGCATTTTCTACAGAAAGAGTGTTGAGAACGGCTCAATCAAAAGTATGGTTTTACTCTATTAGTTGAATGCCCATATCAGAAATTAGTTTCACAGAATGCTTCTGTGTAATTTTTATTTGAAGATATTCTTTTTCCCAATATAGGCCTCTTAGCGCTCAGAATGTCCAATTGCAGTTTCTACAGAAAGAGTGTTTCAAAACGGCTCCATCAAAAGTAAGGTTCAACTCAGTTAGTTGAATGCATAGAACAGAAAGAAGTTTCACAGAATGCTTCTGTGTAGTTTATAGTTGAATATATTCTTTTTCCAATATTACCGTCTTAGCGCTCCGAATATCCACTTGCATTTTCTACAGAAAGAGTGTTTCAGAACGGCTCAATCAAAAATAAGGTTCAACTCTGTTAGTTGAATGCACAGAACAGAAAGAAGTTTCATACAATGCTTCTGTGTAGTTTATATTTGAATATATTCCTTTTTCCACTACTACCCACTTAGCGCTCCTAATATACATTTGCATTTTCTACAGAAAGAGTGTTCAGAACTGCTCAATCAAAAGTATGGTTTAATTCTGTTAGCTGAATGCACAGATCAGAAATAAGTTTCACAGAATGATTCTGTGTAGTTTATATTTGAAGATATTCCTTTTTCCACTATTACCCACTTAGCGCTCCAAATGTCCAGTTGCATTTTCTACAGAAAGAGGGTTTCAGAACTGCTCAATCAAAAGTATGGTTTAACTCTGTTAGCTGAATGCACAGATCAGAAAGAAGTTTCACAGAATGCTTCTGTGTAGTGTTTATATGAAGATATTCTTTTTACCAATATAGGCCTCTTAGCGCTCAGAATGTCCAATTGCAGTTCCTATAGAAAGAGTGTTTCAGAACGGCTCAATCAAAAGTAAGGTTCAACTCTGTTAGTTGAATGCACAGAACAGAAAGAAGTTTCACAGAATGCTACTGCGTAGTTTATATTTGAATATATTCCTTTTTTCCACTATTACCCACTTAGCGCTCCGAATATCCACTTGCAGTTTCTACACAAAGATTGTTTCAGAACTGCTCCTTCAAAAGTAAGGCTCAACTCTGTTAGTTGAATGCAGAGAACAGAAAGGAGATTCAGAGAATGCTTCTGTGTAGTTTTTATTTGGAGATATTCCTTTTTCCTCTATTACAATCTTAGCGCTCCGAAGGTCCACTTGCATTTTCTACACAAAGAGTCTCATAACTGCTCAATCAAAAGTATGGTTTAGCTCTGTTAACTGAATGCACAGTTCAGAAATAAATTTCACAGAATGCTTCTGTGTAGTTTTTATTTGAAGATATTCTTTTTCCCAGTGTAGGCCTCTTAGCTCTCAGAATGTCCAAATGCAGTTAATACAGAAAGAGTGTTTCAGAACGGCTCAATCAAAAGTAAGGTTCAACTCTGTTAGTTGAATGCACAGAACAGAAAGAAGTTTCATACAATGCTTCTGTGTAGTTTATATTTGAACATATTCCTTTTTCCATTTTTACCCACTTAGCGCTCTGAATGTCCAATTGCATTTTCTACAGACAGAGTTTTTCAAAACTGCTCAATCAAAAGTATGGTTTAACTCTGTTAGCTGAATGCTCAGATCAGAAAGAAGTTTCACAGAATGCTTCTGTGTAGTTTATATTTGAATATATACCTTTTCCACTACTACCCTCTTAGCGCTCCAAATGTCCAGTTGCATTTTCTACAGAAAGAGTGTTCAGAACTGCTCAATCAAAAGTATGTTTTAACTCTGTTACCTGAATGCTCAGATCAGAAAGAAGTTTCACAGAATGATTCTGTGTAGTTTATATTTGAAGATATTCCTTTTTCCACTATTACACTGTTAGCGCTCCAAATCTCCACTTTCATTTTCTACAGAAAGAGTGTTTCAGAACGGCTCAATCAAAACTAATGTTCAACTCTTTTAGTTGAATGCACAGAACAGAAAGAAGTTTCACAGAATGCTTCTGTGTAGTATTTAGTTGAAGATATTCCTTTTTCGACTATTACCGTCTTAGCGCTCCGAATGTCCACTGGCAGTTCCTACACAAAGAGTGTTTCAGAACTGCTCCTTCAAAAGTAAGGCTCAGCTCTGTTAGTTGAATGCAGAGAACAGAAAGGAGTTTCAGAGAATGCTTCTGTGTAGTTTTTATTTGGAGATATTCCTTTTTTCACTATTACAATCGTAGCGCTCCGAATGTCCACTTGCATTTTCTACAGAAAGAGGGTTTCAGAACGGCTCAATCAAAACTAAGTTTCAACACTTTTAGTTGAATTCACAGAACAGAAAGAAGTTTCACAGAATGCTTCTGTGTAGTTTTCATGTGTAGATATTATTTTTCCCAATATAGGCCTCTTAGCGCTCAGAATGTCCAATTGCATTTTCTACAGAAATAGTGTTTCAGAACGGCTCAATCAAAAGCAAGTTTTAACTCAGTTAGTTGAATGCAGAGATCAGAAGGAAGTTTCACAGAATGCTTCTGTGTAATTTATATTTGAATATATTCCTTTTTCCACTATTACCCTCTTAGCGCTCCGAAAGTCCACTTGCATTTTCTACAGAAAGAGTGTTCAGAACTGTGCAATCAAATGTATGGTTTAAATCTGTTAGCTGAATGCACATATCAGAAATAAGATTCACACAATGCTTCTGTGTAGTTTTTATTTGAATATATTATTTTTCGCAATATAGGCCTCCTAGCGCTCAGAATGTCCAATTACAGTTTCTACAGAAACAGTGTTTAAGAACGGCTCAATCAAAAGTAAGGTTCAACTCTGTTAGTTGAATGTACAGAACACAAAGTTGTTTCATACAATGCTTCTGTGTAGTTTATATTTGAACATATTCCTTTTTCCACTATTACCCAATTAGCGCTCCGAATGTCCAGTTGCATTTTCTACAGACAGAGTGTTTCAAAGCTGCTCAATCAAAAGTATGGTTTAACTCTGTTAGCTGAATGCTCATATCAGAAAGAAGTTTCACAGAATGTTTTTGTGTAGTTTATATTTGAATAGATTCTTTTTCCACTACTACCCTCTTAGCGCTCCAAATGTCCAGTTGCATTTTCCACAGAAAGAGTGTTCAGAACTGCTCAATCAAAAGTATGGTTTAACTCTGTTAGCTGAATGCACAGATCAGAAAGAAGTTTCACAGAATGATTCTGTGTAGTTTATATTTGAAGAAATTACTTTTTCCAGTATTACCCTCTTAGCGCTCCGAATGTCCACTTGCATTTTCTACAGAAAGAGTGTTGAGAACGGCTCAATCAAAAGTATGGTTTTACTCTATTAGTTGAATGCCCATATCAGAAATTAGTTTCACAGAATGCTTCTGTGTAATTTTTATTTGAAGATATTCTTTTTCCCAATATAGGCCTCTTAACGCTCAGAATGTCCAATTGCTGTTTCTACAGAAAGAGTGTTTCAGAACGGCTCCATCAAAAGTAAGGTTCAACTCAGTTAGTTGAATGCACAGAATAGAAAGAAGTTTCACAGAATGCTTCTGTGTAGTTTATAGTTGCATATATTCTTTTTCCAGTATTACCGTCTTAGCGCTCCGAATATCCACTTGCATTTTCTGCAGAAAGAGTGTTTCAGAACGGCTCAATCAAAAATAAGGTTCAACTCTGTTAGTTTAATGCACAGAACAGAAAGAAGTTTCATACAATGCTTCTGTGTAGTTTATATTTGAATATATTCCTTTTTCCACTACTACCCACTTAGCGCTCCTAATATACATTTGCATTTTCTACAGAAAGAGTGTTCAGAACTGCTCAATCAAAAGTATGGTTTAATTCTGTTAGCTGAATGCACAGATCAGAAATAAGTTTCACAGAATGATTCTGTGTAGTTTATATTTGAAGATATTCCTTTTTCCACTATTACCCACTTAGCGCTCCAAATGTCCAGTTGCATTTTCTACAGAAAGACTGTTTCAGAACTGCTCAATCAAAAGTATGGTTTAATTCTGTTAGCTGAATGCACAGATCAGAAAGAAGTTTCACAGAATGCTTCTGTGTAGTGTTTATATGAAGATATTCTTTTTACCAATATAGGCCTCTTAGCGCTCAGAATGTCCAATTGCAGTTCCTATAGAAAGAGTGTTTCAGAACGGCTCAATCAAAAGTAAGGTTCAACTCTGTTAGTTGAATGAACAGAACAGAAAGAAGTTTCACAGAATGCTACTGTGTAGTTTATATTTGAATATATTCCTTTTTTCCACTATTACCCACTTAGCTCTCCGAATATCCACTTGCAGTTTCTACACAAAGATTGTTTCAGAACTGCTCCTTCAAAAGTAAGGCTCAACTCTGTTAGTTGAATGCAGAGAACAGAAAGGAGATTCAGAGAATGCTTCTGTGTAGTTTTTATTTGGAGATATTCTTTTTCCTCTATTACAATCTTAGCGCTCCGAAGGTCTACTTGCATTTTCTACACAAAGAGTCTCATAACTGCTCAATCAAAAGTATGGTTTAGCTCTGTTAACTGAATGCACAGTTCAGAAATAAGTTTCACAGAATGCTTCTGTGTAGTTTTTATTTGAAGATATTCTTTTTCCCAGTGTAGGCCTCTTAGCTCTCAGAATGTCCAATTGCAGTTAATACAGAAAGAGTGTTTCAGAACGGCTCAATCAAATGTAAGGTTCAACTCTGTTAGTTGAATGCACAGAACAGAAAGAAGTTTCATACAATGCTTCTGTGTAGTTTATATTTGAACATATTCCTTTTTCCATTATTACCCACTTAGCGCTTCGAATGTCCAATTGCATTTTCTACAGACAGAGTTTTTCAAAACTGCTCAATCAAAAGTATTGTTTAACTCTGTTAGCTGAATGCTCAGATCAGAAAGAAGTTTCACAGAATGCTTCTGTGTAGTTTATATTTGAATATACACCTTTTTCCACTACTACCCTCTTAGCGCTCCAAATGTCCAGTTGCATTTTCTACAGAAAGAGTGTTCAGAACTGCTCAATCAAAAGTATGTTTTAACTCTGTTACCTGAATGCTCAGATCAGAAAGAAGTTTCACAGAATGATTCTGTGTAGTTTATATTTGAAGATATTCCTTTTTCCACTATTACACTGTTAGCGCTCCAAATCTTCACTTTCATTTTCTACAGAAAGAGTGTTTCAGAACGGCTCAATCAAAACTAATGTTCAACTCTTTTAGTTGAATGCACAGAACAGAAAGAAGTTTCACAGAATGCTTCTGTGTAGTATTTAGTTGAAGATATTCCTTTTTCGACTATTACCGTCTTAGCGCTCCGAATGTCCACTGGCAGTTCCTACACAAAGAGTGTTTCAGAACTGTTCCTTCAAAAGTAAGGCTCAGCTCTGTTAGTTGAATGCAGAGAACAGAAAGGAGTTTCAGAGAATGCTTCTGTGTAGTTTTTATTTGGAGATATTCCTTTTTTCACTATTACAATCTTAGCGCTCCGAATGTCCACTTGCATTTTCTTCAGAAAGAGTGTTTCAGAACGGCTCAATCAAAACTAAGGTTCAACACTTTTAGTTGAATTCACAGAACAGAAAGAACTTTCACAGAATGCTTCTGTGTAGTTTTCATGTGTAGATATTATTTTTCCCAATATAGGCCTCTTAGCGCTCAGAATGTCCAATTGCATTTTCTACAGAAATAGTGTTTCAGAACGGCTCAATCAAAAGCAAGTTTTAACTCAGTTAGTTGAATGCAGAGATCAGAAAGAAGTTTCACAGAATGCTTCTGTGTAATTTATATTTGAATATATTCCTTTTTCCACTATTACCCTCTTTGCGCTCCGAAAGTCCACTTGCATTTTCTACAGAAAGAGTATTCAGAACTGTGCAATCAAATGTATGGTTTAAATCTGTTAGCTGAATGCACATATCAGAAATAAGTTTCACACAATGCTTCTGTGTAGTTTTTATTTGAATATATTATTTTTCGCAATATAGGCCTCCTAGCGCTCAGAATGTCCAATTACAGTTTCTACAGAAACAGTGTTTAAGAACGGCTCAATCAAAAGTAAGGTTCAACTCTGTTAGTTGAATGTACAGAACACAAAGTTGTTTCATACAATGCTTCTGTGTAGTTTATATTTGAACATATTACTTTTTCCACTATTACCCAATTAGCGCTCCGAATGTCCAGTTGCATTTTCTACAGACAGAGTGTTTCAAAACTGCTCAATCAAAAGTATGGTTGAACTCTGTTAGCTGAATGCTCATATCAGAAAGAAGTTTCACAGAATGTTTCTGTGTAGTTTATATTTGAATAGATTCTTTTTCCACTACTACCCTCTTAGCGCTCCAAAGGTCCAGTTGCATTTTCTACAGAAAGAGTGTTCAGAACTGCTCAATCAAAAGTACGGTTTAACTCTGTTAGTTGAATGCACAGATCAGAAAGAAATTTCACAGAATGATTCTGTGTAGTTCATATTTGAAGATATTACTTTTTCCAGTATTACCCTCTTAGCGCTCCGAATGTCCACTTGCATTTTCTACAGAAAGAGTGTTCAGAAAGGCTCAATCAAAAGTATGGTTTTACATTATTAGTTGAATGCCCATATCAGAAATAAGTTTCACAGAATGCTTCTGTGTAGTTTTTATTTGAAGATATTCTTTTTCCGAATATTGGCCTCTTAGCGCTCAGAATGTCCAATTGCAGTTTCTACAGAAGGAGTGTTTCAGAACGGCTCCATCAAAAGTAAGGTTCAACTCAGTTAGTTGAATGCACAGAACAGAAAGAAGTTTCACAGAATGCTTCTGTGTAGTTTATATTTGAATATATTCCTCTTCCAGTATTACCGTCTTAGCGCTCCGAATATCCACTTGCATTTTCTACAGAAAGAGTGTTTCAGAACGGCTCAATCAAAAATAAGGTTCAAATCTGTTAGTTGAATGCACAGAACAGAAAGAAGTTTCATACAATGCTTCTGTGTAGTTTATATTTGAATATATTACTTTTTCCAATACTACCCTCTTAGCGCTCCATATATCCAGTTGCATTTCCTACAGAAAGAGTGTTCAGAACTGCTCAATCAAAAGTATGGTTTAACTCTGTTAGCTGAATGCACAGATCAGAAATAAGTTTCACAGAATTATTCTGTGTAGTTTATATTTGAAGATATTCCTTTTTCCACTATTACCCACTTAGCGCTCCAAATGTCCAGTTGCATTTTCTACAGAAAGAGTGTTTCAGAACTGCTCAATCAAAAGTATGGTTTAACTCTGTTAGCTGAATGCACATATCAGAAAGAAGTTTCACAGAATGCTTCTGTGTAGTTTATATTTGAATATATTCTTTTTCCACTACTACCCTCTTAGCGCTCCAAATGTCCAGTTGCATTTTCCACAGAAAGAGTGTTCAGAACTGCTCAATCAAAAGTATGGTTTAACTCTGTTAGCTGAATGCACAGATCAGAAAGAAGTTTCACAGAATGATTCTGTGTAGTTTATATTTGAAGAAATTACTTTTTCCAGTATTACCCTCTTAGCGCTCCGAATGTCCACTTGCATTTTCTACAGAAAGAGTGTTGAGAACGGCTCAATCAAAAGTATGGTTTTACTCTATTAGTTGAATGCCCATATCAGAAATTAGTTTCACAGAATGCTTCTGTGTAATTTTTATTTGAAGATATTCTTTTTCCCAATATAGGCCTCTTAGCGCTCAGAATGTCCAATTGCAGTTTCTACAGAAAGAGTGTTTCAAAACGGCTCCATCAAAAGTAAGGTTCAACTCAGTTAGTTGAATGCACAGAACAGAAAGAAGTTTCACAGAATGCTTCTGTGTAGTTTATAGTTGAATATATTCTTTTTCCAATATTACCGTCTTAGCGCTCCGAATATCCACTTGCATTTTCTACAGAAAGAGTGTTTCAGAACGGCTCAATCAAAAATAAGGTTCAACTCTGTTAGTTGAATGCACAGAACAGAAAGAAGTTTCATACAATGCTTCTGTGTAGTTTATATTTGAATATATTCCTTTTTCCACTACTACCCACTTAGCGCTCCTAATATACATTTGCATTTTCTACAGAAAGAGTGTTCAGAACTGCTCAATCAAAAGTATGGTTTAATTCTGTTAGCTGAATGCACAGATCAGAAATAAGTTTCACAGAATGATTCTGTGTAGTTTATATTTGAAGATATTCCTTTTTCCACTATTACCCACTTAGCGCTCCAAATGTCCAGTTGCATTTTCTACAGAAAGAGGGTTTCAGAACTGCTCAATCAAAAGTATGGTTTAACTCTGTTAGCTGAATGCACAGATCAGAAAGAAGTTTCACAGAATGCTTCTGTGTAGTGTTTATATGAAGATATTCTTTTTACCAATATAGGCCTCTTAGCGCTCAGAATGTCCAATTGCAGTTCCTATAGAAAGAGTGTTTCAGAACGGCTCAATCAAAAGTAAGGTTCAACTCTGTTAGTTGAATGCACAGAACAGAAAGAAGTTTCACAGAATGCTACTGCGTAGTTTATATTTGAATATATTCCTTTTTTCCACTATTACCCACTTAGCGCTCCGAATATCCACTTGCAGTTTCTACACAAAGATTGTTTCAGAACTGCTCCTTCAAAAGTAAGGCTCAACTCTGTTAGTTGAATGCAGAGAACAGAAAGGAGATTCAGAGAATGCTTCTGTGTAGTTTTTATTTGGAGATATTCCTTTTTCCTCTATTACAATCTTAGCGCTCCGAAGGTCCACTTGCATTTTCTACACAAAGAGTCTCATAACTGCTCAATCAAAAGTATGGTTTAGCTCTGTTAACTGAATGCACAGTTCAGAAATAAATTTCACAGAATGCTTCTGTGTAGTTTTTATTTGAAGATATTCTTTTTCCCAGTGTAGGCCTCTTAGCTCTCAGAATGTCCAAATGCAGTTAATACAGAAAGAGTGTTTCAGAACGGCTCAATCAAAAGTAAGGTTCAACTCTGTTAGTTGAATGCACAGAACAGAAAGAAGTTTCATACAATGCTTCTGTGTAGTTTATATTTGAACATATTCCTTTTTCCATTTTTACCCACTTAGCGCTCTGAATGTCCAATTGCATTTTCTACAGACAGAGTTTTTCAAAACTGCTCAATCAAAAGTATGGTTTAACTCTGTTAGCTGAATGCTCAGATCAGAAAGAAGTTTCACAGAATGCTTCTGTGTAGTTTATATTTGAATATATACCTTTTCCACTACTACCCTCTTAGCGCTCCAAATGTCCAGTTGCATTTTCTACAGAAAGAGTGTTCAGAACTGCTCAATCAAAAGTATGTTTTAACTCTGTTACCTGAATGCTCAGATCAGAAAGAAGTTTCACAGAATGATTCTGTGTAGTTTATATTTGAAGATATTCCTTTTTCCACTATTACACTGTTAGCGCTCCAAATCTCCACTTTCATTTTCTACAGAAAGAGTGTTTCAGAACGGCTCAATCAAAACTAATGTTCAACTCTTTTAGTTGAATGCACAGAACAGAAAGAAGTTTCACAGAATGCTTCTGTGTAGTATTTAGTTGAAGATATTCCTTTTTCGACTATTACCGTCTTAGCGCTCCGAATGTCCACTGGCAGTTCCTACACAAAGAGTGTTTCAGAACTGCTCCTTCAAAAGTAAGGCTCAGCTCTGTTAGTTGAATGCAGAGAACAGAAAGGAGTTTCAGAGAATGCTTCTGTGTAGTTTTTATTTGGAGATATTCCTTTTTTCACTATTACAATCGTAGCGCTCCGAATGTCCACTTGCATTTTCTACAGAAAGAGGGTTTCAGAACGGCTCAATCAAAACTAAGGTTCAACACTTTTAGTTGAATTCACAGAACAGAAAGAAGTTTCACAGAATGCTTCTGTGTAGTTTTCATGTGTAGATATTATTTTTCCCAATATAGGCCTCTTAGCGCTCAGAATGTCCAATTGCATTTTCTACAGAAATAGTGTTTCAGAACGGCTCAATCAAAAGCAAGTTTTAACTCAGTTAGTTGAATGCAGAGATCAGAAAGAAGTTTCACAGAATGTTTTTGTGTAGTTTATATTTGAATAGATTCTTTTTCCACTACTACCCTCTTAGCGCTCCAAATGTCCAGTTGCATTTTCCACAGAAAGAGTGTTCAGAACTGCTCAATCAAAAGTATGGTTTAACTCTGTTAGCTGAATGCACAGATCAGAAAGATGTTTCACAGAATGATTCTGTGTAGTTTATATTTGAAGAAATTACTTTTTCCAGTATTACCCTCTTAGCGCTCCGAATGTCCACTTGCATTTTCTACAGAAAGAGTGTTGAGAACGGCTCAATCAAAAGTATGGTTTTACTCTATTAGTTGAATGCCCATATCAGAAATTAGTTTCACAGAATGCTTCTGTGTAATTTTTATTTGAAGATATTCTTTTTCCCAATATAGGCCTCTTAACGCTCAGAATGTCCAATTGCAGTTTCTACAGAAAGAGTGTTTCAGAACGGCTCCATCAAAAGTAAGGTTCAACTCAGTTAGTTGAATGCACAGAATAGAAAGAAGTTTCACAGAAGGCTTCTGTGTAGTTTATAGTTGCATATATTCTTTTTCCAGTATTACCGTCTTAGCGCTCCGATTATCCACTTGCATTTTCTGCAGAAAGAGTGTTTCAGAACGGCTCAATCAAAAATAAGGTTCAACTCTGTTAGTTTAATGCACAGAACAGAAAGAAGTTTCATACAATGCTTCTGTGTAGTTTATATTTGAATATATTCCTTTTTCCACTACTACCCACTTAGCGCTCCTAATATACATTTGCATTTTCTACAGAAAGAGTGTTCAGAACTGCTCAATCAAAAGTATGGTTTAATTCTGTTAGCTGAATGCACAGATCAGAAATAAGTTTCACAGAATGATTCTGTGTAGTTTATATTTGAAGATATTCCTTTTTCCACTATTACCCACTTAGCGCTCCAAATGTCCAGTTGCATTTTCTACAGAAAGAGTGTTTCAGAACTGCTCAATCAAAAGTATGGTTTAATTCTGTTAGCTGAATGCACAGATCAGAAAGAAGTTTCACAGAATGCTTCTGTGTAGTGTTTATATGAAGATATTCTTTTTACCAATATAGGCCTCTTAGCGCTCAGAATGTCCAATTGCAGTTCCTATAGAAAGAGTGTTTCAGAATGGCTCAATCAAAAGTAAGGTTCAACTCTGTTAGTTGAATGCACAGAACAGAAAGAAGTTTCACAGAATGCTACTGTGTAGTTTATATTTGAATATATTCCTTTTTTCCACTATTACCCACTTAGCTCTCGGAATATCCACTTGCAGTTTCTACACAAAGATTGTTTCAGAACTGCTCCTTCAAAAGTAAGGCTCAACTCTGTTAGTTGAATGCAGAGAACAGAAAGGAGATTCAGAGAATGCTTCTGTGTAGTTTTTATTTGGAGATATTCCTTTTTCCTCTATTACAATCTTAGCGCTCCGAAGGTCCACTTGCATTTTCTACACAAAGAGTCTCATAACTGCTCAATCAAAAGTATGGTTTAGCTCTGTTAACTGAATGCACAGTTCAGAAATAAGTTTCACAGAATGCTTCTGTGTAGTTTTTATTTGAAGATATTCTTTTTCCCAGTGTAGGCCTCTTAGCTCTCAGAATGTCCAATTGCAGTTAATACAGAAAGAGTGTTTCAGAACGGCTCAATCAAAAGTAAGGTTCAACTCTGTTAGTTGAATGCACAGAACAGAAAGAAGTTTCATACAATGCTTCTGTGTAGTTTATATTTGAACATATTCCTTTTTCCATTATTACCCACTTAGCGCTCCGAATGTCCAATTGCATTTTCTACAGACAGAGTTTTTCAAAACTGCTCAATCAAAAGTATGGTTTAACTCTGTTAGCTGAATGCTCAGATCAGAAAGAAGTTTCACAGAATGCTTCTGTGTAGTTTATATTTGAATATACACCTTTTTCCACTACTACCCTCTTAGCGCTCCAAATGTCCAGTTGCATTTTCTACAGAAAGAGTGTTCAGAACTGCTCAATCAAAAGTATGTTTTAACTCTGTTACCTGAATTCTCAGATCAGAAAGAAGTTTCACAGAATGATTCTGTGTAGTTTATATTTGAAGATATTCCTTTTTCCACTATTACACTGTTAGCGCTCCAAATCTCCACTTTCATTTTCTACAGAAAGAGTGTTTCAGAACGGCTCAATCAAAACTAATGTTCAACTCTTTTAGTTGAATGCACAGAACAGAAAGAAGTTTCACAGAATGCTTCTGTGTAGTATTTAGTTGAAGATATTCCTTTTTCGACTATTACCGTCTTAGAGCTCCGAATGTCCACTGGCAGTTCCTACACAAAGAGTGTTTCAGAACTGCTCCTTCAAAAGTAAGGCTCAGCTCTGTTAGTTGAATGCAGAGAACAGAAAGGAGTTTCAGAGAATGCTTCTGTGTAGTTTTTATTTGGAGATATTCCGTTTTTCACTATTACAATCGTAGCGCTCCGAATGTCCACTTGCATTTTCTACAGAAAGAGTGTTTCAGAACGGCTCAATCAAAACTAAGGTTCAACACTTTTAGTTGAATTCACAGAACAGAAAGAAGTTTCACAGAATGCTTCTGTGTAGTTTTCATGTGTAGATATTATTTTTCCCAATATAGGCCTCTTAGCGCTCAGAATGTCCAATTGCATTTTCTACAGAAATAGTGTTTCAGAACGGCTCAATCAAAAGCAAGTTTTAACTCAGTTAGTTGAATGCAGAGATCAGAAAGAAGTTTCACAGAATGCTTCTGTGTAATTTATATTTGAATATATTCCTTTTTCCACTATTACCCTCTTAGCGCTCCGAAAGTCCACTTGCATTTTCTACAGAAAGAGTGTTCAGAACTGTGCAATCAAATGTATGGTTTAAATCTGTTAGCTGAATGCACATATCAGAAATAAGATTCACACAATGCTTCTGTGTAGTTTTTATTTGAATATATTATTTTTCGCAATATAGGCCTCCTAGCGCTCAGAATGTCCAATTACAGTTTCTACAGAAACAGTGTTTATGAACGTCTCAATCAAAAGTAATGTTCAACTCTGTTAGTTGAATGTACAGAACACAAAGTTGTTTCATACAATGCTTCTGTGTAGTTTATATTTGAACATATTTCTTTTTCCACTATTACCCAATTAGCGCTCCGAATGTCCAGTTGCATTTTCTACAGACAGAGTGTTTCAAAACTGCTCAATCAAAAGTATGGTTTAACTCTGTTAGCTGAATGCTCATATCAGAAAGAAGTTTCACAGAATGTTTTTGTGTAGTTTATATTTGAATATATTCTTTTTCCACTACTACCCTCCTAGCGCTCCAAATGGCCAGTTGCATTTTCTACAGAAAGAGTGTTCAGAACTGCTCAATCAAAATTACGGTTTAACTCTGTTAGCTGAATGCACAGATCAGAAAGAAATTTCACAGAATGATTCTGTGTAGTTCATATTTGAAGATATTACTTTTTCCAGTATTACCCTCTTAGCGCTCCGAATGTCCACTTGCATTTTCTACAGAAAGAGTGTTCAGAAAGGCTCAATCAAAAGTATTGTTTTACTCTATTAGTTGAATGCCCATATCAGAAATAAGTTTCACAGAATTCTTCTGTGTAGTTTTTATTTGAAGATATTCTTTTTCCGAATATAGGCCTCTTAGCGCTCAGAATGTCCAATTGCAGTTTCTACAGAAAGAGTGTTTCAGAACGGCTCCATCAAAAGTAAGGTTCAACTCAGTTAGTTGAATGCACAGAAGAGAAAGTATTTTCACAGAATGCTTCTGTGTAGTTTATATTTGAATATATTCCTCTTCCAGTATTACCGTCTTAGCGCTCCGAATATCCACTTGCATTATCTACAGAAAGAGTGTTTCAGAACGGCTCAATAAAAAGTATGGTTTAACTCTGTTAGCTGAATGCACATATCAGAAAGAAGTTTCACAGAATGCTTCTGTGTAGTGTTTATATGAAGATATTCTTTTAACCAATATAGGCCTCTTAGCGCTCAGAATGTCCAATTGCAGTTTCTATAGAAAGAGTGTTTCAGAACGGCTCAATGAAAAGTAAGGTTCACCTCTTTTAGTTGAACGCACAGAACAGAAAGAAGTTTCACAGAATGCTTCTGTGTAGAATTTAGTTGAAGATATTCCTTTTTTGACTATTACCCACTTAGCACTCCGAATATCCACTTCCAGTTTCTACACAAAGAGTGTTTCAGAACTGCTCCTTCAAAAGTAAGGCTTAACTCTGTTAGTTGAATGCAGAGAACAAAAAGGGGTTTCAGAGAATGCTTCTGTGTAGTTTTTATTTGGAGATATTCCTTTTTCCTCTATTACAATCTTAGCGATCCGAAGGTCCACTTGCATTTTCTACACAAAGAGTCTTTCATAACTGCTCAATCAAAAGTATGGTTTAGCTCTGTTAACTGAATGCACAGATCAGAAATATGTTTCACAGAATGCTTCTGTGTAGTTTTTATTTGAAGATATTCTTTTTCCCAATGTAGGCCTCTTAGCTCTCAGAATGTCCAATTGCAGTTACTACAGAAAGAGTGTTTCAGAACGGCTCAATCAAAAGTAAGTTTCAACTCTGTTAGTTGAATGCACAGAATAGAAAGTAGTTTCATACAATGCTTCTGTGTAGTTTATATTTGAACATATTCCTTTTTCCATTATTACCCACTTAGCGCTCCGAATGTCCAGTTGCATTTTCTACAGACAGAGTGTTTCAAAACTGCTCAATCAAAAGTATGGTTTAACTCTGTTAGCTGAATGCTCAGATCAGAAAGAAGTTTCACAGAATGATTCTGTGTAGTTTATATTTGAAGATATTCCTTTTTCCACTATTACCCTCTTAGCGCTCCGAATCTCCACTTTCATTTTCTACAGAAAGAGTGTTTCAGAACGGCTCAATCAAAACTAATGTTCAACTCTTTTAGTTGAATGCACAGAACAGAAAGAAGTTTCACAGAATGCTTCTGTGTAGTTTTTATGTGTAGATATTCTTTTTCCCAATATAGGCCTCTTAGCGCTAAGAATGTCCAATTGCATTTTCTACAGAAAGAGTGTTTCAGAACGGCTCAATCAAAAGCAAGGTTTAACTCAGTTAGTTGAATGCAGAGATCAGAAAGAAGTTTCACAGAATGCTTCTGTGTAGTTTATATTTGAATATATTGCTTTTTCCACTATTACCCTCTTAGCGCTCCGAATGTCCACTTGCATTTTCTACAGAAAGAGTGTTCAGAACTGCGCAATCAAATGTATGGTTGAACCCTGTTAGCTGAATGCACATATCACAAATAAGTTTCACACAATGCTTCTGTGTAGTTTTTATTTGAAGATATTATTTTTCCCAATATAGGCCTCCTAGCGCTCACAATGTCCAATTACAGTTTCTACAGAAAGAGTGTTTAAGAACGGCTCAATCAAAAGTTAGGTTCAACTCTGTTAGTTGAATGTGCAGAACAGAAATATGTTTCATACAATGCTTCTGTGTAGTTTATATTTGAACATATTCCTTTTTCCACTATTACCAACTTAGCGCTCCGAATGTCCAGTTGCATTTTCTACAGACAGAGTGTTTCAAAACTGCTCAATCAAAAGTATGGTTTCACTCTGTTAGCTGAATGCTCAAATCAGAAACAAGTTTAACAGAATGCTTCTGTGTAGTTTATATTTGAATATATTCTTTTTCCACTACTACCCTCTTAGCGCTCCAAATGTCCAGTTGCATTTTCTACAGAAAGAGTGTTCCGAACTGCTCAATCAAAATTATGGTTTAACTCTGTTAGCTGAATGCACAGATCAGAAAGATATTTCACAGAATGATTCTGTGTAGTTCATATTTGAAGGTATTACTTTTTCCAGTATTACCCTCTTAGCGCTCCGAATGTCCACTTGCATTTTCTACAGAAAGAGTGTTCAGAACGGCTCAATCAAAAGTATGGTTTTACTGTATTATTTGAATGCCCATATCAGAAATAAGTTTCACAGAATTCTTCCGTGTAGTTTTTATTTGAAGATATTCTTTTTCCCAATATAGGCCTCTTAGCTCTCAGAATGTCCAATTGCAGTTTCTACAGAAAGAGTGTTTCAAAACGGCTCCATCAAAAGTAAGGTTCAACTCAGTTAGTTGAAGGCACAGAACAGAAATAAGATTCACACAATGCTTCTGTGTAGTTTTTATTTGAATATATTATTTTTCGCAATATAGGCCTCCTAGCGCTCAGAATGTCCAATTACAGTTTCTACAGAAACAGTGATTAAGAACGTCTCAATCAAAAGTAAGGTTCAACTCTGTTAGTTGAATGTACAGAACACAAAGTTGTTTCATACAATGCTTCTGTGTAGTTTATATTTGAACATATTTCTTTTTCCACTATTACCCAATTAGCGCTCCGAATGTCCAGTTGCATTTTCTACAGACAGAGTGTTTCAAAACTGCTCAATCAAAAGTATGGTTTAACTCTGTTAGCTGAATGCTCATATCAGAAAGAAGTTTCACAGAATGTTTTTGTGTAGTTTATATTTGAATATATTCTTTTTCCACTACTACCCTCCTAGCGCTCCAAATGGCCAGTTGCATTTTCTACAGAAAGAGTGTTCAGAACTGCTCAATCAAAAGTACGGTTTAACTCTGTTAGCTGAATGCACAGATCAGAAAGAAATTTCACAGAATGATTCTGTGTAGTTCATATTTGAAGATATTACTTTTTCCAGTATTACCCTCTTAGCGCTGCGAATGTCCACTTGCATTTTCTACAGAAAGAGTGTTCAGAAAGGCTCAATCAAAAGTATGGTTTTACTCTATTAGTTGAATGCCCATATCAGAAATAAGTTTCACAGAATTCTTCTGTGTAGTTTTTATTTGAAGATATTCTTTTTCCGAATATAGGCCTCTTAGCGCTCAGAATGTCCAATTGCAGTTTCTACAGAAAGAGTGTTTCAGAACGGCTCCATCAAAAGTAAGGTTCAACTCAGTTAGTTGAATGCACAGAAGAGAAAGTATTTTCACAGAATGCTTCTGTGTAGTTTATCTTTGAATATATTCCTCTTCCAGTATTACCGTCTTAGCGCTCCGAATATCCACTTGCATTATCTACAGAAAGAGTGTTTCAGAACGGCTCAATAAAAAGTATGGTTTAACTCTGTTAGCTGAATGCACATATCAGAAAGAAGTTTCACAGAATGCTTCTGTGTAGTGTTTATATGAAGATATTCTTTTAACCAATATAGGCCTCTTAGCGCTCAGAATGTCCAATTGCAGTTTCTATAGAAAGAGTGTTTCAGAACGGCTCAATGAAAAGTAAGGTTCACCTCTTTTAGTTGAACGCACAGAACAGAATGAAGTTTCACAGAATGCTTCTGTGTAGAATTTAGTTGAAGATATTCCTTTTTTGACTATTACCCACTTAGCACTCCGAATATCCACTTCCAGTTTCTACACAAAGAGTGTTTCAGAACTGCTCCTTCAAAAGTAAGGCTTAACTCTGTTAGTTGAATGCAGAGAACAAAAAGGGGTTTCAGAGAATGCTTCTGTGTAGTTTTTATTTGGAGATATTCCTTTTTCCTCTATTACAATCTTAGCGATCCGAAGGTCCACTTGCATTTTCTACACAAAGAGTCTTTCATAACTGCTCAATCAAAAGTATGGTTTAGCTCTGTTAACTGAATGCACAGATCAGAAATATGTTTCACAGAATGCTTCTGTGTAGTTTTTATTTGAAGATATTCTTTTTCCCAATGTAGGCCTCTTAGCTCTCAGAATGTCCAATTGCAGTTACTACAGAAAGAGTGTTTCAGAACGGCTCAATCAAAAGTAAGTTTCAACTCTGTTAGTTGAATGCACAGAATAGAAAGTAGTTTCATACAATGCTTCTGTGTAGTTTATATTTGAACATATTCCTTTTTCCATTATTACCCACTTAGCGCTCCGAATGTCCAGTTGCATTTTCTACAGACAGAGTGTTTCAAAACTGCTCAATCAAAAGTATGGTTTAACTCTGTTAGCTGAATGCTCAGATCAGAAAGAAGTTTCACAGAATGATTCTGTGTAGTTTATATTTGAAGATATTCCTTTTTCCACTATTACCCTCTTAGTGCTCCGAATCTCCACTTTCATTTTCTACAGAAAGAGTGTTTCAGAACGGCTCAATCAAAACTAATGTTCAACTCTTTTAGTTGAATGCACAGAACAGAAAGAAGTTTCACAGAATGCTTCTGTGTAGTTTTTATGTGTAGATATTCTTTTTCCCAATATAGGCCTCTTAGCGCTAAGAATGTCCAATTGCATTTTCTACAGAAAGAGTGTTTCAGAACGGCTCAATCAAAAGCAAGGTTTAACTCAGTTAGTTGAATGCAGAGATCAGAAAGAAGTTTCACAGAATGCTTCTGTGTAGTTTATATTTGAATATATTGCTTTTTCCACTATTACCCTCTTAGCGCTCCGAATGTCCACTTGCATTTTCTACAGAAAGAGTGTTCAGAACTGCGCAATCAAATGTATGGTTGAACCCTGTTAGCTGAATGCACATATCACAAATAAGTTTCACACAATGCTTCTGTGTAGTTTTTATTTGAAGATATTATTTTTCCCAATATAGGCCTCCTAGCGCTCACAATGTCCAATTACAGTTTCTACAGAAAGAGTGTTTAAGAACGGCTCAATCAAAGTTAGGTTCAACTCTGTTAGTTGAATGTGCAGAACAGAAATATGTTTCATACAATGCTTCTGTGTAGTTTATATTTGAACATATTCCTTTTTCCACTATTACCAACTTAGCGCTCCGAATGTCCAGTTGCATTTTCTACAGACAGAGTGTTTCAAAACTGCTCAATCAAAAGTATGGTTTCACTCTGTTAGCTGAATGCTCAAATCAGAAACAAGTTTAACAGAATGCTTCTGTGTAGTTTATATTTGAATATATTCTTTTTCCACTACTACCCTCTTAGCGCTCCAAATGTCCAGTTGCATTTTCTACAGAAAGAGTGTTCCGAACTGCTCAATCAAAATTATGCTTTAACTCTGTTAGCTGAATGCACAGATCAGAAAGATATTTCACAGAATGATTCTGTGTAGTTCATATTTGAAGGTATTACTTTTTCCAGTATTACCCTCTTAGCGCTCCGAATGTCCACTTGCATTTTCTACAGAAAGAGTGTTCAGAACGGCTCAATCAAAAGTATGGTTTTACTGTATTATTTGAATGCCCATATCAGAAATATGTTTCACAGAATTCTTCCGTGTAGTTTTTATTTGAAGATATTCTTTTTCCCAATATAGGCCTCTTAGCTCTCAGAATGTCCAATTGCAGTTTCTACAGAAAGAGTGTTTCAAAACGGCTCCATCAAAAGTAAGGTTCAACTCAGTTAGTTGAAGGCACAGAACAGAAATAAGATTCACACAATGCTTCTGTGTAGTTTTTATTTGAATATATTATTTTTCGCAATATAGGCCTCCTAGCGCTCAGAATGTCCAATTACAGTTTCTACAGAAACAGTGATTAAGAACGTCTCAATCAAAAGTAAGGTTCAACTCTGTTAGTTGAATGTACAGAACACAAAGTTGTTTCATACAATGCTTCTGTGTAGTTTATATTTGAACATATTTCTTTTTCCACTATTACCCAATTAGCGCTCCGAATGTCCAGTTGCATTTTCTACAGACAGAGTGTTTCAAAACTGCTCAATCAAAAGTATGGTTTAACTCTGTTAGCTGAATGCTCATATCAGAAAGAAGTTTCACAGAATGTTTTTGTGTAGTTTATATTTGAATATATTCTTTTTCCACTACTACCCTCCTAGCGCTCCAAATGGCCAGTTGCATTTTCTACAGAAAGAGTGTTCAGAACTGCTCAATCAAAAGTACGGTTTAACTCTGTTAGCTGAATGCACAGATCAGAAAGAAATTTCACAGAATGATTCTGTGTAGTTCATATTTGAAGATATTACTTTTTCCAGTATTACCCTCTTAGCGCTCCGAATGTCCACTTGCATTTTCTACAGAAAGAGTGTTCAGAAAGGCTCAACCAAAAGTATGGTTTTACTCTATTAGTTGAATGCCCATATCAGAAATAAGTTTCACAGAATTCTTCTGTGTAGTTTTTATTTGAAGATATTCTTTTTCCGAATATAGGCCTCTTAGCGCTCAGAATGTCCAATTGCAGTTTCTACAGAAAGAGTGTTTCAGAACGGCTCCATCAAAAGTAAGGTTCAACTCAGTTAGTTGAATGCACAGAAGAGAAAGTATTTTCACAGAATGCTTCTGTGTAGTTTATCTTTGAATATATTCCTCTTCCAGTATTACCGTCTTAGCGCTCCGAATATCCACTTGCATTATCTACAGAAAGAGTGTTTCAGAACGGCTCAATAAAAAGTATGGTTTAACTCTGTTAGCTGAATGCACATATCAGAAAGAAGTTTCACAGAATGCTTCTGTGTAGTGTTTATATGAAGATATTCTTTTAACCAATATAGGCCTCTTAGCGCTCAGAATGTCCAATTGCAGTTTCTATAGAAAGAGTGTTTCAGAACGGCTCAATGAAAAGTAAGGTTCACCTCTTTTAGTTGAACGCACAGAACAGAAAGAAGTTTCACAGAATGCTTCTGTGTAGAATTTAGTTGAAGATATTCCTTTTTTGACTATTACCCACT
Source organism: Symphalangus syndactylus (assembly GCF_028878055.3). Classification (NCBI taxonomy): domain Eukaryota; kingdom Metazoa; phylum Chordata; class Mammalia; order Primates; family Hylobatidae; genus Symphalangus; species Symphalangus syndactylus. The sequence goes on along the minus strand of NC_072434.2, from coordinate 97,568,025 downwards.
TAGCACTCCGAATATCCACTTCCAGTTTCTACACAAAGAGTGTTTCAGAACTGCTCCTTCAAAAGTAAGGCTTAACTCTGTTAGTTGAATGCAGAGAACAAAAAGGGGTTTCAGAGAATGCTTCTGTGTAGTTTTTATTTGGAGATATTCCTTTTTCCTCTATTACAATCTTAGCGATCCGAAGGTCCACTTGCATTTTCTACACAAAGAGTCTTTCATAACTGCTCAATCAAAAGTATGGTTTAGCTCTGTTAACTGAATGCACAGATCAGAAATATGTTTCACAGAATGCTTCTGTGTAGTTTTTATTTGAAGATATTCTTTTTCCCAATGTAGGCCTCTTAGCTCTCAGAATGTCCAATTGCAGTTACTACAGAAAGAGTGTTTCAGAACGGCTCAATCAAAAGTAAGTTTCAACTCTGTTAGTTGAATGCACAGAATAGAAAGTAGTTTCATACAATGCTTCTGTGTAGTTTATATTTGAACATATTCCTTTTTCCATTATTACCCACTTAGCGCTCCGAATGTCCAGTTGCATTTTCTACAGACAGAGTGTTTCAAAACTGCTCAATCAAAAGTATGGTTTAACTCTGTCAGCTGAATGCTCAGATCAGAAAGAAGTTTCACAGAATGATTCTGTGTAGTTTATATTTGAAGATATTCCTTTTTCCACTATTACCCTCTTAGCGCTCCGAATCTCCACTTTCATTTTCTACAGAAAGAGTGTTTCAGAACGGCTCAATCAAAACTAATGTTCAACTCTTTTAGTTGAATGCACAGAACAGAAAGAAGTTTCACAGAATGCTTCTGTGTAGTTTTTATGTGTAGATATTCTTTTTCCCAATATAGGCCTCTTAGCGCTAAGAATGTCCAATTGCATTTTCTACAGAAAGAGTGTTTCAGAACGGCTCAATCAAAAGCAAGGTTTAACTCAGTTAGTTGAATGCAGAGATCAGAAAGAAGTTTCACAGAATGCTTCTGTGTAGTTTATATTTGAATATATTGCTTTTTCCACTATTACCCTCTTAGCGCTCCGAATGTCCACTTGCATTTTCTACAGAAAGAGTGTTCAGAACTGCGCAATCAAATGTATGGTTGAACCCTGTTAGCTGAATGCACATATCACAAATAAGTTTCACACAATGCTTCTGTGTAGTTTTTATTTGAAGATATTATTTTTCCCAATATAGGCCTCCTAGCGCTCACAATGTCCAATTACAGTTTCTACAGAAAGAGTGTTTAAGAACGGCTCAATCAAAAGTTAGGTTCAACTCTGTTAGTTGAATGTGCAGAACAGAAATATGTTTCATACAATGCTTCTGTGTAGTTTATATTTGAACATATTCCTTTTTCCACTATTACCAACTTAGCGCTCCGAATGTCCAGTTGCATTTTCTACAGACAGAGTGTTTCAAAACTGCTCAATCAAAAGTATGGTTTCACTCTGTTAGCTGAATGCTCAAATCAGAAACAAGTTTAACAGAATGCTTCTGTGTAGTTTATATTTGAATATATTCTTTTTCCACTACTACCCTCTTAGCGCTCCAAATGTCCAGTTACATTTTCTACAGAAAGAGTGTTCCGAACTGCTCAATCAAAATTATGGTTTAACTCTGTTAGCTGAATGCACAGATCAGAAAGATATTTCACAGAATGATTCTGTGTAGTTCATATTTGAAGGTATTACTTTTTCCAGTATTACCCTCTTAGCGCTCCGAATGTCCACTTGCATTTTCTACAGAAAGAGTGTTCAGAACGGCTCAATCAAAAGTATGGTTTTACTGTATTATTTGAATGCCCATATCAGAAATAAGTTTCACAGAATTCTTCCGTGTAGTTTTTATTTGAAGATATTCTTTTTCCCAATATAGGCCTCTTAGCTCTCAGAATGTCCAATTGCAGTTTCTACAGAAAGAGTGTTTCAAAACGGCTCCATCAAAAGTAAGGTTCAACTCAGTTAGTTGAAGGCACAGAACAGAAAGAAGTTTCACAGAATGCTTCTGTGTAGTTTATAGTTGAATATATACTTTTTCCAGTATTACCGTCTTAGCGCTCCGAATATCCACTTGCATTTTCTACAGAAAGAGTGTTTCAGAACGGCTCAATCAAAAATAAGGTTCAACTCTGTTAGTTGAATGCACAGAACAGAAAGAAGTTTCATACAATGCTTCTGTGTAGTTTATATTTGAATATATTACTTTTTCCACTACTACCCACTTAGCTATCCTAATATCCAGTTGCATTTTCTACAGAAAGAGTGTTCAGAACTGCTCAATCAAAAGTATGGTTTAATTTTGTAAGCTGAATGCACAGATCAGAAACAAGTTTCACAGAATGATTCTGTGTAGTTTATATTTGACGATATTCCTTTTTCCACTATTACCCACTTAGCGCTCCAAATGTCCAGTTGCATTTTCTACAGAAAGAGTGTTTCAGAACGGCTCAATGAAAAGTAAGGTTCACCTCTTTTAGTTGAATGCGCAGTACAGAAAGAAGTTTCACAGAGTGCTTCTCTGTAGAATTTAGTTGAAGATATTACTTTTTTGACTATTACCCACTTAGCACTCCGAATATCCACTTCCAGTTTCTACACAAAGAGTGTTTCAGAACTGCTCCTACAAAAGTAAGGCTAAACTCTGTTAGTTGAATGCAGAGAACAGAAAGGGGTTTCAGAGAATGCTTCTGTGTAGTTTTTATTTGGAGATATTCCTTTTTCCTCTAATACAATCTTAGCGCTCCGAAGGTCCACTTGCATTTTCTACACAAAGAGTCTCTCATAACTGCTCAATCAAAAGTATGGTTTAGCTCTGTTAACTGAATGCACAGATCAGAAATAAGTTTCACAGAATGCTTCTGTGTAGTTTTTATTTGAAGATATTCTTTTTCCCAATGTAGGCCTCTTAGCTCTCAGAATGTCCAATTGCAGTTTCTACAGAAAGAGTGTTTCAGAACGGCTCAATCAAAAGTAAGTTTCAACTCTGTTAGTTGAATGCACAGAACAGAAAGTAGTTTCATACAATGCTTCTGTGTAGTTTATATTTGAACATATTCCTTTTTCCATTATTACCCACTTAGCGCTCCGAATGTCCAATTGCATTTTCTATAGACAGAGTTTTTCAAAACTGCTCAATCAAAAGTATGGTTTAACTCTGTTAGCTGAATGCTCAGATCAGAAAGAAGTTTCACAGAATGCTTCTGTGTAGTTTATATTGAATATATACCTTTTTCTACTACTACCCTCTTAGCGCTCCAAAAGTCCAATTGCATTTTCTACAGAAAGAGTGTTCAGAACTGCTCAATCAAAATTATGTTTTAACTCTGTTAGCTGAATGCACAGATCAGAAAGTAGTTTCACAGTATGATTCTGTGTAGTTTATATTTGATGATATTTCTTTTTCCACTATTACCCACTTAGCGCTCCGAATCTCCACTTTCATTTTCTACAGAAAGAGTGTTTCAGAACGGCTCAATCAAAAGTAAGGTTCAACTCTTTCAGTTGAATGCACAGAACAGAAAGAAGTTTCACAGAATGCTTCTGTGTAGTTTTAATGTGTAGATATTCTTTTTCCCAATATAGGCCTCTTAGCGCTCAGAATATCCAATTGCATTTTCTACAGAAAGAGTGTTTCAGAACGGCTCAATCAATAGCAAGGTTTATCTCAGTTAGTTGAATGCAGAGATCAGAAAGAAGTTTCACAGAATGCTTCTGTGTAGTTTTTGTTTGAATATATTGCTTTGTCCACTATTATCCTCTTAGCGCTCCGAATCTCCACTTTCATTTTCTACAGAAAGAGTGTTTCAGAACGACTCAATCAAAACTAAGGTTCAACTCTTTTAGTTGAATGCACAGAACAGAAAGAAGTTTCACAGAATGCTTCTGTGTAGTATTTAGTTGAAGATATTCCTTTTTCGACTATTACCGTCTTAGCGCTCCGAATGTCCACTGGCAGTTCCTACACAAAGAGTGTTTCGGAACTGCTCCTTCAAAAGTAAGGTTTAGCTCTGTTAGTTGAATGCAGAGAACAGAAAGGAGTTTCAGAGAATGCTTCTGTGTAGTTTTTATTTGGAGATATTCCTTTTTCCACTATTACAATCTTAGCGCTCCGAATGTCCACTTGCGTTTTCTACAGAAAGAGTGTTTCAGAACGGCTCAATCAAAACTAAGGTTCAACACTTTTAGTTGAATGCACAGAAAAGAAAGAAGTTTCACAGAATGCTTCTGTGTAGTTTTTATGTGTAGATATTCTTTTTCCCAATATTGGCCTCTTAGCGCTCAGAATGTCCAATTGCATTTTCTACAGAAAGAGTGTTTCAGAACGGCTCAATCAAAAGCAAGCTTTATCTCCCTTAGTTGAATGCAGAGATCAGAAAGAAGTTTCACAGAATGCTTCTGTGTAGTTTATATTTGAATATATTGCTTTTTCCACTATTACCCTCTTAGCGCTCCGAATGTCCACTTGCATTTTCTACAGAAGGAATGTTCAGAACTGCGCAATCAAATGTATGGTTTAACTCTGTTAGCTGAATGCACATATCACAAATAAGTTTCACACAATGCTTCTGTGTAGTTTTTATTTGAATATATTATTTTTCGCAATATAGGCCTCCTAACGCTCACAAAGTCCAATTACAGTTTCTACAGAAAGAGTGTTTAAGAACGGCTCAATCAAAAGTAAGGTTCAACGCTGTTAGTTGAATGTACAGAACAGAAATATGTTTCATACAATGCTTCTGTGTAGTTTATATTTGAACATATTCCTTTTTCCACTATTACCCACTTAGCGCTCCGAATGTCCAGTTGCATTTTCTACAGACAGAGTGATTCAAAACTGCTCAATCAAAAGTATGGTTTCACTCTGTTAGCTGAATGCGCAGATCAGAAAGAAGTTTAACAGAATGCTTCTGTGTAGTTTATATTTGAATATATTCTTTTTCCACTACTACTCTCTTAGCGCTCCAAATGTCCAGTTGCATTTTCTACAGAAAGAGTGTTCAGAACTGCTCAATGAAAAGTATGCTTTAACTCTGTTAGCTGAATGCACAGATCAGAAAGAAATTTCACATAATGATTCAGTGTAGTTCATATTTGAAGGTATTACTTTTTCCAGTATTACCCTCTTAGCGCTCCGAATGTCCACTTGCATTTTCTACAGAAAGAGTGTTCAGAACGGCTCAATCAAATGTATGGTTTTACTGTATTATTTGAATGCCCATATCAGAAATAAGTTTCACAGAATTCTTCCGTGTAGTTTTTATTTGAAGATATTCTTTTTCCCAATATAGGCCTCTTAGCGGTCAGAATGTCCAATTGCAGTTTCTACAGAAAGAGTGTTTCAGAACGGCTCCATCAAAAGTATGGTTCAACTCAGTTAGCTGAATGCACAGAACAGAAAGCAGTTTCACAGAATGCTTCTGTGTAGTTTATATTTGAATATATTCCTTTTCCAGTATTACCGTCTTAGCGCTCCTAATATCCACTTGCATTTTCTTCAGAAAGAGTGTTTCAGAACGGCTAAATCAAAAATAAGGTTCAACTCTGTTAGTTGAATGCACAGAAGAGAAAGAAGTTTCATACAATGCTTCTGTGTAGTTTATATTTGAATATATTCCTTTTTCCACTACTACCCTCTTAGCGCTCCAAATATCCAGTTGCATTTACTACAGAAAGAGTGTTCACAACTGCTCAATCAGAAGTATGGTTTAACTCCGTTAGCTGAATGCACAGATCAGAAAGAAATTTCACAGAATGCTTCTGTGTAGTGTTTATATGAAGATATTCTTTTTACCAATATAGGCCTCTTAGCGCTCAGAATGTCCAATTGCAGTTTCTATAGAAAGAGTGTTTCAGAACGGCTCAATGAAAAGTAAGATTCACCTCTTTTAGTTGAATGCACAGAACAGAAAGAAGTTTCACAGAATGATTCTTTGTCGAATTTAGTTGATGATATTCCTTTTTTGACTATTACCCACTTAGCTCTCTGAATATCCACTTGCAGTTTCTACACAAAGAGTGTTTCAGAACTGTTCCTTCAAAAGTAAGGCTAAACTCTGTTAGTTGAATTCAGAGAACAGAAAGGAATTTCGGAGAATGCTTCTGTGTAGTTTTTATTTGGAGATATTCCTTTTTCCTCTATTACAATCTTAGCGCTCCGAATGTCCACTTGCATTTTCTACACAAAGAGTGTTTCATAACTGCTCAATCAAAAGTATGGTTTAGCTCTGTTAACTGAATGCACAGATCAGAAATAAGTTTCACAGAATGCTTCTGTGTAGTTTTTATTTGAAGATATTCTTTTTCCCAATGTAGGCCTCTTGGCGATTAGAATGTCCAATTGCTGTTTCTAAAGAAAGAGTGCTTCAGAACGGCTCAATCAAAAGTAAGTTTCAACTGTGTTAGTTGAATGCACAGAACAGAAAGAAGTTTCATACAATGCTTTTGTGTAGTTTATTTTTGAACATATTCCTTTTTCCATTATTACCCACTTAGCGCTCCGAATGTCCAATTGCATTTTCTACAGACAGAGTGTTTCAAAACTGCTCTATCAAAAGTATGGTTTATCTCTGTTACCTAAATGCTCAGATCAGAAAGAAGTTTCACAGAATGCTTCTGTGTAGTTTATATTTGATTATATTCTTTTTCCACTACTATCCTCTTAGCGCTCCAAATGTCCAGTTGCATTTTCTAAAGAAAGAGTGTTCAGAACTGCTCAATAAAAAGTATGGTTTAACTCTATTAGCTGAATGCACAGATCAGAAAGAAATTTCACAGAATGATTCTGTGTAGTTCATATTTGAAGGTATTACTTTTTCCAGTATTACCCTCTAAGCGCTCCGAATGTCCACTTGCATTTTCTACAGAAAGAGTGTTCAGAACGGCTCAATCAAAAGTATGGTTTTACTCTATTAGTTGAATGCCCATATCAGAAATAAGTTTCACAGAATTCTTCTGTTTAGATTTTATTTGAAGATATTCTTTTTCCCAATATAAGCCTCTTAGCGCTCAGAATGTCCAATTGCAGTTTCCACAGAAAGAGTGTTTCAGAACGGCTCCATCAAAAGTAAGGTTCAACTCAGTTAGTTGAATGCACAGAACAGAAAGAAGTTTCACAGAATGCTTCTGTGTAGTTTATATTTGAATGTATTCCTTTTCCAGTATTACCGTCTTAGCGCTCCGAATATCCACTTGCATTTTCTACAGAAAGAGTGTTTCAGAACGGCTCAATCAAAAATAAGGTTCAACTCTGTTAGTTGAATGCACAGAAGAGAAACTAGTTTCATACAATGCTTCTGTGTAGTTTATATTTGAATATATTCCTTTTTCACTACTACCCTCTTAGCGCTCCAAATATCCAGTTGCATTTTCTACAGAAAGAGTGTTCACAACTGTTCAATCAGAAGTATGTTTTAACTCCGTTAGCTGAATGCACAGATCAGAAAGAAGTTTCACAGAATGCTTCTGTGTAGTGTTTATATGAAGATACTCTTTTTGCCAATATAGGCCTCTTAGCGCTCAGAATGTCCAATTGCAGTTTCTATAGAAAGAGTGTTTCAGAACGGCTCAATGAAAAGTAAGGTTCACCTCTTTTATTTGAATGCACAGAACAGAAAGAAGTTTCACAGAATGATTCTGTGTAGAATTTAGTTGAAGATATTCCTTTTTTGACTATTACCGACTTAGCGCTCTGAATATCCACTTGCAGTTTCTACACAAAGAGTGTTTCAGAACTGTTCTTTCAAAAGTAAGGGTAAACTCTGTTAGTTGAATTCAGAGAACGGAAAGGAGTTTCTGAGAATGCTTCTGTGTAGTTTTTATTTGGAGATATTCCTTTTTCCTCTATTACAATCTTAGCGCTCCGAAGGTCCACTTGCATTTTCTACACAAAGAGTGTTTCATAATTGCACAATCAAAAGTATGATTTAGCTCTGTTAACTGAATGCACAGATCAGAAATAAGTTTCACAGAATGCTTCTGTGTAGTTTTTATTTGAAGATATTCTTTTTCCCAATGTAGGCCTCTTAGCGCTCAGAATGTCCAATTGCAGTTTCTACAGAAAGAGTGCTTCAGAACGGCTCAATCAAAAGTAAGGTACAACTCTGTTCGTTGAATGCACAGAACAGAAAGAAGTTTCACAGAATGCTACTGTGTAGTTTATATTTGAATATATTCCTTTTTCCACTATTACCCTCTTAGCGCTCCGAATGTCCACTTGCATTTTCTACAGAAAGAGTGTTCGGAACTGCGCAATCAAAAGTATGGTTTAACTCTGTTAGCTGAATGCACAGATCAGAAAGATGTTTCACAGAATGATTCTGTGTAGTTTATATTTGAAGACATTCCTTTTTCCACTATTACCCTCTTAGCGCTCCGAATCTCCACTTGCATTTTCTACAGAAAGAGTGTTTCAGAACGGCTCAATCAAAACTAAGGTTCAACTATTTTAGTTGAATGAACAGAACAGAAAGAACTTTCACAGAATGCTTCTGTGTAGTTTTTATTTGTAGATATTCTTTTTCCCAATATAGGCCTCTTAGCGCTCAGAATGTCCAATTGCAGTTTCTACAGAAAGAGTGCTTCAGAACGGCTCAATCAAAAGTAAGGTTCAACCCTGGTAGTTGAATGCACAGAACAGAAAGAAGTTTCACAGAATGCTTCTGTGTAGTTTATATTTGAATATATTCCTTTTTCCACTATTACCCTCTTAGCGCTCTGAATGTCCACTTGCATTTTCTACAGAAAGAGTTTTCTGAACTGCGCAATCAAAAGTATGGTTTAACTCTGTTAGCTTAATGCACATATCAGAAATAACTTTCAAACAATGCTTCTGTGTAGTTTTTATTTAAAGATATTATTTTTCCCAATATAGGCCTCTTAGCGCTCAGAATGTCCAATTGCAGTTTCTACAGAAAGAGTGTTTCAGAACGGCTCAATCAAATGTAAGGTTCAACTCTCTTAGTTGAATGCACTGAACAGAAAGAAGTTTCACAGAATGCTTCTGTGTAGTATTTAGTTGAAGATACTCCTTTTTGGACTATTACCCACTTAGCGCTCTGAATATCCACTGGCAGTGTCTACACAAAGAGTGTTTCAGAACTGCTCCTTCAAAAGTAAGGCTCAAATCTGTTAGTTGAATGCGGAGAACAGAAAGGGGTTTCAGAGAATGCTTCTGTGTAGTTTTGAATTGGAGATATTCCTTTTTCCTCTATTACAATCTTAGCGCTCCAAATGTCCACTTGCATTTTCTACAAAAAGAGTGTTTCATAACTGCTCAATCAAAAATATGGTTTAGCTCTGTTAACTGAATTTACATATCAGAAATAAGTTTCACAGAATGCATCTGTGTAGTTTTTATTGAAGATGTTCTTTTTCCCAATGTAGGCCTCTTAGCGCTTAGAATGTCCAATTGCAGTTTCTACAGAAAGAGTGTTTCAGAACGGCTCAATCAAAAGTAAGGTTCAACTCTGTTAGTTGAATGCACAGAACAGAAAGAAGTTTCACAGATTGCTACTGTGTAGTTTATATTTGAATATATTCCTTTTTCCACTATTACCCTCTTAGCGCTCCGAATGTCCACTTCCATTTTCTACAAAAAGAGTGTTTCATAACTGCTCAATCAAAAATATGGTTTAGCTCTGTTAACTGAATTTACAGATCAGAAATAAGTTTCACAAAATGCATCTGTGTATTTTTTATTTGAAGATATTATTTTTCCCAATATGGGCGTCTTAGCGCTCAGAATGTCCAATTGCAGTTTCTACAGAAAGAGTGTTTCAGAAAGGCTCAATCAAAAGTAAGGTTCAACTCTGTTAGTTGAATGCACAGAACAGAAAGAAGTTTCACACAATGCTTCTGTGTAGTTTATATTTGAATATATTCCTTTTCCAATATTACCGTCTTAGCGCTCCGAATCTCCACTTGCATTTTCTACAGAAAGAGTGTTTCAGAACGGCTCAATCAAAAATAAGGTTCAACTCTTTTAGTTGAATGAACAGAACAGAAAGAAGTTTCACAGAATGCTTCTGTGTAGTTTTTATTTGAAGATATTCTTTTTCCCAATGTAGGCCTCTTAGCTCTCAGAATGTCCAATTGCAGTTTCTACAGAAAGAGTGTTTCAGAACGGCTCAATCAAAAGTAAGTTTCAACTCTGTTAGTTGAATGCACAGAACAGAAAGTAGTTTCATACAATGCTTCTGTGTAGTTTATATTTGAACATATTCCTTTTTCCATTATTACCCACTTAGCGCTCCGAATGTCCAATTGCATTTTCTATAGACAGAGTGTTTCAAAACTGCTCAATCAAAAGTATGGTTTAACTCTGTTAGCTGAATGCTCAGATCAGAAAGAAGTTTCACAGAATGCTTCTGTGTAGTTTATATTGAATATATACCTTTTTCTACTACTACCCTCTTAGCGCTCCAAAAGTCCAATTGCATTTTCTACAGAAAGAGTGTTCAGAACTGCTCAATCAAAAGTATGTTTTAACTCTGTTAGCTGAATGCACAGATCAGAAAGTAGTTTCACAGTATGATTCTGTGTAGTTTATATTTGATGATATTTCTTTTTCCACTATTACCCACTTAGCGCTCCGAATCTCCACTTTCATTTTCTACAGAAAGAGTGTTTCAGAACGGCTCAATCAAAAGTAAGGTTCAACTCTTTTAGTTGAATGCACAGAACAGAAAGAAGTTTCACAGAATGCTTCTGTGTAGTTTTAATGTGTAGATATTCTTTTTCCCAATATAGGCCTCTTAGCGCTCAGAATATCCAATTGCATTTTCTACAGAAAGAGTGTTTCAGAACGGCTCAATCAAAAGCAAGGTTTATCTCAGTTAGTTGAATGCAGAGATCAGAAAGAAGTTTCACAGAATGCTTCTGTGTAGTTTTTGTTTGAATATATTGCTTTGTCCACTATTATCCTCTTAGCGCTCCGAATCTCCACTTTCATTTTCTACAGAAAGAGTGTTTCAGAACGACTCAATCAAAACTAAGGTTCAACTCTTTTAGTTGAATGCACAGAACAGAAAGAAGTTTCACAGAATGCTTCTGTGTAGTATTTAGTTGAAGATATTCCTTTTTCGACTATTACCGTCTTAGCGCTCCGAATGTCCACTGGCAGTTCCTACACAAAGAGTGTTTCGGAACTGCTCCTTCAAAAGTAAGGTTTAGCTCTGTTAGTTGAATGCAGAGAACAGAAAGGAGTTTCAGAGAATGCTTCTGTGTAGTTTTTATTTGGAGATATTCCTTTTTCCACTATTACAATCTTTGCGCTCCGAATGTCCACTTGCGTTTTCTACAGAAAGAGTGTTTCAGAACGGCTCAATCAAAACTAAGGTTCAACACTTTTAGTTGAATGCACAGAAAAGAAAGAAGTTTCACAGAATGCTTCTGTGTAGTTTTTATGTGTAGATATTCTTTTTCCCAATATTGGCCTCTTAGCGCTCAGAATGTCCAATTGCATTTTCTACAGAAAGAGTGTTTCAGAACGGCTCAATCAAAAGCAAGCTTTATCTCCCTTAGTTGAATGCAGAGATCAGAAAGAAGTTTCACAGAATGCTTCTGTGTAGTTTATATTTGAATATATTGCTTTTTCCACTATTACCCTCTTAGCGCTCCGAATGTCCACTTGCATTTTCTACAGAAGGAATGTTCAGAACTGCGCAAACAAATGTATGGTTTAACTCTGTTAGCTGAATGCACATATCACAAATAAGTTTCACACAATGCTTCTGTGTAGTTTTTATTTGAATATATTATTTTTCGCAATATAGGCCTCCTAACGCTCACAAAGTCCAATTACAGTTTCTACAGAAAGAGTGTTTAAGAACGGCTCAATCAAAAGTAAGGTTCAACGCTGTTAGTTGAATGTACAGAACAGAAATATGTTTCATACAATGCTTCTGTGTGGTTTATATTTGAACATATTCCTTTTTCCACTATTACCCACTTAGCGCTCCGAATGTCCAGTTGCATTTTCTACAGACAGAGTGATTCAAAACTGCTCAATCAAAAGTATGGTTTCACTCTGTTAGCTGAATGCTCAGATCAGAAAGAAGTTTAACAGAATGCTTCTGTGTAGTTTATATTTGAATATATTCTTTTTCCACTACTACTCTCTTAGCGCTCCAAATGTCCAGTTGCATTTTCTACAGAAAGAGTGTTCAGAACTGCTCAATGAAAAGTATGGTTTAACTCTGTTAGCTGAATGCACAGATCAGAAAGAAATTTCACATAATGATTCAGTGTAGTTCATATTTGAAGGTATTACTTTTTCCAGTATTACCCTCTTAGCGCTCCGAATGTCCACTTGCATTTTCTACAGAAAGAGTGTTCAGAACGGCTCAATCAAATGTATGGTTTTACTGTATTATTTGAATGCCCATATCAGAAATAAGTTTCACAGAATTCTTCCGTGTAGTTTTTATTTGAAGATATTCTTTTTCCCAATATAGGCCTCTTAGCGGTCAGAATGTCCAATTGCAGTTTCTACAGAAAGAGTGTTTCAGAACGGCTCCATCAAAAGTATGGTTCAACTCAGTTAGCTGAATGCACAGAACAGAAAGCAGTTTCACAGAATGCTTCTGTGTAGTTTATATTTGAATATATTCCTTTTCCAGTATTACCGTCTGAGCGCTCCTAATATCCACTTGCATTTTCTTCAGAAAGAGTGTTTCAGAACGGCTAAATCAAAAATAAGGTTCAACTCTGTTAGTTGAATGCACAGAAGAGAAAGAAGTTTCATACAATGCTTCTGTGTAGTTTATATTTGAATATATTCCTTTTGCCACTACTACCCTCTTAGCCCTCCAAATATCCAGTTGCATTTACTACAGAAAGAGTGTTCACAACTGCTCAATCAGAAGTATGGTTTAACTCCGTTAGCTGAATGCACAGATCAGAAAGAAATTTCACAGAATGCTTCTGTGTAGTGTTTATATGAAGATATTCTTTTTACCAATATAGGCCTCTTAGCGCTCAGAATGTCCAATTGCAGTTTCTATAGAAAGAGTGTTTCAGAACGGCTCAATGAAAAGTAAGATTCACCTCTTTTAGTTGAATGCACAGAACAGAAAGAAGTTTCACAGAATGATTCTTTGTCGAATTTAGTTGATGATATTCCTTTTTTGACTATTACCCACTTAGCTCTCTGAATATCCACTTGCAGTTTCTACACAAAGAGTGTTTCAGAACTGTTCCTTCAAAAGTAAGGCTAAACTCTGTTAGTTGAATTCAGAGAACAGAAAGGAATTTCGGAGAATGCTTCTGTGTAGTTTTTATTTGGAGATATTCCTTTTTCCTCTATTACAATCTTAGCGCTCCGAATGTCCACTTGCATTTTCTACACAAAGAGTGTTTCATAACTGCTCAATCAAAAGTATGGTTTAGCTCTGTTAACTGAATGCACAGATCAGAAATAAGTTTCACAGAATGCTTCTGTGTAGTTTTTATTTGAAGATATTCTTTTTCCCAATGTAGGCCTCTTGGCGATTAGAATGTCCAATTGCTGTTTCTAAAGAAAGAGTGCTTCAGAACGGCTCAATCAAAAGTAAGTTTCAACTGTGTTAGTTGAATGCACAGAACAGAAAGAAGTTTCATACAATGCTTTTGTGTAGTTTATTTTTGAACATATTCCTTTTTCCATTATTACCCACTTAGCGCTCCGAATGTCCAATTGCATTTTCTACAGACAGAGTGTTTCAAAACTGCTCTATCAAAAGTATGGTTTATCTCTGTTACCTGAATGCTCAGATCAGAAAGAAGTTTCACAGAATGCTTCTGTGTAGTTTATATTTGATTATATTCTTTTTCCACTACTACCCTCTTAGCGCTCCAAATGTCCAGTTGCATTTTCTACAGAAAGAGTGTTCAGAACTGCTCAATAAAAAGTATGGTTTAACTCTATTAGCTGAATGCACAGATCAGAAAGAAATTTCACAGAATGATTCTGTGTAGTTCATATTTGAAGGTATTACTTTTTCTAGTATTACCCTCTAAGCGCTCCGAATGTCCACTTGCATTTTCTACAGAAAGAGTGTTCAGAACGGCTCAATCAAAAGTATGGTTTTACTCTATTAGTTGAATGCCCATATCAGAAATAAGTTTCACAGAATTCTTCTGTTTAGATTTTATTTGAAGATATTCTTTTTCCCAATATAAGCCTCTTAGCGCTCAGAATGTCCAATTGCAGTTTCCACAGAAAGAGTGTTTCAGAACGGCTCCATCAAAAGTAAGGTTCAACTCAGTTAGTTGAATGCACAGAACAGAAAGAAGTTTCACAGAATGCTTCTGTGTAGTTTATATTTGAATGTATTCCTTTTCCAGTATTACCGTCTTAGCGCTCCGAATATCCACTTGCATTTTCTACAGAAAGAGTGTTTCAGAACGGCTCAATCAAAAATAAGGTTCAACTCTGTTAGTTGAATGCACAGAAGAGAAACTAGTTTCATACAATGCTTCTGTGTAGTTTATATTTGAATATATTCCTTTTTCACTACTACCATCTTAGCGCTCCAAATATCCAGTTGCATTTTCTACAGAAAGAGTGTTCACAACTGTTCAATCAGAAGTATGTTTTAACTCCGTTAGCTGAATGCACAGATCAGAAAGAAGTTTCACAGAATGCTTCTGTGTAGTGTTTACATGAAGATACTCTTTTTGCCAATATAGGCCTCTTAGCGCTCAGAATGTCCAATTGCAGTTTCTATAGAAAGAGTGTTTCAGAACGGCTCAATGAAAAGTAAGGTTCACCTCTTTTATTTGAATGCACAGAACAGAAAGAAGTTTCACAGAATGATTCTGTGTAGAATTTAGTTGAAGATATTCCTTTTTTGACTATTACCGACTTAGCGCTCTGAATATCCACTTGCAGTTTCTACACAAAGAGTGTTTCAGAACTGTTCTTTCAAAAGTAAGGGTAAACTCTGTTAGTTGAATTCAGAGAACGGAAAGGAGTTTCTGAGAATGCTTCTGTGTAGTTTTTATTTGGAGATATTCCTTTTTCCTCTATTACAATCTTAGCGCTCCGAAGGTCCACTTGCATTTTCTACACAAAGAGTGTTTCATAACTGCACAATCAAAAGTATGATTTAGCTCTGTTAACTGAATGCACAGATCAGAAATAAGTTTCACAGAATGCTTCTGTGTAGTTTTTATTTGAAGATATTCTTTTTCCCAATGTAGGCCTCTTAGCGCTCAGAATGTCCAATTGCAGTTTCTACAGAAAGAGTGCTTCAGAACGGCTCAATCAAAAGTAAGGTACAACTCTGTTCGTTGAATGCACAGAACAGAAAGAAGTTTCACAGAATGCTACTGTGTAGTTTATATTTGAATATATTCCTTTTTCCACTATTACCCTCTTAGCGCTCCGAATGTCCACTTGCATTTTCTACAGAAAGAGTGTTCGGAACTGCGCAATCAAAAGTATGGTTTAACTCTGTTAGCTGAATGCACAGATCAGAAAGATGTTTCACAGAATGATTCTGTGTAGTTTATATTTGAAGACATTCCTTTTTCCACTATTACCCTCTTAGCGCTCCGAATCTCCACTTGCATTTTCTACAGAAAGAGTGTTTCAGAACGGCTCAATCAAAACTAAGGTTCAACTATTTTAGTTGAATGAACAGAACAGAAAGAACTTTCACAGAATGCTTCTGTGTAGTTTTTATTTGTAGATATTCTTTTTCCCAATATAGGCCTCTTAGCGCTCAGAATGTCCAATTGCAGTTTCTACAGAAAGAGTGCTTCAGAACGGCTCAATCAAAAGTAAGGTTCAACCCTGGTAGTTGAATGCACAGAACAGAAAGAAGTTTCACAGAATGCTTCTGTGTAGTTTATATTTGAATATATTCCTTTTTCCACTATTACCCTCTTAGCGCTCTGAATGTCCACTTGCATTTTCTACAGAAAGAGTGTTCTGAACTGCGCAATCAAAAGTATGGTTTAACTCTGTTAGCTTAATGCACATATCAGAAATAACTTTCAAACAATGCTTCTGTGTAGTTTTTATTTAAAGATATTATTTTTCCCAATATAGGCCTCTTAGCGCTCAGAATGTCCAATTGCAGTTTCTACAGAAAGAGTGTTTCAGAACGGCTCAATCAAATGTAAGGTTCAACTCTCTTAGTTGAATGCACTGAACAGAAAGAAGTTTCACAGAATGCTTCTGTGTAGTATTTAGTTGAAGATACTCCTTTTTGGACTATTACCCACTTAGCGCTCTGAATATCCACTGGCAGTGTCTACACAAAGAGTGTTTCAGAACTGCTCCTTCAAAAGTAAGGCTCAAATCTGTTAGTTGAATGCGGAGAACAGAAAGGGGTTTCAGAGAATGCTTCTGTGTAGTTTTGAATTGGAGATATTCCTTTTTCCTCTATTACAATCTTAGCGCTCCAAATGTCCACTTGCATTTTCTACAAAAAGAGTGTTTCATAACTGCTCAATCAAAAATATGGTTTAGCTCTGTTAACTGAATTTACATATCAGAAATAAGTTTCACAGAATGCATCTGTGTAGTTTTTATTGAAGATGTTCTTTTTCCCAATGTAGGCCTCTTAGCGCTTAGAATGTCCAATTGCAGTTTCTACAGAAAGAGTGTTTCAGAACGGCTCAATCAAAAGTAAGGTTCAACTCTGTTAGTTGAATGCACAGAACAGAAAGAAGTTTCACAGATTGCTACTGTGTAGTTTATATTTGAATATATTCCTTTTTCCACTATTACCCTCTTAGCGCTCAGAATGTCCACTTCCATTTTCTACAAAAAGAGTGTTTCATAACTGCTCAATCAAAAATATGGTTTAGCTCTGTTAACTGAATTTACAGATCAGAAATAAGTTTCACAAAATGCATCTGTGTATTTTTTATTTGAAGATATTATTTTTCCCAATATGGGCGTCTTAGCGCTCAGAATGTCCAATTGCAGTTTCTACAAAAAGAGTGTTTCAGAAAGGCTCAATCAAAAGTAAGGTTCAACTCTGTTAGTTGAATGCACAGAACAGAAAGAAGTTTCACACAATGCTTCTGTGTAGTTTATATTTGAATATATTCCTTTTCCAATATTACCGTCTTAGCGCTCCGAATCTCCAC
Source organism: Symphalangus syndactylus (assembly GCF_028878055.3). Classification (NCBI taxonomy): domain Eukaryota; kingdom Metazoa; phylum Chordata; class Mammalia; order Primates; family Hylobatidae; genus Symphalangus; species Symphalangus syndactylus. The sequence goes on along the minus strand of NC_072434.2, from coordinate 97,550,948 downwards.
TTGCATTTTCTACAGAAAGAGTGTTTCAGAACGGCTCAATCAAAAATAAGGTTCAACTCTTTTAGTTGAATGAACAGAACAGAAAGAAGTTTCACAGAATGCTTCTGTGTAGTTTTTATTTGTAGATATTATTTTTCCCAATAGAGGCCTCTTAGCGCTCAGAATGTCCAATTGCAGTTTCTACAGAAAGAGTGCTTCAGAACGGCTCAATCAAAAGTAAGGTTCAACCCTGGTAGTTGAATGCACAGAACAGAAAGAAGTTTCACAGAATGCTACTGTGTAGTTTATATTTGAATACATTCCTTTTTCCACTATTACCCTCTTAGCGCTCCGAATGTCCACTTGCATTTTCTACAGAAAGAGTGTACGGAACTGCGCAATAAAAAGTATGGTTTAACTCTGTTAGCTGAATGCACATATCAGAAATAAGTTTCACACAATGCTTCTGGGTATTTTTTATTTGAAGATATTATTTTTCCCAATAGAGGCCTCTTAGCGCTCAGAATGTCCAATTGCAGTTTCTACAGAAAGAGTGTTTCAGAACGGCTCAATCAAAAGTAAGGTTCAACTCTGTTAGTTGAATGCACAGAACAGAAAGAAGTTTCATACAATGCTTCTGTGTATTTTATATTTGAACATATTCTTTTTTCCACTATTACCCACTTAGCGCTACGAATGTACAGTTGCATTTTCTACAGACAGAGTGTTTCAAAACTGCTCAATCAAAAGTATGGTTTAACTCTGTTAGCTGAATGCTCAGATCAGAAAGAAGTTTCACAGAATGCTTCTGTGTAGTTTATATTTGAATATATTCCTTTTTCCACTACTACCCTCTTAGCGCTCCAAATGTCCAGTTGCATTTTCTACAGAAAGAGTGTTCAGATCTGCTCAATCAAAAGTATGGTTTAACTCTGTTAGCTGAATGTACAGATCAGAAAGATGTTTCACAGAATGATTCTGTGTAGTTTATATTTGAAGACATTCCTTTTTCCACTATTACCCTCTTAGCGCTCTGAATCTCCACTTGCATTTTCTACAGAAAGAGTGTTTCAGAACGGCTCAATCAAAACTAATGTTCAACTCTTTTAGTTGAATGAACAGAACAGAAAGATGTTTCACAGAATGCTTCTGTGTAGTTTTTATTTGTAGATATTCTTTTTCCCAATATAGGCCTCTTAGCGGTCAGAATGTCCAGTTGCAATTTCTACAGAAAGAGTGCTTCAGAACGTCTCAATCAAAAGTAAGGTTCAACCGTGGTATTTGAATGCACAGAACAGAAAGGAGTTTCACAGAATGCTTCTGTGTAGTTTTTATTTGAATATATTCCTTTGTCCACTATTACCCTCTTAGCGCTCCGAATCTCCACTTTCATTTTCTACAGAAAGAGTGTTTCAGAACGACTCAATCAAAACTAAGGTTCAACTCTTTTAGTTGAATGCACAGAACAGAAAGAAGTTTCACAGAATGCTTCTGTGTAGTATTTAGTTGAAGATATTCCTTTTTCGACTATTACCGTCTTAGCGCTCCGAATGTCCACTGGCAGTTCCTACACAAAGAGTGTTTCGGAAATGCTCCTTCAAAAGTAAGGTTTAGCTCTGTTAGTTGAATGCAGAGAACAGAAAGGAGTTTCAGAGAATGCTTCTGTGTAGTTTTTATTTGGAGATATTCCTTTTTCCACTATTACAATCTTAGCGCTCCGAATGTCCACTTGCGTTTTCTACAGAAAGAGTGTTTCAGAACGGCTCAATCAAAACTAAGGTTCAACACTTTTAGTTGAATGCACAGAACAGAAAGAAGTTTCACAGAATGCTTCTGTGTAGTTTTTATGTGTAGATATTCTTTTTCCCAATATTGGCCTCTTAGTGCTCAGAATGTCCAATTGCATTTTCTACAGAAAGAGTGTTTCAGAACGGCTCAATCAAAAGCAAGCTTTATCTCCCTTAGTTGAATGCAGAGATCAGAAAGAAGTTTCACAGAATGCTTCTGTGTAGTTTATATTTGAATATATTGCTTTTTCCACTATTACCCTCTTAGCGCTCCGAATGTCCACTTGCATTTTCTACAGAAGGAATGTTCAGAACTGCGCAATCAAATGTATGGTTTAACTCTGTTAGCTGAATGCACATATCACAAATAAGTTTCACACAATGCTTCTGTGTAGTTTTTATTTGAATATATTATTTTTCGCAATATAGGCCTCCTAACGCTCACAAAGTCCAATTACAGTTTCTACAGAAAGAGTGTTTAAGAACGGCTCAATCAAAAGTAAGGTTCAACGCTGTTAGTTGAATGTACAGAACAGAAATATGTTTCATACAATGCTTCTGTGTAGTTTATATTTGAACATATTCCTTTTTCCACTATTACCCACTTAGCGCTCCGAATGTCCAGTTGCATTTTCTACAGACAGAGTGATTCAAAACTGCTCAATCAAAAGTATGGTTTCACTCTGTTAGCTGAATGCTCAGATCAGAAAGAAGTTTAACAGAATGCTTCTGTGTAGTTTATATTTGAATATATTCTTTTTCCACTACTACACTCTTAGCGCTCCAAATGTCCAGTTGCATTTTCTACAGAAAGAGTGTTCAGAACTGCTCAATGAAAAGTATGGTTTAACTCTGTTAGCTGAATGCACAGATCAGAAAGAAATTTCACATAATGATTCAGTGTAGTTCATATTTGAAGGTATTACTTTTTCCAGTATTACCCTCTTAGCGCTCCGAATGTCCACTTGCATTTTCTACAGAAAGAGTGTTCAGAACGGCTCAATCAAATGTATGGTTTTACTGTATTATTTGAATGCCCATATCAGAAATAAGTTTCACAGAATTCTTCCGTGTAGTTTTTATTTGAAGATATTCTTTTTCCCAATATAGGCCTCTTAGCGGTCAGAATGTCCAATTGCAGTTTCTACAGAAAGAGTGTTTCAGAACGGCTCCATCAAAAGTACGGTTCAACTCAGTTAGCTGAATGCACAGAACAGATAGAAGTTTCACAGAATGCTTCTGTGTAGTTTATATTTGAATATATTCCTTTTCCAGTATTACCGTCTTAGCGCTCCTAATATCCACTTGCATTTTCTTCAGAAAGAGTGTTTCAGAACGGCTAAATCAAAAATAAGGTTCAACTCTGTTAGTTGAATGCACAGAAGAGAAAGAAGTTTCATACAATGCTTCTGTGTAGTTTATATTTGAATATATTCCTTTTTCCACTACTACCCTCTTAGCGCTCCAAATATCCAGTTGCATTTACTACAGAAAGAGTGTTCACAACTGCTCAATAAGAAGTATAGTTTAACTCCGTTAGCTGAATGCACAGATCAGAAAGAAATTTCACAGAATGCTTCTGTGTAGTGTTTATATGAAGATATTCTTTTTACCAATATAGGCCTCTTAGCGCTCAGAATGTCCAATTGCAGTTTCTATAGAAAGAGTGTTTCAGAACGGCTCAATGAAAAGTAAGATTCACCTCTTTTAGTTGAATGCACAGAACAGAAAGAAGTTTCACAGAATGATTCTTTGTCGAATTTAGTTGATGATATTCCTTTTTTGACTATTACCCACTTAGCTCTCTGAATATCCACTTGCAGTTTCTACACAAAGAGTGTTTCAGAACTGTTCCTTCAAAAGTAAGGCTAAACTCTGTTAGTTGAATTCAGAGAACAGAAAGGAATTTCGGAGAATGCTTCTGTGTAGTTTTTATTTGGAGATATTCCTTTTTCCTCTATTACAATCTTAGCGCTCCGAATGTCCACTTGCATTTTCTACACAAAGAGTGTTTCATAACTGCTCAATCAAAAGTATGGTTTAGCTCTGTTAACTGAATGCACAGATCAGAAATAAGTTTCACAGAATGCTTCTGTGTAGTTTTTATTTGAAGATATTCTTTTTCCCAATGTAGGCCTCTTGGCGATTAGAATGTCCAATTGCTGTTTCTAAAGAAAGAGTGCTTCAGAACGGCTCAATCAAAAGTAAGTTTCAACTGTGTTAGTTGAATGCACAGAACAGAAAGAAGTTTCATACAATGCTTTTGTGTAGTTTATATTTGAACATATTCCTTTTTCCATTATTACCCACTTAGCGCTCCGAATGTCCAATTGCATTTTCTACAGACAGAGTGTTTCAAAACTGCTCTATCAAAAGTATGGTTTATCTCTGTTACCTGAATGCTCAGATCAGAAAGAAGTTTCACAGAATGCTTCTGTGTAGTTTATATTTGATTATATTCTTTTTCCACTACTACCCTCTTAGCGCTCCAAATGTCCAGTTGCATTTTCTACAGAAAGAGTGTTCAGAACTGCTCAATAAAAAGTATGGTTTAACTCTGTTAGCTGAATGCACAGATCAGAAAGAAATTTCACAGAATGATTCTGTGTAGTTCATATTTGAAGGTATTACTTTTTCCAGTATTACCCTCTAAGCGCTCCGAATGTCCACTTGCATTTTCTACAGAAAGAGTGTTCAGAACGGCTCAATCAAAAGTATGGTTTTACTCTATTAGTTGAATGCCCATATCAGAAATAAGTTTCACAGAATTCTTCTGTTTAGATTTTATTTGAAGATATTCTTTTTCCCAATATAAGCCTCTTAGCGCTCAGAATGTCCAATTGCAGTTTCCACAGAAAGAGTGTTTCAGAACGGCTCCATCAAAAGTAAGGTTCAACTCAGTTAGTTGAATGCACAGAACAGAAAGAAGTTTCACAGAATGCTTCTGTGTAGTTTATATTTGAATGTATTCCTTTTCCAGTATTACCGTCTTAGCGCTCCGAATATCCACTTGCATTTTCTACAGAAAGAGTGTTTCAGAACGGCTCAATCAAAAATAAGGTTCAACTCTGTTAGTTGAATGCACAGAAGAGAAACTAGTTTCATACAATGCTTCTGTGTAGTTTATATTTGAATATATTCCTTTTTCACTACTACCCTCTTAGCGCTCCAAATATCCAGTTGCATTTTCTACAGAAAGAGTGTTCACAACTGTTCAATCAGAAGTATGTTTTAACTCCGTTAGCTGAATGCACAGATCAGAAAGAAGTTTCACAGAATGCTTCTGTGTAGTGTTTATATGAAGATACTCTTTTTACCAATATAGGCCTCTTAGCGCTCAGAATGTCCAATTGCAGTTTCTATAGAAAGAGTGTTTCAGAACGGCTCAATGAAAAGTAAGGTTCACCTCTTTTATTTGAATGCACAGAACAGAAAGAAGTTTCACAGAATGATTCTGTGTAGAATTTAGTTGAAGATATTCCTTTTTTGACTATTACCGACTTAGCGCTCTGAATATCCACTTGCAGTTTCTACACAAAGAGTGTTTCAGAACTGTTCTTTCAAAAGTAAGGGTAAACTCTGTTACTTGAATTCAGAGAACGGAAAGGAGTTTCTGAGAATGCTTCTGTGTAGTTTTTATTTGGAGATATTCCTTTTTCCTCTATTACAATCTTAGCGCTCCAAAGGTCCACTTGCATTTTCTACACAAAGAGTGTTTCATAACTGCACAATCAAAAGTATGATTTAGCTCTGTTAACTGAATGCACAGATCAGAAATAAGTTTCACAGAATGCTTCTGTGTAGTTTTTATTTGAAGATATTCTTTTTCCCAATGTAGGCCTCTTAGCGCTCAGAATGTCCAATTGCAGTTTCTACAGAAAGAGTGCTTCAGAACGGCTCAATCAAAAGTAAGGTACAACTCTGTTCGTTGAATGCACAGAACAGAAAGAAGTTTCACAGAATGCTACTGTGTAGTTTATATTTGAATATATTCCTTTTTCCACTATTACCCTCTTAGCGCTCCGAATGTCCACTTGCATTTTCTACAGAAAGAGTGTTCGGAACTGCGCAATCAAAAGTATGGTTTAACTCTGTTAGCTGAATGCACAGATCAGAAAGATGTTTCACAGAATGATTCTGTGTAGTTTATATTTGAAGACATTCCTTTTTCCACTATTACCCTCTTAGCGCTCCGAATCTCCACTTGCATTTTCTACAGAAAGAGTGTTTCAGAACGGCTCAATCAAAACTAAGGTTCAACTATTTTAGTTGAATGAACAGAACAGAAAGAACTTTCACAGAATGCTTCTGTGTAGTTTTTATTTGTAGATATTCTTTTTCCCAATATAGGCCTCTTAGCGCTCAGAATGTCCAATTGCAGTTTCTACAGAAAGAGTGCTTCAGAACGGCTCAATCAAAAGTAAGGTTCAACCCTGGTAGTTGAATGCACAGAACAGAAAGAAGTTTCACAGAATGCTTCTGTGTAGTTTATATTTGAATATATTCCTTTTTCCACTATTACCCTCTTAGCGCTCTGAATGTCCACTTGCATTTTCTACAGAAAGAGTGTTCTGAACTGCGCAATCAAAAGTATGGTTTAACTCTGTTAGCTTAATGCACATATCAGAAATAACTTTCAAACAATGCTTCTGTGTAGTTTTTATTTAAAGATATTATTTTTCCCAATATAGGCCTCTTAGCGCTCAGAATGTCCAATTGCAGTTTCTACAGAAAGAGTGTTTCAGAACGGCTCAATCAAATGTAAGGTTCAACTCTCTTAGTTGAATGCACTGAACAGAAAGAAGTTTCACAGAATGCTTCTGTGTAGTATTTAGTTGAAGATACTCCTTTTTGGACTATTACCCACTTAGCGCTCCGAATATCCACTGGCAGTGTCTACACAAAGAGTGTTTCAGAACTGCTCCTTCAAAAGTAAGGCTCAAATCTGTTAGTTGAATGCGGAGAACAGAAAGGGGTTTCAGAGAATGCTTCTGTGTAGTTTTGAATTGGAGATATTCCTTTTTCCTCTATTACAATCTTAGCGCTCCAAATGTCCACTTGCATTTTCTACAAAAAGAGTGTTTCATAACTGCTCAATCAAAAATATGGTTTAGCTCTGTTAACTGAATTTACATATCAGAAATAAGTTTCACAGAATGCATCTGTGTAGTTTTTATTGAAGATGTTCTTTTTCCCAATGTAGGCCTCTTAGCGCTTAGAATGTCCAATTGCAGTTTCTACAGAAAGAGTGTTTCAGAACGGCTCAATCAAAAGTAAGGTTCAACTCTGTTAGTTGAATGCACAGAACAGAAAGAAGTTTCACAGATTGCTACTGTGTAGTTTATATTTGAATATATTCCTTTTTCCACTATTACCCTCTTAGCGCTCCGAATGTCCACTTCCATTTTCTACAAAAAGAGTGTTTCATAACTGCTCAATCAAAAATATGGTTTAGCTCTGTTAACTGAATTTACAGATCAGAAATAAGTTTCACAAAATGCATCTGTGTATTTTTTATTTGAAGATATTATTTTTCCCAATATGGGCGTCTTAGCGCTCAGAATGTCCAATTGCAGTTTCTACAGAAAGAGTGTTTCAGAAAGGCTCAATCAAAAGTAAGGTTCAACTCTGTTAGTTGAATGCACAGAACAGAAAGAAGTTTCACACAATGCTTCTGTGTAGTTTATATTTGAATATATTCCTTTTCCAATATTACCGTCTTAGCGCTCCGAATCTCCACTTGCATTTTCTACAGAAAGAGTGTTTCAGAACGGCTCAATCAAAAATAAGGTTCAACTCTTTTAGTTGAATGAACAGAACAGAAAGAAGTTTCACAGAATGCTTCTGTGTAGTTTTTATTTGTAGATATTATTTTTCCCAATAGAGGCCTCTTAGCGCTCAGAATGTCCAATTGCAGTTTCTACAGAAAGAGTGCTTCAGAACGGCTCAATCAAAAGTAAGGTTCAACCCTGGTAGTTGAATGCACAGAACAGAAAGAAGTTTCACAGAATGCTACTGTGTAGTTTATATTTGAATACATTCCTTTTTCCACTATTACCCTCTTAGCGCTCCGAATGTCCACTTGCATTTTCTACAGAAAGAGTGTACGGAACTGCGCAATAAAAAGTATGGTTTAACTCTGTTAGCTGAATGCACATATCAGAAATAAGTTTCACACAATGCTTCTGGGTATTTTTTATTTGAAGATATTATTTTTCCCAATAGAGGCCTCTTAGCGCTCAGAATGTCCAATTGCAGTTTCTACAGAAAGAGTGTTTCAGAACGGCTCAATCAAAAGTAAGGTTCAACTCTGTTAGTTGAATGCACAGAACAGAAAGAAGTTTCATACAATGCTTCTGTGTATTTTACATTTGAACATATTCTTTTTTCCACTATTACCCACTTAGCGCTACGAATGTACAGTTGCATTTTCTACAGACAGAGTGTTTCAAAACTGCTCAATCAAAAGTATGGTTTAACTCTGTTAGCTGAATGCTCAGATCAGAAAGAAGTTTCACAGAATGCTTCTGTGTAGTTTATATTTGAATATATTCCTTTTTCCACTACTACCCTCTTAGCGCTCCAAATGTCCAGTTGCATTTTCTACAGAAAGAGTGTTCAGATCTGCTCAATCAAAAGTATGGTTTAACTCTGTTAGCTGAATGTACAGATCAGAAAGATGTTTCACAGAATGATTCTGTGTAGTTTATATTTGAAGACATTCCTTTTTCCACTATTACCCTCTTAGCGCTCTGAATCTCCACTTGCATTTTCTACAGAAAGAGTGTTTCAGAACGGCTCAATCAAAACTAATGTTCAACTCTTTTAGTTGAATGAACAGAACAGAAAGATGTTTCACAGAATGCTTCTGTGTAGTTTTTATTTGTAGATATTCTTTTTCCCAATATAGGCCTCTTAGCGGTCAGAATGTCCAGTTGCAATTTCTACAGAAAGAGTGCTTCAGAACGTCTCAATCAAAAGTAAGGTTCAACCGTGGTATTTGAATGCACAGAACAGAAAGGAGTTTCACAGAATGCTTCTGTGTAGTTTTTATTTGAATATATTCCTTTGTCCACTATTACCCTCTTAGCGCTCCGAATCTCCACTTTCATTTTCTACAGAAAGAGTGTTTCAGAACGACTCAATCAAAACTAAGGTTCAACTCTTTTAGTTGAATGCACAGAACAGAAAGAAGTTTCACAGAATGCTTCTGTGTAGTATTTAGTTGAAGATATTCCTTTTTCGACTATTACCGTCTTAGCGCTCCGAATGTCCACTGGCAGTTCCTACACAAAGAGTGTTTCGGAACTGCTCCTTCAAAAGTAAGGTTTAGCTCTGTTAGTTGAAAGCAGAGAACAGAAAGGAGTTTCAGAGAATGCTTCTGTGTAGTTTTTATTTGGAGATATTCCTTTTTCCACTATTACAATCTTAGCGCTCCGAATGTCCACTTGCGTTTTCTACAGAAAGAGTGTTTCAGAATGGCTCAATCAAAACTAAGGTTCAACACTTTTAGTTGAATGCACAGAACAGAAAGAAGTTTCACAGAATGCTTCCGTGTAGTTTTTATGTGTAGATATTCTTTTTCCCAATATTGGCCTCTTAGTGCTCAGAATGTCCAATTGCATTTTCTACAGAAAGAGTGTTTCAGAACGGCTCAATCAAAAGCAAGCTTTATCTCCCTTAGTTGAATGCAGAGATCAGAAAGAAGTTTCACAGAATGCTTCTGTGTAGTTTATATTTGAATGTATTCCTTTTCCAGTATTACCGTCTTAGCGCTCCGAATATCCACTTGCATTTTCTACAGAAAGAGTGTTTCAGAACGGCTCAATCAAAAATAAGGTTCAACTCTGTTAGTTGAATGCACAGAAGAGAAACTAGTTTCATACAATGCTTCTGTGTAGTTTATATTTGAATATATTCCTTTTTCACTACTACCCTCTTAGCGCTCCAAATATCCAGTTGCATTTTCTACAGAAAGAGTGTTCACAACTGTTCAATCAGAAGTATGTTTTAACTCCGTTAGCTGAATGCACAGATCAGAAAGAAGTTTCACAGAATGCTTCTGTGTAGTGTTTATATGAAGATACTCTTTTTACCAATATAGGCCTCTTAGCGCTCAGAATGTCCAATTGCAGTTTCTATAGAAAGAGTGTTTCAGAACGGCTCAATGAAAAGTAAGGTTCACCTCTTTTATTTGAATGCACAGAACAGAAAGAAGTTTCACAGAATGATTCTGTGTAGAATTTAGTTGAAGATATTCCTTTTTTGACTATTACCGACTTAGCGCTCTGAATATCCACTTGCAGTTTCTACACAAAGAGTGTTTCAGAACTGTTCTTTCAAAAGTAAGGGTAAACTCTGTTAGTTGAATTCAGAGAACGGAAAGGAGTTTCTGAGAATGCTTCTGTGTAGTTTTTATTTGGAGATATTCCTTTTTCCTCTATTACAATCTTAGCGCTCCGAAGGTCCACTTGCATTTTCTACACAAAGAGTGTTTCATAACTGCACAATCAAAAGTATGATTTAGCTCTGTTAACTGAATGCACAGATCAGAAATAAGTTTCACAGAATGCTTCTGTGTAGTTTTTATTTGAAGATATTCTTTTTCCCAATGTAGGCCTCTTAGCGCTCAGAATGTCCAATTGCAGTTTCTACAGAAAGAGTGCTTCAGAACGGCTCAATCAAAAGTAAGGTACAACTCTGTTCGTTGAATGCACAGAACAGAAAGAAGTTTCACAGAATGCTACTGTGTAGTTTATATTTGAATATATTCCTTTTTCCACTATTACCCTCTTAGCGCTCCGAATGTCCACTTGCATTTTCTACAGAAAGAGTGTTCGGAACTGCGCAATCAAAAGTATGGTTTAACTCTGTTAGCTGAATGCACAGATCAGAAAGATGTTTCACAGAATGATTCTGTGTAGTTTATATTTGAAGACATTCCTTTTTCCACTATTACCCTCTTAGCGCTCCGAATCTCCACTTGCATTTTCTACAGAAAGAGTGTTTCAGAACGGCTCAATCAAAACTAAGGTTCAACTATTTTAGTTGAATGAACAGAACAGAAAGAACTTTCACAGAATGCTTCTGTGTAGTTTTTATTTGTAGATATTCTTTTTCCCAATATAGGCCTCTTAGCGCTCAGAATGTCCAATTGCAGTTTCTACAGAAAGAGTGCTTCAGAACGGCTCAATCAAAAGTAAGGTTCAACCCTGGTAGTTGAATGCACAGAACAGAAAGAAGTTTCACAGAATGCTTCTGTGTAGTTTATATTTGAATATATTCCTTTTTCCACTATTACCCTCTTAGCGCTCTGAATGTCCACTTGCATTTTCTACAGAAAGAGTGTTCTGAACTGCGCAATCAAAAGTATGGTTTAACTCTGTTAGCTTAATGCACATATCAGAAATAACTTTCAAACAATGCTTCTGTGTAGTTTTTATTTAAAGATATTATTTTTCCCAATATAGGCCTCTTAGCGCTCAGAATGTCCAATTGCAGTTTCTACAGAAAGAGTGTTTCAGAACGGCTCAATCAAATGTAAGGTTCAACTCTCTTAGTTGAATGCACTGAACAGAAAGAAGTTTCACAGAATGCTTCTGTGTAGTATTTAGTTGAAGATACTCCTTTTTGGACTATTACCCACTTAGCGCTCCGAATATCCACTGGCAGTGTCTACACAAAGAGTGTTTCAGAACTGCTCCTTCAAAAGTAAGGCTCAAATCTGTTAGTTGAATGCGGAGAACAGAAAGGGGTTTCAGAGAATGCTTCTGTGTAGTTTTGAATTGGAGATATTCCTTTTTCCTCTATTACAATCTTAGCGCTCCAAATGTCCACTTGCATTTTCTACAAAAAGAGTGTTTCATAACTGCTCAATCAAAAATATGGTTTAGCTCTGTTAACTGAATTTACATATCAGAAATAAGTTTCACAGAATGCATCTGTGTAGTTTTTATTGAAGATGTTCTTTTTCCCAATGTAGGCCTCTTAGCGCTTAGAATGTCCAATTGCAGTTTCTACAGAAAGAGTGTTTCAGAACGGCTCAATCAAAAGTAAGGTTCAACTCTGTTAGTTGAATGCACAGAACAGAAAGAAGTTTCACAGATTGCTACTGTGTAGTTTATATTTGAATATATTCCTTTTTCCACTATTACCCTCTTAGCGCTCCGAATGTCCACTTCCATTTTCTACAAAAAGAGTGTTTCATAACTGCTCAATCAAAAATATGGTTTAGCTCTGTTAACTGAATTTACAGATCAGAAATAAGTTTCACAAAATGCATCTGTGTATTTTTTATTTGAAGATATTATTTTTCCCAATATGGGCGTCTTAGCGCTCAGAATGTCCAATTGCAGTTTCTACAGAAAGAGTGTTTCAGAAAGGCTCAATCAAAAGTAAGGTTCAACTCTGTTAGTTGAATGCACAGAACAGAAAGAAGTTTCACACAATGCTTCTGTGTAGTTTATATTTGAATATATTCCTTTTCCAATATTACCGTCTTAGCGCTCCGAATCTCCACTTGCATTTTCTACAGAAAGAGTGTTTCAGAACGGCTCAATCAAAAATAAGGTTCAACTCTTTTAGTTGAATGAACAGAACAGAAAGAAGTTTCACAGAATGCTTCTGTGTAGTTTTTATTTGTAGATATTATTTTTCCCAATAGAGGCCTCTTAGCGCTCAGAATGTCCAATTGCAGTTTCTACAGAAAGAGTGCTTCAGAACGGCTCAATCAAAAGTAAGGTTCAACCCTGGTAGTTGAATGCACAGAACAGAAAGAAGTTTCACAGAATGCTACTGTGTAGTTTATATTTGAATACATTCCTTTTTCCACTATTACCCTCTTAGCGCTCCGAATGTCCACTTGCATTTTCTACAGAAAGAGTGTACGGAACTGCGCAATAAAAAGTATGGTTTAACTCTGTTAGCTGAATGCACATATCAGAAATAAGTTTCACACAATGCTTCTGGGTATTTTTTATTTGAAGATATTATTTTTCCCAATAGAGGCCTCTTAGCGCTCAGAATGTCCAATTGCAGTTTCTACAGAAAGAGTGTTTCAGAACGGCTCAATCAAAAGTAAGGTTCAACTCTGTTAGTTGAATGCACAGAACAGAAAGAAGTTTCATACAATGCTTCTGTGTATTTTACATTTGAACATATTCTTTTTTCCACTATTACCCACTTAGCGCTACGAATGTACAGTTGCATTTTCTACAGACAGAGTGTTTCAAAACTGCTCAATCAAAAGTATGGTTTAACTCTGTTAGCTGAATGCTCAGATCAGAAAGAAGTTTCACAGAATGCTTCTGTGTAGTTTATATTTGAATATATTCCTTTTTCCACTACTACCCTCTTAGCGCTCCAAATGTCCAGTTGCATTTTCTACAGAAAGAGTGTTCAGATCTGCTCAATCAAAAGTATGGTTTAACTCTGTTAGCTGAATGTACAGATCAGAAAGATGTTTCACAGAATGATTCTGTGTAGTTTATATTTGAAGACATTCCTTTTTCCACTATTACCCTCTTAGCGCTCTGAATCTCCACTTGCATTTTCTACAGAAAGAGTGTTTCAGAACGGCTCAATCAAAACTAATGTTCAACTCTTTTAGTTGAATGAACAGAACAGAAAGATGTTTCACAGAATGCTTCTGTGTAGTTTTTATTTGTAGATATTCTTTTTCCCAATATAGGCCTCTTAGCGGTCAGAATGTCCAGTTGCAATTTCTACAGAAAGAGTGCTTCAGAACGTCTCAATCAAAAGTAAGGTTCAACCGTGGTATTTGAATGCACAGAACAGAAAGGAGTTTCACAGAATGCTTCTGTGTAGTTTTTATTTGAATATATTCCTTTGTCCACTATTACCCTCTTAGCGCTCCGAATCTCCACTTTCATTTTCTACAGAAAGAGTGTTTCAGAACGACTCAATCAAAACTAAGGTTCAACTCTTTTAGTTGAATGCACAGAACAGAAAGAAGTTTCACAGAATGCTTCTGTGTAGTATTTAGTTGAAGATATTCCTTTTTCGACTATTACCGTCTTAGCGCTCCGAATGTCCACTGGCAGTTCCTACACAAAGAGTGTTTCGGAACTGCTCCTTCAAAAGTAAGGTTTAGCTCTGTTAGTTGAATGCAGAGAACAGAAAGGAGTTTCAGAGAATGCTTCTGTGTAGTTTTTATTTGGAGATATTCCTTTTTCCACTATTACAATCTTAGCGCTCCGAATGTCCACTTGCGTTTTCTACAGAAAGAGTGTTTCAGAATGGCTCAATCAAAACTAAGGTTCAACACTTTTAGTTGAATGCACAGAACAGAAAGAAGTTTCACAGAATGCTTCTGTGTAGTTTTTATGTGTAGATATTCTTTTTCCCAATATTGGCCTCTTAGTGCTCAGAATGTCCAATTGCATTTTCTACAGAAAGAGTGTTTCAGAACGGCTCAATCAAAAGCAAGCTTTATCTCCCTTAGTTGAATGCAGAGATCAGAAAGAAGTTTCACAGAATGCTTCTGTGTAGTTTATATTTGAATGTATTCCTTTTCCAGTATTACCGTCTTAGCGCTCCGAATATCCACTTGCATTTTCTACAGAAAGAGTGTTTCAGAACGGCTCAATCAAAAATAAGGTTCAACTCTGTTAGTTGAATGCACAGAAGAGAAACTAGTTTCATACAATGCTTCTGTGTAGTTTATATTTGAATATATTCCTTTTTCACTACTACCCTCTTAGCGCTCCAAATATCCAGTTGCATTTTCTACAGAAAGAGTGTTCACAACTGTTCAATCAGAAGTATGTTTTAACTCCGTTAGCTGAATGCACAGATCAGAAAGAAGTTTCACAGAATGCTTCTGTGTAGTGTTTATATGAAGATACTCTTTTTACCAATATAGGCCTCTTAGCGCTCAGAATGTCCAATTGCAGTTTCTATAGAAAGAGTGTTTCAGAACGGCTCAATGAAAAGTAAGGTTCACCTCTTTTATTTGAATGCACAGAACAGAAAGAAGTTTCACAGAATGATTCTGTGTAGAATTTAGTTGAAGATATTCCTTTTTTGACTATTACCGACTTAGCGCTCTGAATATCCACTTGCAGTTTCTACACAAAGAGTGTTTCAGAACTGTTCTTTCAAAAGTAAGGGTAAACTGTGTTAGTTGAATTCAGAGAACGGAAAGGAGTTTCTGAGAATGCTTCTGTGTAGTTTTTATTTGGAGATATTCCTTTTTCCTCTATTACAATCTTAGCGCTCCGAAGGTCCACTTGCATTTTCTACACAAAGAGTGTTTCATAACTGCACAATCAAAAGTATGATTTAGCTCTGTTAACTGAATGCACAGATCAGAAATAAGTTTCACAGAATGCTTCTGTGTAGTTTTTATTTGAAGATATTCTTTTTCCCAATGTAGGCCTCTTAGCGCTCAGAATGTCCAATTGCAGTTTCTACAGAAAGAGTGCTTCAGAACGGCTCAATCAAAAGTAAGGTACAACTCTGTTCGTTGAATGCACAGAACAGAAAGAAGTTTCACAGAATGCTACTGTGTAGTTTATATTTGAATATATTCCTTTTTCCACTATTACCCTCTTAGCGCTCCGAATGTCCACTTGCATTTTCTACAGAAAGAGTGTTCGGAACTGCGCAATCAAAAGTATGGTTTAACTCTGTTAGCTGAATGCACAGATCAGAAAGATGTTTCACAGAATGATTCTGTGTAGTTTATATTTGAAGACATTCCTTTTTCCACTATTACCCTCTTAGCGCTCCGAATCTCCACTTGCATTTTCTACAGAAAGAGTGTTTCAGAACGGCTCAATCAAAACTAAGGTTCAACTATTTTAGTTGAATGAACAGAACAGAAAGAACTTTCACAGAATGCTTCTGTGTAGTTTTTATTTGTAGATATTCTTTTTCCCAATATAGGCCTCTTAGCGCTCAGAATGTCCAATTGCAGTTTCTACAGAAAGAGTGCTTCAGAACGGCTCAATCAAAAGTAAGGTTCAACCCTGGTAGTTGAATGCACAGAACAGAAAGAAGTTTCACAGAATGCTTCTGTGTAGTTTATATTTGAATATATTCCTTTTTCCACTATTACCCTCTTAGCGCTCTGAATGTCCACTTGCATTTTCTACAGAAAGAGTGTTCTGAACTGCGCAATCAAAAGTATGGTTTAACTCTGTTAGCTTAATGCACATATCAGAAATAACTTTCAAACAATGCTTCTGTGTAGTTTTTATTTAAAGATATTATTTTTCCCAATATAGGCCTCTTAGCGCTCAGAATGTCCAATTGCAGTTTCTACAGAAAGAGTGTTTCAGAACGGCTCAATCAAATGTAAGGTTCAACTCTCTTAGTTGAATGCACTGAACAGAAAGAAGTTTCACAGAATGCTTCTGTGTAGTATTTAGTTGAAGATACTCCTTTTTGGACTATTACCCACTTAGCGCTCCGAATATCCACTGGCAGTGTCTACACAAAGAGTGTTTCAGAACTGCTCCTTCAAAAGTAAGGCTCAAATCTGTTAGTTGAATGCGGAGAACAGAAAGGGGTTTCAGAGAATGCTTCTGTGTAGTTTTGAATTGGAGATATTCCTTTTTCCTCTATTACAATCTTAGCGCTCCAAATGTCCACTTGCATTTTCTACAAAAAGAGTGTTTCATAACTGCTCAATCAAAAATATGGTTTAGCTCTGTTAACTGAATTTACATATCAGAAATAAGTTTCACAGAATGCATCTGTGTAGTTTTTATTGAAGATGTTCTTTTTCCCAATGTAGGCCTCTTAGCGCTTAGAATGTCCAATTGCAGTTTCTACAGAAAGAGTGTTTCAGAACGGCTCAATCAAAAGTAAGGTTCAACTCTGTTAGTTGAATGCACAGAACAGAAAGAAGTTTCACAGATTGCTACTGTGTAGTTTATATTTGAATATATTCCTTTTTCCACTATTACCCTCTTAGCGCTCCGAATGTCCACTTCCATTTTCTACAAAAAGAGTGTTTCATAACTGCTCAATCAAAAATATGGTTTAGCTCTGTTAACTGAATTTACAGATCAGAAATAAGTTTCACAAAATGCATCTGTGTATTTTTTATTTGAAGATATTATTTTTCCCAATATGGGCGTCTTAGCGCTCAGAATGTCCAATTGCAGTTTCTACAGAAAGAGTGTTTCAGAAAGGCTCAATCAAAAGTAAGGTTCAACTCTGTTAGTTGAATGCACAGAACAGAAAGAAGTTTCACACAATGCTTCTGTGTAGTTTATATTTGAATATATTCCTTTTCCAATATTACCGTCTTAGCGCTCCGAATCTCCACTTGCATTTTCTACAGAAAGAGTGTTTCAGAACGGCTCAATCAAAAATAAGGTTCAACTCTTTTAGTTGAATGAACAGAACAGAAAGAAGTTTCACAGAATGCTTCTGTGTAGTTTTTATTTGTAGATATTATTTTTCCCAATAGAGGCCTCTTAGCGCTCAGAATGTCCAATTGCAGTTTCTACAGAAAGAGTGCTTCAGAACGGCTCAATCAAAAGTAAGGTTCAACCCTGGTAGTTGAATGCACAGAACAGAAAGAAGTTTCACAGAATGCTACTGTGTAGTTTATATTTGAATACATTCCTTTTTCCACTATTACCCTCTTAGCGCTCCGAATGTCCACTTGCATTTTCTACAGAAAGAGTGTACGGAACTGCGCAATAAAAAGTATGGTTTAACTCTGTTAGCTGAATGCACATATCAGAAATAAGTTTCACACAATGCTTCTGGGTATTTTTTATTTGAAGATATTATTTTTCCCAATAGAGGCCTCTTAGCGCTCAGAATGTCCAATTGCAGTTTCTACAGAAAGAGTGTTTCAGAACGGCTCAATCAAAAGTAAGGTTCAACTCTGTTAGTTGAATGCACAGAACAGAAAGAAGTTTCATACAATGCTTCTGTGTATTTTACATTTGAACATATTCTTTTTTCCACTATTACCCACTTAGCGCTACGAATGTACAGTTGCATTTTCTACAGACAGAGTGTTTCAAAACTGCTCAATCAAAAGTATGGTTTAACTCTGTTAGCTGAATGCTCAGATCAGAAAGAAGTTTCACAGAATGCTTCTGTGTAGTTTATATTTGAATATATTCCTTTTTCCACTACTACCCTCTTAGCGCTCCAAATGTCCAGTTGCATTTTCTACAGAAAGAGTGTTCAGATCTGCTCAATCAAAAGTATGGTTTAACTCTGTTAGCTGAATGTACAGATCAGAAAGATGTTTCACAGAATGATTCTGTGTAGTTTATATTTGAAGACATTCCTTTTTCCACTATTACCCTCTTAGCGCTCTGAATCTCCACTTGCATTTTCTACAGAAAGAGTGTTTCAGAACGGCTCAATCAAAACTAATGTTCAACTCTTTTAGTTGAATGAACAGAACAGAAAGATGTTTCACAGAATGCTTCTGTGTAGTTTTTATTTGTAGATATTCTTTTTCCCAATATAGGCCTCTTAGCGGTCAGAATGTCCAGTTGCAATTTCTACAGAAAGAGTGCTTCAGAACGTCTCAATCAAAAGTAAGGTTCAACCGTGGTATTTGAATGCACAGAACAGAAAGGAGTTTCACAGAATGCTTCTGTGTAGTTTTTATTTGAATATATTCCTTTGTCCACTATTACCCTCTTAGCGCTCCGAATCTCCACTTTCATTTTCTACAGAAA